>NC_140080.1:67110981-67430587 GCF_964194135.1 Talpa europaea
GAGACTAAATCAGTTCTTCATGATTTTTCAGTATTGAATCCACAAAACAAGAATCAGATCCTACGAAAAAATAACAATCAGGAAAATTTCCTGGAGAACTTTGTTGAGAACTCTATAGAGATATAAACTAGTCCAGGCTCTATGGAAAATGATATAGACGTTCCCAAAACATTAAAACATTAAGAAATTTTGCTATAGATACAATAGGGAGTATCGCTGAGCTATTAAAAAAAATAGACAAAATTCTGCCAGTTACAACATTATGGATAGAACTGGAGGGGATCATTCTAAGCAATTTAAGTAAGAAGGAGAAAGATAAATATCAGATGATTGATTTACATGTAACATATAGAAAAACAAACAACAAAAAAAGGAAGAATTGGGCCTCCCTGGTGGCACAAGGAGTTAAGACACTACCTATGAAGCTCTTCACAGCCACTGCAGCACGAGTTCGATCCCCGGCCTGCCAGGGAGCAACCTACATGGCTCAGCAGACCTCTCCTGACTCTCCCGCTGCTCCCCTCAGCAGTGTATTTCAGTCAGTCTGCCTATTCTGTTCCCCGCCCTGTCACTGGTGAATCATCTCACCTCCCACACTTCTGGCCTGTACCCCAGTTCTTGTATGCATATATAAATAAATCTTTTTAAAAAAGGAAGCATTAAGATTAAACCAAACAAAAATCTGACAGTAGAATTGAGACTACCAGAGTGGGAGGGCAGAGAAGAAGGAACAAAAGGGAGAAAGGGGCCAATGATTATTTTGGAAAGTTATTGGTGGTGGATGTGGTGTGATGACAGATATTTACAGAGGGTATACCCCTAAAACATACATAGTTTTGGAAGTGAACAGTATCTCAAAAAAAATTTAATTAATAAATAAAAAAATGAGGACTAAATCCTTGTACAACACTAAGTTAAAACATAGAATTGAAAATAAAAATGGTAGCATAATCATTTTTTTTAATTTTTTTTTTTATAGAGGCATGTTTATTTATTTATTTATTTATTTGTTTGTTTGTTTTGTTTATACATGCACTGGGTACAGTCAGAAGCACGGGAGGGTGAGAGAATTCACCAGAGCCAGAGCGGAGAACAGAGCAGGCAGAAGGACCGAAGTACACTGCTGAGGGGAGCAGCGGGCGGCAGGAGAGGTCTGCGCACCATGTGGGACCCTCCTCCGGTGGCTGGGGAGCAGCCGGGGATTGAACCGGTGCCGCTGAGGCTGCGGGCAGCTTCGCAACCTAGCGCTCAACCGCTGCGCCACTGGGGAGGCCCCGCATAATCATTTTTAATATGAAAAAGATAAGTGAAAAATAAATATGGTAAAAAATAGGTGCCTCTGAAGTGAAAAAAGTGGGTAGGGTAGTTCTAAATTATTCTGGGATTTTTAAGTTTTGAGTCACATGTATGAGCATAAGTAAACACATATAAATAATAAAGGATAATCCTTCATAGATTATGGAGAAGAGGAATAAGAAACTGCATTAAACTGATGTTTAAATCTCTACATTTTGGATTTTTTTTGGGGGGAGGGTGATGTAAACTTCTATAGGAACAGCATCACTAATTTGTAAAAAACATTTCTGACCAATTTAAGCCTTTGTCACTATTTTGTTATTCATTAGGCCACAGCTTTTGAGCATGAAAAATGACATATAACATGTAATCTTATTGGTAGACATTTTGTGCATTGAATGACTATACAATTGAGAAAATAAGAATGCAAGTAAAATTCACTAGTAAATTACTCATAAGCCAAGTAGCAGTTCAAAAGCAAGCAAAGACATTTATTACTTATCTGTGGATCCCTGAGGCATTGATGTCACAGAGCAAGTTCAAAGTAAAATTTTAAATGTTTTGGACATAAAGCTGCCTAAATTTCCAAATTACGAATTTCTATTTTGTTGGAAAGTCAGTTTTATTAGATCAAAGTTACAACTTTAGTTCTTGTAAAACAGCCTTGCAATAAAAGTTCTAATGCTGGTTGATGTGTAGCAATTGATTATGAAAATGAGAATAACATTGATTAACCAGGTCCTGTGAAGGTAAAACAGGCTGAGATCAAGAGCAGATAGGTACAGAGGTTAGTTCATATTAGAGGATGGATTTAGTTTTCCTTGGAGACAAAGGAAAGAAAATAATAAGAGGTGTTTAGAAATGGTATGCAAATCCGAGGATGTTACATAAAGGTTTTACTAAGTAGGACTGAGGACTTTATGTTAACTTTTTAAAATTTTCTTAGTAAAATATTCTCTGCTGAGGGTAAGAGGAGCAGGGGTGAGATTAGAGCAGAGAAAGGTTTACATTTGGAAAAGAAAAGGTAGTAAACAAAGGAAGGACTGAAGAACTAATTTAAAATATCATTAAATGGCAGCGAAGTAGAAGACATAGGGACATGAGTTTTGATCAAACCAATAGCAATTCATGGGCACACAGCACATACCAGCCTTCAGAGAGCACACACACTTCGCTGTTGTTCAATAGCAAATGCTATCTTCACCCATGGTTGTGTTTTGATCCATAGTCACCTAAATAACCTCTTGATACCCCAGTTTGTGTTTTCTGCAAAATGGAGGCAATCATGCCTAACAACCAGAGTGGTTGTTCTACTTTATGAAATGTGTGATTACATCTTTAAAGTAGTTGGTTTTAGTAAAAGAGCTACTTGAGTCACAGAGCCTGAGATAAGATCTTTTGGTCTGTGTGGTTTTCTGATTTTCTTCAAGCAATGGATCTGCTATAAAGCAGCAACAGAGTAAGGGTGTGGAAAAGGAACATGATGCTACAAAGTTTAGAATATGCTTCAGGGTAACAAGGGAGGATGGAGGATTTAATGATGACAGCTGAATGTGGCATATCAGTGACTTCAACCTGCAATACACCTCTGAGAGATGTTGTATTCCAGAAAGGTATGGTTAATAAGTCTCTGCTATATATGCCAACATCTAAGAAGCAAATTTCTGTGAAGGAACCCTCATGGTGATCCTGCCCTTGAAATAAATAGTCAAGTACTTTAAATTGTCCCACAGATGTCAGCATTTTCCCATTGTGAGTTTGGTATACTTGATGTGAATTTATTTCAGTACTAATTCCCATTAACATGCAAAAAGGTCTGCAAATGTCTCAGATAAATATTTTCACAGCCTGCTTTGCTTTTTGGGCCTCTGCTTTTATCTATTTTATCTTTGAGCTTTAACATGTTTCTCCAGATGTGCAAGCCAGAAGACTCTTCCTGATGACCCCAAAAGATCCACTCCCACAATGGATTTGGAATCATATTAAATTACACAGTGGGGACATGGAGGGATGCATTATATGGCAGCAAGACAAAAAACCTTTAAGGGAACATTAATCAGCATATTTTTTAATTGTCTTTGAACCTATCCATTACCCTAGAGTTTTCTAATCTCCATCATTCCATCTTCTTTTCATTCTATGAGCTCCTTTTTTTTGGTAACTTATTCCTCTTTTCTGTGTTTTTCAAGCAAACACTTCCTAATCCCTCAACTATTTCTCAACATGTAATGATTTGATATGTAATAGTGTTCATGTCTCTTTGACCTGTCTATCTTAAGAATGCATACCAAAGTGTTTCCAAACCACGGTTTCTAATCAAGAGATGTACCAAAAGATGCATCACCTGCCATTAGGTGGGTATTGCTAGCTGGTAAAAATAATAAATAAATTCCCCTTCCAATTGTTCAAGGATTAAGATAGCATTTTCTCTTGGGCGGTAGTGACTTCAGTTGTTGAGTAAGAAGCCTGTAGTCCATAAGAATCAGCTGTATACAAGATATTTATTCACTCCAAGCTTCTAAAGTATCTACTTTAAAAATGTTGCAGCAAATAAAATCACATTTGCCCTAAACAAACAGTAGGTATTTCCAATTTTACAATAATGCATATGAAAGAGGTAAAAAGAGTAGCTAACATAGAGTGACTGCATAAAAACTGAGTTATGGGCCTCCCCTGGTGGCGCAGGCAGTTGAGCACTGCGCTGTGAAGCTGTCCGCAGCCTCTGTAGCGCCGGTTCGATCCCAGCCGGCTGGCGAGGGTCCCACATGGCTTGGCAGTCCTCTCCTGTCTCTCCCGCTGCTCCCCTCTGCAGTGTATTTCATCAGTCTGCCTGTTCTGTTTCCCACTCTGTCTCTGGTGAATCCTCTCACCCTCCCACACATCTGGCCTGTACCTTACTTCTTGTATAAAAAAAAAAAAGTACTCACTGATAGGGCCTCGCTGGTGGCAGAAGGGGTTAAGCACAGCACTATGAAGCAATCCACAGCCTCTGAAGCATGAGTTTGATCCCCGGCCAGGGAGCAATCCACATGGTGCAGCAGGCCTCTCCTCACTCGCCCGCTGCTCCCCTCAGCAGTGTATTTCGTCAGTCTGCCTGTTCTGTTTCCCACTCTGGCTCTGGTGAATCCTCTCACCCTCCCGTGCATCTGGCCTATACCCCGGTTTTTGTATAAATAAATCTTTAAAAAAAACTGAGTTATGTAGTGTTTCATATTGAGATTGAGTGTTTAATAAAGCGTGTCAGTTTGGTTCAGGAGTTACAAAATTAAATATTTTGAAAAGACAACATGTGGCTCTGTTGTACATTTCTCTGCATGTTTTCCTAAGTAGATGCTATCTCCCATTTTTGCTCATCTATATTCAACACATGGGTGTGGTATGGTGTAGTGTGGAGTGGTAACAGATACCTAAAGAGTTAGATACTATATTTCTGAATCATATTCAGTGTGTAAACCAATGTAATTTTAATTTAAAGCATGGAGGGCCTCCCTGGTGACCTAGGGGTTAAGTTTCAGCACTATCACCACTCTGGCCAGAGAGCTAACCCACACATGGTGCAGCAGACCTTTCCTGTCTTGCCCGCTGCTCCCTTCAGCAGTGTATTTCAGTAAATCTGTCTGTTCTGTTCCCCACTCTGTCTCTGGTGAATCCTCTCACCCCCACACCTCTGGCCTGCACTCCAGTTCTTCCATGCAAAAATTTAAAAAAAATTTTAAACATGAAAATATACTTTAAAAAAAAAAAAAACTAATGACTCAATTACTACTTGCTATTTGGCAGACAACCAAGAATAGACAATTCTCCACATGACAGGTTTTTTTTTTTTTTTCTCTCTCAGAAATTCATCTCCTCTAAATTCAAAATATGTGTTTTTTGAATTTGGCTTTGGAGAAGTTGAGAAAATATCCTAGAACTCATGTGGTTTCACTATCTCTTGTTTACATCAAACAAAGCTGTCTGTTCCTTTCTCTGAAGCAGAAAAACTTATGGGAGCTTGAAGAATAGAGTCCATAAAGTTTAATCTGCTCCCTTACACTGGGAGAAGTTTGTAAATCGATTCCTTAGCACATGTTGTAATTCTTTTGGATTGAAGATAAATTGTTGAATTCCATGAGAACATAAGACAAAGAAAACCATTAACTTGACAATTCATAGACAAAATAAAGCACATTATTCATTTGTTGTTCCTGTGAAACAGTGTCAGTTTTAAAGTAAAAAGAATACTCACATAAATCTTTTCACCTATTTAAGAAAAATAATTGGCTTATTTATGAAAAACAAGAGTGCAAATTTCTTTGAGAAATATAAAGTGATTTGGAGAGATGAGAGCTGGGTTGCTCCTCAGGGATTTAGCAGAATCCTAATGGCTATGTTGACTGAGAGTTTCTTTTCCTTTGCTTTTTATTTGTTTATATCGCTTTTGTTTTTGCTCTACTGACTTCTTTCTCAACCGAAAAGATGAAGAATCTGAGAACCATTAGCTATTGGAGATGAAGCCTTGAGATTTTCATTCTAAAGACCTTACAAGTTGCTCGCCCACATGGAAAAAAAAAAAATCCAGGTTTCAGAAAGTTTCTTATTTTATTATCAGGCACATATCCCTAGCATCTGTGAATTTATCATTCCCTCGATCACTGCCTGTCTCACCTTAGAAATTAACATATATTTTACTTTTCTTTCTCCAACATTAAAAATGCATTGCCATGAATAATATAGCAGGGCTGTGTAGAAAACTAAACCTTCTGCATCCTCTTTTAAATGTTTGTCTTCAGCAGAGATCCTCTGAGGAAAACATTTTGAAAGGATGAACAGTAATTTAATTTTTTATCATAACCATTAGTGGCAAATAAAGGACAAAAGTACTTTGCAGTGCTAAAGAAAAAAGATGAGATATTCATCAAGGGAAAATACTGCCTTCAGATTGACTGCCAGGTCATGCATATTCTTTTTCTTTTCAAATAGAGAAAAATCACAAGATTAGTATGCAGGCCTTGGAAATATTTCCTATGTATGTCACAAGTAGCAAATATTGAAGACACTTGCTATAGATTGTTGGTGCTTTTAGAGATCTAAAAGCTTTTATGATAAAATGAAATTACTAAATAGCATTTTTATGAAAATATTAATCTAAAATTCAGAATTATATTATTTTGCAAAGTCTCTTGAATTATGACCTTTATTAAAATGAGAAAAGGAGAAAAATCTTTTGTAAATTTAGATTAATTAGCTGTGCAAAATAAGAATAACACAAAAGTTCAATTTTGACTGGTACCCAAAATCTATGATAGCATAAGATACTTCTACATTATTTTGACTAATAGAAAGCTTTAAAAGGTTAATATCAACTACAGGGAAGATTCAGTGAAACAATACTGCCAATTATTTTAGATTTTTGCAGCAACATTAAAAATAAAATAAAATATTATATTTATGAAGAAAAGTTTGGAAATTATTTTATAATTGACTTATCATATTTTTAGGTTCCATAATATTTGATCCTTGAGTATTGAAAAAAATTAATTGGGAAGATTTTATGATCTGTGAGGAAATAAAGCCAAGCCTCATGTAGCAATAACTCTATTAAACAACAATATAATTAAATTGTTCACCTAGACTTGAATTGAAGGTCTCTGTTTAATTATCTGTCTTGACCTTCAATTATAGACCAATGTTCAGAAACAAAACTATAATGTTGGCAGCATTCCACCTCCAAATCTACATCATTCTATCCTAGACCCCATTTCTAGTGTTTTGTTTTGTTTTTTACCCTTGAGCAGAAAGGCTCCCAAACTTGTTCTGTTCATGGTGCTCTTAAGTATCTCAGTAATTTCTTAGCAGTATCATTAGGCCAAAAGGAGTACCCAAGAGTTCCATTTATTAAATTCTGAGATGCAAGCAACATAACAAGTATCTTTGTTCCAACAACTTCATTGATGTTGGAAAAAAATCATACACATAAATTAAAAGAAAATATAGTGTTAATTCATTCTTAACCAACTACAATTTCTTATGAGTGAGACATGTTCCTACTAAGCATTACACATCTTCTGAAATTTCAGAAATAGATCAGACTTCCAGTTTTCATTTGGTTATTGCTTTTTATAGCAAGAATTATTGGGGGGAAAACTTTCCAAGTTTTTTGGAAAGAAAAACTTTCAAAAAAAGTGTCATATGAGCTAATTTTGAGTCTGTAAACAAACTTGAACTGTCCTCCCAACATTCAATGAATGTGATGTATTGGTACTTCCCTCAAAGAAGAATGAAAATTTCCAACAGCACCTCTAGGGCCTCCCCTGGTGGCGCAGCGGTTGAGCACTGGGCTGCGAAGCTGCCCGCTGCCTCTGCAGCACCGGTTTGATCCCCGGCCACCGGCGAGGGTCCCACATGGCACGCAGACCTCTCCTGCCGCGCCCACTGCTCCCTTCAGCAGTGTACTTCGTCAGTCTGCCTGCTCAGCCCTCCCCTATGGCTCTGGTGAATTCTCTCACCCTCCCACGCTTCTGACTGTACCCAATGCCTGTATAAATAAATAAATAAATAAATCTTAAAAAAAAAAAAAAACAACAGCACCTCTAAATTCACTGAAGTGCCCAGAGAACCAGCACAAAGTATGAGACTTACATCCCTTGAAGAAATTCTAGGGGGAAATCAGACAAGTTAGTTGTATGTCTACCCTTTTAAAGCTCAGATGACAATACTACCTTCAAATCCTTTATATTCTCTTTCTCTTTCTCTCTTTTCTCTCTCCCCCTTTCTACCTTCCCACATAAACATACCCCATTTGATCACCTTCTACCATTCATTTCATTCATTCATCCATCCACTCGTTCATTCATCTGAAAAATATTAAATTTTATTGAGTGCCTACTATAAACAACTTGCTAAATGTTATGGACACAATGGTGAACAAGATTTGGTCTTTGAGAGCACCCGGATTTAGCAGGAAAAGCTAGAGTAATAATTAGACATAGAATATAGATATTTGTATCAAAATGGGTGAACTTGAGGACATTATGCTAAGTGAAATAAGTCAAAAAGAGAAAAACAAATATTTTACAGGTTCCTAACATCAGAACTGAAGCTACTGGACAGAGATGTCAGGGGTTATAAGTAAAATGTCAGGGGACCTAAGGTGGAGAGCTGTTGGGGCTTTGGAGGTAGGTGAGATGTGAAAAAATATGTATGTAAAAGTATTAACCTATTCCCCTAAAACATACACAGTGTTTTAAACCAATGCTAACTTAATAAGCATAATAAGAAAAGAATGGAAAAAAGAGCATAGAGTATTATGAGATCACATGGGCAAGACAGCTATCCGATTTGGAGGACATGAAGAGGAGTAATTAATCAAAAGTATAAGATTATCAATAAATATTACATACAAATATTCTTCTTTATGGAACTCAGTGTTCCCTTCACATAAGTGTGCTTTTTTTAATCCTATGAAAATTAGCCCCTAAAATTGAGAAGTATTTGAAGGAGCTGTACTTTTAAGTAATTATAGAAAAAAAATGGAGGTTACATTAAATACTAGTGCACCCAAAAATAGAGTACCAGAAATAGACAAAAGCAAAGCACATAAACCTAAGGAGATCTTCTTTGGAGGCCATATTTTGAGACACTTTGGAAAAAAGACAATTGTTCCATAGAAATTCTAATGGTAGAGTACCATATTTGCCGAATCACTATTTCCACACATATGCTTACATTTTCGTTTTTGTCTTAATGTCAAAGATTACAAATGTATGTCCATCTAAGTATCTGGAACTTTTAGTACAACTTTATGAAATATGTTTACTTGTTTTACTATGTAAAAATATTTCTGTTTGGATACTTATTTAAGGACCTAGGCAAGTGTATAGTTTATAAGCTTTAGTGTCTGTCAAGTGGCAAATTATTCCCATCAATGACATACTTTCTCCCTTCTGTTTATAGATTTACACAATAAAAACTAAAGCAACTGTGATGCCAGAAGCTCCAGGGCAGGTTCCAAAAAGGAATCATGGCCAGGCATAGAGAATGAGGATCATGTGGAAGAAAGCATCCTCCCTGGTAAAGCTTCTGCTCTTTGCTTCATTGCAGTCTTCACTGAATGAATGGGAATAATAATACAAGCACTTATGCCACATTTATTCTGAAGCAGATCATTTTGATCATGTTTTACCTATATATACTCATTGGCTCTATACAACCTATGTATTAGGTGCTTTCATTATCCCCAAGTGTGAAATTGAGACACAGAAAAGAAACCAATAAATGGTGGAACCTGATTTAAAGTACAAACAATCTGGTTTCAGAGTCTGTTTTTTATTGCCTCCTGCCACATCTGGAGACAGGCAGTAACTGGCTGGTTATTTCCACCAAAATGAGATATGATTCACCTACAACTTCTGGAGAAAGAAAAACTAAGAGCAATTGTTGGAAATTTTTGGAAAAGGAGAACATTCTTAGTCTCAAGTTCAATGGAAAGTTACAGGCTACAATTATTGCTAATTAAGATTCTCTTCTTGTCTGAGCTTTCCTCCAAAGGATGTCACCATATATCACAAGCCATAAACAGCTTTCAAGCTAAGCACAGTTCTCCCAAATTGGTTTTAGCTAATATGTTCATGGGAGGCATCTGTAACTGTATAAAACATGCCCTGTTGTCCTCCAGCTCTTGCTGACTATATTTGGCTTTTCACCCAAATATTTATTTTCAAAGTTTTTCAAACTGCTTCACAATATTGACCTATTATCATGCTATTGAAGATGATTTGAAGTGACCTTACCTTTACCTTCCCTGCCCTTACCTGTGCATTTGTGATGATACAAGCCTATCTCTGCATCTGGTATTGGTCAACCCAGATACCACAGTACTGTTTGGCATTTGCAAGAGAAGACAGTTTTTTTTTTTTTTTCTTGGCCCGTCTTGGCCCGTGGGCTAGCTTGAGAACCATGCCACAGAAGTATTTATCCAGTAAGCAACCCAAGAAAGAAAGTTTCTTTCAATATTCTATGTTCCTGAGACATTAATACTCAAATGCAACAATCTTGCATTAGTTTTAAATGTCTGACATTTTCTTGTATCTAGTGAGGCACCCAGATCTTTGGATGTTCTACAGTCCTTGCAGAGAATGTTAATGAAGTGAAACAACATGAACTATATTTTAGAACTCATTTTTTTCCACATACTTTTCAACATTTATGTAAAATTGTAAGAATAACAGGGTGGGGACATAATTGTGGTAGATTTTAAGCAAAGTAACTGAAGTTAAGCGCCAGAATAAGTTCCAGTTGACTCTGTGTGTGTGTGTGTGTTTCTGTCCAGGAAAGAATGACAACAATGATAACTTGAAAATGATATTAGTCCCATAAAACTCTGGGACTATTTATTGTTCCTAATCAACAGCACCACCTTCTGTCTGCAGTAATGACAGATCCCGGAAAAAAGATATCAAACTTGGCCATGTGAGGACCTAGTTGTGGATTTGGCAAATGGATGTAAACCCCATTTGTTCCTGTTTGTTCTATACCATCACATCAGTGAAGTCAAAATCATTTTTATAAATAGCACAAGCAGCATTTTAGGATAAATAAACTAAAAAATTCAACCAAAAATAATGGAAAAAGTATCACCACTTTGGTATAGTTTTGCTAGAATGATAAATCTCCTCCACATATATACTTTAAAAATTCTTCCCATGTGAAAATTCTCCAAAAGGAACTGCAGATTTCATAGGTTTTCCAGGACAGAATGTGTGAGCTCTACTGTGCTGTAATTGGAATGACTTAGAAAACAATTCTTGAACCTTGTCACTTCCATCTGAATGCTACATAAGGGGGAAATAGAGACTTAGCAGTACGAATAAACCCACAACCCATTTCAGAATGTATATCTTCCAAATTAAAAGTTATGTGAAACACACATAATTGATCTCTTCTGAGCTCTAGATCAGGTAAGTAAAATAAATGAAGCCTTCAGCAATTAAGGAAATTATAAAACAAACGTTAATTTGCTACTAAATTCATAAAATTCATGAAGCAATGCAATGAAGAGCAACACAAGTAGAGTGTGGAGGAGGTCACAGCATGAGGCTAAGAGGCAATTGATTATATTGGGGTAAATCTATAAAACAAGGATATTGTTTCTCTAGCAATCTGCCTCTGGTAGGCTCTTGAAAGATTTCATCCTGAGGTAAAATGAATCCAGGCACCATGATCTTAACCTGCCATGCATTCTAAACCATTGACAGTAGGATGGTTATAAAAACGTACATTCTCAGATCTTCCTCTTAAATAATTATTTTGTAGAGCAAGGAAGTTATGACAAACTGAAAAAGCTAAGACACTAGAATTCTGTAACATATCAGGCAGAGCTACCTCTATATGAACAGCACACAAGAGAAGTAAGACTTTCTCTCCAACTCTCTACTCAAATGCCACTATGCAAATCTGGAATTGTAGAAATCCTTTCCATTATTGATGATGGTGTCTGGCAAAGTGTCTCGAGTGCTTGGAGACATAACTCTGAATAAGATATTTTTGGTAGACCTTAGTAGGAATTCTAAAAACATGTGGCAGCCAAAATAAGCAGAAGCAATTCAGAAGAAGAAAGAATTTTAAGGAATAGGGATTCACTATGGAGAGGCAAAGAGGGAAACACACACAAA
The DNA here is from genome assembly GCF_964194135.1 of Talpa europaea. NCBI lineage: Eukaryota > Metazoa > Chordata > Mammalia > Eulipotyphla > Talpidae > Talpa > Talpa europaea. The sequence goes on from NC_140080.1 coordinate 67,122,930, forward strand.
CACACACACACACACACACACACTTAGAGAGAGAGAATAGAATGTCATTTTCAATGTTGTTATGACATATCCATTACTACCAATGAGACTATAGAATTTGAGTATGAACTCAAATAAGAGAGCCCAATTCTGAGGGGAAAAATGTATAAAAGGAAATGCTTCATTGACCTCTCATTTTTCTCAAAAGACCACAAATCATTTAACAAACCTGCTTGAATTACTTCTACATAGTCAAAGTATTGCAGAAAGTAATAGGTAGAAAGTTATTTAAGATGACTTCTGGACACAATGGAATTTTTGCCCTAAAAAATACCTACATTGCCTGTAAAGTCAGCCAAAATTCACTTGAGAATTAAACAACTCTGCATTTAGTTTTGGCTAGATAAGTAAACCTTGTTATTTACAAATTATTTTTCTGTCTTCCATAGGCATGGAAGCAATGAATTTTCTCTTGTAGTTCCTTTCTTTCTGTGATTCTTTTTGTTACATTAGAAACTTCTACAGAAAGAAGTTCCAATTAGAGCTACAAGTTTTTCAGATATTTTAGTGGCAAACCCCTACTCAGTTTCAAAGTATCAAAGGGCTAAGCCACAGCACCAGTATGCCAGTGTAACCTATAGAAACTAAAATTGTGCCAAGTATAGAAATAATTGGTGTCATGAATGTCATTGCAATGGCAAACATGTGACTTTTCTTCCAGGATAGAAATGCTTACATGTGTTTCAATCTTTAAAATTTGATCTTTTAAGGGGCCTCCCTGGTGGTGTAAGGGGTTGGGAACTGCACTATGGAGCAATCTGCAGCCTCTGCAGCATGAATTCAGTCCCCTACTGGCCAGGGAACAACCCACATGGCAAGGCAGACCTCTCCTGTCTTGCCTGCTGCTCCCCTCAGCAGTGTATTTCAGTCAGTCTGCCTGTTCTGTTCCCCACTCTGTCACTCACCCCCCACATCACTGGCCTGTACCCCAGGTCTTGTATGCATAAATAAATAAATCTTTTAACAAAAAAAAAATTAATTTTTAAAAACTATTGACTAGTCACTAATCAATGTAAAAAATAAGATCTGAATAATAGTCTATTATAAAAATTATATAAATTAGCCAACAGGTAGACGTATTAGTGAAATTTTTCATAATTTAAATGTCTTTTTAATCTCCAACAGATTGCATTAGAACTTAAACAAAAAGTTCTTAGAACTAACAATCATGATACTGTATTTTCTCAACTTCTGTCTTATAATAACTATCATCTAGCAAATTACTCTTGTAAATATTGTCTACTTTAAGAAGACACTATGAGATATGACAATACAATTTTAAGGGAATATGCCTTATTTTCCGAAGAGTAGACAATTTTCAAGCTTTAGGCAGGATAAATTATGATTTGGATTATTTTACACTAATATCTAAATAAGTGCTTTCAACACAACTGCCTCTGATGTAGATTTAACAACAAATCTTCAAGCAAGATACAACCATTCTAAGAAAGCACAGCTATCACCATTCAGATTATAAAAGTATCATCTGCTTTGTTAACCTAGCACTAGACAGCTATCCTAGGTTTCTCTTTGCCCTGCGCCCCTGTCAGTCAATCCAGGGGAAAAAAAGACTATTTCACATTGGAGTTCAACTTTTCATTTAAAGTGTCTCCTTGTCCTCCTTTGGATTTTAATCTTAATCTATGTGCAATGACATCAGGGACAAATCATACAGGACAGATGGCAAAATATTTAGTTTCTAAGATCTTAACTACACCACTGCTTTATTTGGCTGCTATAGAGTTGGAAAGAAATTAAGTATGTGAACTCTTTCTTTTCAGAGTCAGTATTCTAAAGGTTCAGAATACTTAGGTCAGTTTCAAATAAATCCTTATACCAGAAACAGTTGTTACAAAACTAGTTCTTCAGCACCACCCTCTTAAATTCAGACCTGATAAAGATACTATTAGAAGGCTCTCCATTAAGTGAACAACTTTAAGGAAGCCATTAAAGAGTGAGGCTGATAAAGAAACAAGAAACTGACTTTCCCTCTCCATTCTAATATCAGGGAACATTCATCCATCTCCATTGACTCTTCTAATACGATAATCCTTTTGTTTCTTTATAAATTCCTATATCAAGAGGGGAGACCAACTTCTAAATACATTCCATAATGTGCTTGTTCCAGAAATATGGTATATTTGATAACCAAAGAGACATAAATAAGAGGTTTTGCTGCTATCTTTTTAATAAATGCAAGGAATATTACCATTCAGGTTGAAATCAGCCTTACCAATAATGATTTGATTAATTTCTTTTTAAAACTTGCTATAGTTTCTACTATTAATAATAATCCTTCATTTGTATAACAAAATACACCTTAATGTCAATATTACAGATTCTTTAAAATCACCTTGCTTTTTTCCCCTGTTTATATTCAACTCAACTGTAGAAAAATAATAAGAATTTCCTTTAATTCAACACCAATTTACTCAAGATTTAGGCTGTGAAGGAATAAGCATTCACTGATTATAGTTATATATGCAATATGATAGACAATGTCAGTCTAAAAAGAAATTGTTAGAATTTAATAATGTTAAATTACTAAAGTTCGTTAAATGCTAATGTCAACTGTTGTTCCTTTCTAGGTTCTTAAAAGGACATAGAGCAAATCATTATATATTGCATTCCACCCTTCCTACTTCATCAGCCTTCTGTTAAGTCAAATAAATAATAATTAAAGGTATTTATCATACTCCTTCCTTGGGTATTTTCTCAAATATATGAGCTGCCACTTTGAAATACCCTCCCGGTGTTATAAATTCCAAAGAACTCATTCTCTTAGTTCAGAACATCTGCTAAGAAATTTTTCCTTCTTTGTCACGAGGGTCCCAACCAAACACAGTTGTGAATCATTTTAGAAGATAAGTAAGGGATTATTCATTTACAATTAGATTATAAGGAAAGTCAAGTCATTTGAAGTAAATGGGAGCTCCTTTTTTTTTTTTTTTGAAATGCAGGGGAGCTAAGAGACTGAAAAATCATTATAGCTTATTTTACATTGGAGAATTGGGAGGTCAAGCCATTAACTTTGTGAATTTGCAGAGGTTTCCCAGAAGCTTACTCAAATCTACTCGTAGGCCAATGTTAAACTTATTCAACTTATTAGCATAATAACATAAATGACCATTTGCAAAATGAAGACTGACAAGAATTTCTAAACACTGTTAGTGAAATTCCAGGGTCACATTGAAAAAGGATAAAATGATAAACCGAATCTAAACCAGCACAAAAACAGGCAAGAGGTAAGTAATTATTTTATCATCCTATACAAGATGACTAGGCATATTTCTATGCATAAACTTGTTCTAATTATAATTAGAATTAAAATTATAGAATTAGAATTAAAATTATAGAATTAAAAAGTTATATTTAATTATAACTAGAATTAAAATCTAGTAGAAAGTTACCAAAAATGGTTATTATTTGAAAAGAAAATAAAACACCATGTATTTTTATTAAATATTCTTAAAGAGCTCATTAAATAAATTTCAGATTATGTTGCTTGAAAATTAACAGAAAAATAAAGGATAGTGAATAATGGATTCCTTCATGCCTGCCAAGCTAAATCACAGCTGGATTTAATTCAAAAAACTAAAAGCTAGGAAAATACTTAGCCATGGCAATCTTAGCATTCATAGTGATTTTTAGTCAAAATTCATAGTTTTATGTATATTCCATCTATGATTTTTTTCCTGGAGCCAAACATTCAATATGTAAAAAAAAAAGATATTACTTCACTAATGCTTATAAAATGCCTAGAGAAAATAATATATATAAAAAGCTCTATATATGACTTAGCAAATGAGAGGATCCAAGAAGACTATATTACCATATAAAAGCGGAGCACTTACTCAAAACTTCAGATTAAAAACATTGACAGATAATCATTGAAAATGTAGTGATTATGTAGAGATATATTCAGACAGGCCTAGATTCTGATCTTAGTTCTCTTACTTATCTCATATAGTTGTAGTCAGTATTAAATTATGGGACAGAAATGAAGTACCTGAACCTATTGCTGAAAATAATAAGACTCATTTCTTATGCAGATAATTGATAATCACTATTTTCTATCAATGGATACTTAGGGCATACTTTGTGGAAAACACTATGCTGGGCACTATAGGGGATATTATGAAGATACATGGCAAAACCTCAGCCCCTGAAAGGGACCTATAATAAAGATGGCAGTTTAAAAATATGTTATATTATGTTTGGGTAGAAAATACCTGTAGTAGTTCAGAAATAATGATCAAAGAAACAACTCTCTTTACCCCTCCCCCAAAAGAATTATAACATCATAAAATGTTCTAATTGGAAGAAATATTAGAATTATTTAGAACATTCACCAATGTGAAATTCACCTTAGGTCAACTCTTATTCCTTAAATGAAAAAAATCCCCCTTTTGGTACTCCCAACACTGGATTAAGTTAAGTTTTGCCTTCAGGGAATACTTCAAAATATAGTTATCTTGATGTTCATCTCTGAACATTTTAATGTTCAGAATGTATAGGATGAAAGTTTACAATAAATATATTAATTATAATGATCAATAAAATTAATAGAACCGCTTTATTGTATCAATGCATAATGCTCAACACTATTTTATGTTGTATTCTTAAAAAGTGTGTTATCTATATGTCCAGTCTGCAAGTCAGTAATGAAGTTAATTTTTCACTAATTATTTGATTTGATGTCATTCCCTGAAAAACACTAACTACATCTAACACAAATTAATTCACTTACTCATTTATTGAACAAATATGTACGGTGTGCTCCTATGCCTTAAACAATATTAAAAGTATTACTGGGCAATGTGAGGAGCACTCCAGAACCCCCAAATCTGTCTGCTCTAAATAGGTTCTACAATCCACTGCATCAAGATAAAGCATACTGTAGTGCATAAGACCTTTAGTGGAGAGGACCTTTAATAAAATTAATGTGCAGAAAAGAAAAGGGAAAGAATAGGTAAAAGAGTTTCCAAATCAAGCATCCAGATTTACTCATCCCCTCTTGGGTAAATATCCACACAAACAGGGGTGGCCTAAAGCAGAAGTGCTGAGGCTGAATGCCTGCCTCACGTCTAAGGCAGGAGACCCATAGGAAAAGGGCATTAGGGGTCAAAGGAGGAAAAAAAGCAAAATCAAAATCAAGATAAAAGCTGCCATTGTTAACCTCCCCACGGGTCTCTTACCCAAATCTGTTTCAAGTATCTCTTTCCATGTCCCTAAGTCCCTGTCTCAGTCCAAGGCCAAGAAGCAAGCACAGCTCCTTCACATGTCTTTCTGCTCCATGTGCCTCCTCCAGGTTTCCTCTTGCTTCCCTTCCTTCTTACAGTCTCCTCACTGTTTCTTCTCTACCTTCTCCTCCATCTTGCTCAGCTCCACCCTTCCCTGGGTGGGACAAAGAACCTAGAACCTCCCCTTTGCCTGAGGATCATTCTGTTACAAAAGATGAAAACCCTATTGGTGACAATTTATCCCTCAGAAATCATGTTGACAAATGCAAGAGTGATTTTACTCATCTTCGGTTTGCTTGGCCCTATCTTTCTACTATGTGAAAGAATGGGGGGCCGGGGGGGAATTCTAAACAAATGAGAAGACCTCACAGAATGTGTATGTAGGGATTACCTTGTTAACAGTGTATTCCCAAAGCCTGTGGGGAAATAAAGTGATTGGTATTCTAATTCCAAATTCATGAAGAGTCTTAGAGTATCAAGGAAAGTTGTACTCTTTCAAGAGGATCTAGTGAAGATATATAATTCAGTCAAATGTACTCAGATTGTTCTACATTCTTTTACCAATTCCAAAGGAGGACATCCCTCAGTTTGACAATTGTTTTATCTTATAGTGATGTACCTTATATAATTGGTCTTGGTAAAGTAAGATAAATGCTAAAATCTTTGATTTTGCATATATTAAATATATACCTTAGAAAACACCTCCTCTGTTGTAATTAAAATTGCTAGGATCATAGTAAAAACTAGAATTTGATTATTTCAAACTAATCTATATAAAATAATTGAGTGTTCTGAAAACTTAGCCACTTTTCCAAGTCATACAAGAGCCTTGAAACTGTATACCTGATGTATGTCAAAAGAATTGACTCTGGAGTTTTCTGTCAAGTAAATCTGTCTGACAATTTTGACACTTCCACAATTTATTTTAACTTGGTTTAGTACAATTAAAATAACTCTTAGAGTCAAAGTCATGTCCCATATGAGTGACAAAAGAGTTAAAATAATCCCAGGTGAATTAGTTTGTGCACTAAGCCTCAATGGAGTTACAGGAGTTTACAAAGAAGGGACATCTTGCTTGTCTTCTTGTGTAGATTCTACACTATTCCCCTAGTTTTGGAGAAGAGGAAAGATCCTTTATTTCTGTATGGTATTAGCAAATAATTAACTCTAGTTCTTTCCAATGCTTTTCTTAATGATTTTTCAGCAACCCTATTATTAAGTAACAATTTAGCACACATGCACAAAAATTTATTTTACCATACTATAAAGAAGCAACATGCAAACTTTACACGAAAAGGTCAGAGTTTAATTATAAAATACAGAGGAAGGAACTAGGTATGTTCACATTTCTTCAATTTATTTTCCCCCAAGATTCCTCTTCCTAGTTAGGTCTATCTCTGTTTACTTACTCATGCTACTCTCTGTCTGTAGACTTGCTGTACTCCTATTTGTAGACCAAACATCCACCTTTTCCCCTTTTTCTTTCAGAATCTATATAAATAAATGCTTTTACCACTGGATGTTGTAAGTAATCCCGTGGCTTTTCATAATACTATGTTTTCCTAGCCAAAATAAATCACTCAATGTTGTTTCTTCACCTGTAACATAGGAGGAAGTTCCCTAGTTCATAAAATTGTTAGAAGAATCACAATAAATGAGATATAAGTGCTAGCATTGAACAGTGCCAGACTAACAAAGAAAGTATAGCTTATATTAACTCTGCTACTTACTTCTTTTCATTTATCTGTTGCCTCATGGTGTGGCCCACACCATGCTTGCCACCCAGGTCTAAGATGTTCGTAAGTTGTTCTGTTTTCAATTGATCATTTTTTGGTTTATTATTCTGTGATTACTTATTGATTATGAAATTAGTTACAACTGTCCAAAATATTTAACATTTAAATAAGGTTTTTCTAAACAATAACATAAATATAGAGATTCATAATATAGATTCAGAATATAAATATGAATTCACAATATAAATATAGATACTTATCAGAAGGTACTTGCTCCTTCCTCCATACTGTCATAATCATCTTTTTGAAATTATAGGTATTTTTCTTGTCAACATCTGAATTATATGTGTGTGTACTAATGAGCATATATATCACACATATATACATAAACAAAGGTATATTTGTATAGAAAGAGAGACACACAGATAAAAAGGGAAAGAGAAGACAAAGACAAAGATAAAACTGCTTACCATTATCACAAAAATGCGATTCAACTGGTTACGTTATTCATAATAACACAGACATAATACATATTTGCTGAATTGAATTAATTGGGAGAAGACTTGCAAATAACAGGGTTCGGGTGCCACAGAAGTGGTGAGTCACAGTGCTTCTTGGAAATAAACAAGTCTTAGTATATTTGCCCTTCTCATGGACATTCTGTTCTGGTTCCTTGAATTTCAGTGAATCCTTTGTACAATTTCAACCAGTGTTTTGTCTCACTGTGTCTCTCTGTGACTGTGTGGACCCAAAAGAAGACCTCTGTTGGCCATGACTATAAACACCTAAGAAGATTGTTTCCTTCTGCTTCTTTGTTATCACCTATACTGCCTAGGGATCTGAACAAATTGGGCACTCAATAAGTTATTAATATTCACGTTCACTTAACTGAGATATCTCATATTCCCAGCATCTTACACCTGCCTGAACAGTTCTGCCTATGAAAACTCACTGGAGCAATGCCGACAGGAATATGTCAGGGGTGTAGAGGGAGGTACAGTTTCATTTTGCAGTGGCCAAGTACTATTAAGCGTAGGTTCTATCAAATTTTCTGGGAGGAAAACATTTTGGCTTGGTTAATACAATCATATTAATTATGTTAATTCACTTAGAGATGCCTGTCACAGTCAATTTAATTGCTATCATAGAAAATTGTTTATGAATTCACATGACAAATATTTCCCTAAAATGAATTGAGAATATATAAAGTCATAGACTTTCTCTACCCCCATAACATACACTCATGTTGCCAAAGTGTCAGACTCCATAACAACCCATATGCAGTAATTCTACCCGTGCATAAGTTAGTGTTGTATATAACAAGTCTCAATGTTTTGAAGAGTCCACATCCTAACCACATTTGTCATTTCTTGGCATCTCTAACCATCCTTTGACATCAAATACACATAACAGAGGTTTACCAGTCACTAATAATGAACCTAGAACAAAGAACTTCAATACTATAGGAAGCAAAGTTTGGATTTCCTGGTGCACAGGGAGGAAAAAAATCAATTATGGACCACATAAGGAAAGCCCAACTTAATGTGGGCTTGAACACTGTACGGATTTTGGGCTTTTACAGAAAGAAAAAAAGAATTACTATAATTAAAATTAATATAATAGGAATACAATCTTATTAAAAATGCAACAATTGATTTAAAATATCATTTAGTTTTACATTATAGAGCAATTAGTGAGGAAGCACATGGGGACAAAGTAAGAAACAGTAAGGGAGATATGCAGATGTTTTAAAAGGCATAGAAAAAGAAAAGAGACTCAGAAACATAATAAAACATACTGTTTTCTTAAAGAATTTTATTTTGCAGTCTATAGGAAAAGTCTTCCCAAAACTTTTAGATCTTTTTGTGTGCTTGAGATGACAGGTAACAACAGAAATTCCAAAACTTAATATGATTCATTGGTATAAGACACAATGAGCCATATTCAGGAACTTAATTTTGAAAGACAAATTATTTTAGCATTTTAATAGAGCTAATTTTATTATTAAAGCATAATGGTAAATGCTAACACTTGATTAGAGCAACAATAAGTTAATTATTAAGTTTATGATAATATATCAATCAGTACAAAGTCTAGGATGCAATTAGCAAAAAAGGATAAAATGGGCTAGATTAGGTGAGTTAAAAGTTACTAAAAATTAAAAGCAAATGAACTCCAACTAGAAAAATAAATAACAGTAAAAGCAAACTTAATTATTATCATTTACCTAGATCTCACATGGTTCTACAACAACAACAACAACAAAAACACATAAAAATAACCCATATAGTGGGGCAAAATGATTCTTAAATACATTTTAAAGTGTCTATTACCCAGAAACAAGTCAAAATTACCAAGAAAAAGGCACTGTTAAAGGAGTAGAGCTCAGGAATATTCCTTACGTCTTGGATATTGGCCCATGCCATAGAAATCACCACTGGAGAAATGTCCCACTTCACATCTCTAGCTGGCCAATAGATGAGCCTCTGAGAATATTCTTCAAAGTGACTTTATAGCAACAAAATATTAAATGTCATATATCAAAATGATGGTTAGAATGGCGACGAAAATTCATTAGAGGAAGCAGTATGAAAAAAAGTTACATGAGAAGCAGAGAGATTATACGCAGCAAGGTGTATTTTAGGAAAGGCATGCATTTGCCACTCCCATTGGCCAGGAGGTGGGGAGGCTAAAGGAGGTGATACAGGCATTGCAGGACTGCCCACTTGACCAAAGGCCCTGAGAGGGGAGAGCAGAGACAGTGTAGAGGCCCACATTCCTGCAATAGGTGGGCCTTGAAACATCTCATCTCAGTACACCAGAGGGCCAAGACCCCAGTGAGAAGGGTGTAGAGAAAGTGCTTCCAAATACAATCCCTAAATACAAATTAGATCAGTATTGTTATCTCAAAGTATATAGTCAACACATTCAGATCCATTTACACTTTATATAGTCTTTGATATTAAATTTATAATTATTTGAACAAGTTTATAAAATCCCGTTGCAATGTGACATGAATTCCATGAATTTGGAAAGCATTGTCATATTTACAGATGGTGGATTTATTTATTTATTTATTTATTTATTTATTTATATGTGTGTGTGGCAGTTATATATAATTAAATTCTATATAAAAATTAATTACATAATTATATAATTTTGTGTATATAATTTATTTTTATATATAATTTAATTATATATAATTGGTACACACATAAATATATATATATAATTTATATATATGTAACAATTCCAGTACTAAAATTAAAGTTTTTTAATGACAGTAGAAAAAGGAAGAGCATTGGTACTATGTGAACTGTTATTACCAACTGTTTGACTAGGAAACAGAACAAAGTCACTTAGGTAAGAAAATGATAGAGAGGAATTCCAACTGATTACTGCTTGCTAAAATATTAGAAATAAAATTTATATACATCTGCTCTCCAAGAATACCTTCCTAAAAAGGAAAGGACAGAACCATGTGCAATAAAACCAGTCTGAGATTTAACTAAGACTGGCTCAGGGAATGTCTTGTTTTATGTAAAAGTGAATTAAGAAAAAAAGCATCATGAAATCAGTAAAATTGGTTTTTAATGTGAAAAGGTTCAGAAAAAGGGAAAGAAAACTAACTTTCAAAATCGTAATAAGAACTGTATTTATTTAGTCCAGGATTCAAAACACAATGGTGGAAAAGTGTAACAATATTTTATAAGTCATGGCTTCTCTGCGAAGGCAGTAAGATGAAATGGAATATTGACAGAATAAAAACAAAATTATGTAGAAGAAATAAGACAGGATACAAATAAAAAAAATTAAAAACTATTTTAGAGGCTGTGAAGTTCAGCAGATATGCAGACTCATAGTATGAACTTAATAAATATGAGTTAAATTACTCAAAGCAGAGAAAAATAAATCTGTGAGCTGTAAGCTTTTTTTTATTATTTTTAAAGATTTATTTATTTATACAAGCACTGGGGTATAGTCAGAAGCACAGGAGGGTGAGAGAATTCACCAGAGCCAGAGTGGAGAGCAGAACAGGCAGACTGATGAAGTACACTGCTGAGGGGAGCTGTGGGCGGCAGGAGAGGTCTGCATGCCATGTGGCACCCTCACCTGGCAGCCGGGGATTGAATTGGTGCTGCAGAGGCTGCGGGCAGCTTCGCGATCCAGCGCTCAACCGCTGTGCCACCGGGGAGGCCCTGTAAGCTTTATTTTAATACAAAAATAAGTAGTTAAAAATAATGGACGAGAAGTGAATAGATAAGAATGGGGTGTGGAAATCTTATTTACATGCTGATAAATTTCCTTAAGAATAAATTAATACAAATGACATAAAGCAAATATTTGAAGACATTGTTAAAAAATTTTTCCAGAGAACAGAGACCTGCATTTGATAATTCTAAAATTTCAAAATATTCAGAGCAAAAAAAAATTATGCAGAGACATATTTTTACACGTTATTGTAATGTGTTAATGACAACAGTAAGGTCCCACCGTCAGTTAGGCAGCTGGGGGAAAAAAAACACAACAAAGTTACTTAGAAAAAGAGAGAGGAAGAGAAAGGGTAGCGTTAGACAAAAACGTTCATAAAAGCCGATGTTCATAAATAATATAAAAACTGAGACCTCACAATTGTACACTGTCAGGAGAATGACTAAGTAAATCTTAATATATTTATAAATAGAATATTAATAAGCTATGAAAATAAATGATTCACAACTTTAAAATGTTATTGAAACTTAGAAGTCACATATTCAATACAAGAAGAAATACTCATTTTTATCCAGCTCAAAAAACCCAATAGACATTATGTGGATTTCATAAGCATGTAGTGGATAAAGATTTTTATTTATTTATTTATTTATTTAAGATTTATTTATTTATACAAGCACTGGGTACAGTCAGAAGCGTGGGAGGGTGAGAGAATTCACCAGAGCCAGAGCGGGGAGCAGAGCAGGCTGAAGGACCGAAGTACACTGCTGAGGGGAGCAGCGGGCGGCAGGAGAGGTCTGCGCGCCATGCGGGACCCTCCTCCAGTGGCCCGGGAGCAGCCGGGGATCGAACCGGCGCTGCAGAGTCAGTGGGCAGCTTCGCAACCCAGCGCTCAACCGCTGCGGCCCCGGGGAGGCCCTGGATAAAGATATTTTTAAATGCCAAGGGAATTATGGATATATAAGTGAGATTACTGTTAATACTGAAGAAATGGCAGTGGTGAATGGAGATGGCAAAGGGCACATACGGAGGTACAATGTTTCTAGAATTGCCTGGTGGATTCATTGATGCTAATTTTATTACTCTGGACCACTTACATATAAAATTACATATTTCCAAATTTGATTTTCAGTGTGAGAATTTTTTTATTTTAAAATCCAAATGTAGTATTACATTTGTTAATTCTTTTAATCCAAGTTTTATGAGTCATAATTGGTATGCAGTAGTGCCCTAGTTTAAGGTGAAAGACAAAATGATTTGAGATATGTATATATGGAAAATGATTACCACAATAGCTTTAGTTAACATTTATCACCTCATTTAATTACAATTTTTTATCTCATGAGAACTTTTAAGATCTACTCTTAGCAGCTTTCAAATATACAATAAAGCATTGTTTTCTTCCTGCCCATGATTTATCTTATTACTGGAAATTTGTGCTATTTGAATATCTTCACCCAGTTTTCCCAACCTCATCTTTGGCAATCACCAATCTTTTCTCTTTCTGAGTTCACTTACTATAAATTCCAGGTGTAAGTGAGATCATACAGTATTTGTCTTTGATTTATTTCCCCTGAAGCATCCTATATATATAACATCCTATTTTGGGTAGGTAACACCCTAATTTTGAACACATTCCAAAACTTTATTTTTTTTTTACTCCTTCCCCTCATGTTTTATATCTCGAGGCCTCTTTTACATATTCATATTATATTTATCCCTTGACTAATTATAATAGCTTTAGTTAATTTTACTACTTTTACCTTTTAATCTCATGCTTGCTTTATAAGCAATTGATGCACCACTTTTACTATATAATTACCTTTTCCAGTGAGATTCACAGTGAGAACAACCTTTCTTAGAGCAAAGTTTCCATTATTAATTCTAAGATCCAAAAGTAAACCCATGAATTGACCTAAACACAATATTGATCTTATTCTCTTTCTATGATACATTTTATATACTGTCTTCATTTTAAAAGCTGCTCTTAGAAATGTTAGATTATATCCCACAGTGTTTCCTTAGCAACTTCTACAGTGCCCCTGAGCTACAGATCTTAATTCCACCACGTGCCATAAGTACTTTTTTAAAGTATAACATGTCCAAAGCTTAAGCTTTAGTATATACAAAATCCAGCACATTTTCTGCTGAGTATTTCCTGTGAGTACTTATAATAGCATCTGTTAGTAGTTTTAGATAGAAGTAAGACAAGCTCCAAAAAGAGACAATGACTAGCATTATTTCATAAGAATAGCTAAATTATGTATCTTCTGAATTTAACATCTAAATCCTCTTATACAGATCCACTGTGTTGGATCCACATCTAAATCTTGTTTTTGTGCTTGGTCCCAATGAAGAATTACTGTCATCTGAATAGCCTGAAATGCCTCTCTCATAGATAACCCTTACTTTCTGAGCCCCCTTATCCCAAACCACATGAATGTTTTTATATTTATACTGAGTACAAACACTTTTGAACTTTAATATGTACATTTATATAACTGTGAGTTTGCACCATTTTTAATTCAAAATTTATTATTATATTTCAAAAGAAAAATGGGAAAATTCAAGAAATATTCCAATATAGTACTAATTTGCTCTTATTTTTATTTTTTATTTTTTTTTTTATAAATTTTATTGTTATATTCCCCATACAATTGCAGCCCCCCCATTCTGACCCCAATCCCTCCCCTCCCGCCCCCGCCCCCCTAAAAGTGTCTCTGGTTCATAGTTTTTTGTTGATTTTGATTTTCACTTTCTTATAGTTATTCATTTTCCTGGTCCCTTATTTAAGTTTTCTAGATTCCTGCTATGAGTGAGACCATCCGGTATTTTTCTTTTTCTTTTTGGCTTATTTCGCTGAGCATGATCCCTTCCAGCGCCATCCATGTTGCTGCAAATTGCATGTGTTTATCTTTTTTGAATGCTGAGTAATATTCCATGGTATATATGTACCACATCTTCTTGATCCAGTCATCTATTTTTGGGCATTTGGGTTGTTTCCAAAGCTTAGCTATTGTAAACAGTGCTGCTATAAACATAGGGGTGCAGGTGTTCTTTGGAATTGATGTTTCTGTGTCCTTTGGGTAAATACCTAGGAGTGGAATTGCTGGATCATATGGAAGCTCTATGTTTAGTAGTTCCAGAAATCTCCACACAGCTCTCCACAGTGGTTGGACCAGTTTGCACTCCCACCAACAGTGCAGAAGAGTTCCTTTTTCTCCACACCCTCGCCAGCATTTGTTGTTGCTAGTTTTTTTAATATGTGCCATTCTCACTGGTGTAAGATGGTATCTCATGGTAGTTTTGATTTGCATTTCCCTGATGGCAAGTGATGTTGAACATTTTTTCATATGCCTGTTGGCCATTTGCATTTCCTCTTCAGAGAAGTTTCTTTTTAGCTCTTCTGCCCATTTTTTGACTGGATTCTTTTCTTTGTTGTTATTGAGTCTCATCAGCTCTTTGCAGATTTTTGTGATCAGTCCTTTATCATTAGTGTTGGGTGCAAAAATGTTCTCCCAGTTGGTGGGGTTTCTCTTTGTTTTTGTTATTGTCTCTTTTGCTGTGCAGAAGCTCTTTAATTTGATGTAGTCCCAGCTGTTTATCTTTGCCTTCACTATCACTGCTTTGGGTGATGTGTCTGTAAAGATGTCTTTGATGTGCAGATCACGTAGTGTTTTGCCTATATTTCCTTCTATATATTTTATGGTTTCAGGTCTTATGTCTAGTTCTTTAATCCATTTTGAGTTGATTTTTGTGTATGGTGTGAGGTAGTGGTCAAGCTTCATTCTTTTGCATGTAGCGACCCAGTTTTCCCAGCACCATTTATTGAACAAACTTTCTTTGTTCCAATGCATAGTCTTTGCTCCTTTGTCAAAGATTAGTTGACCATAAATCTGTGGGTTTATTTCTGGATTTTCTATTCGATTCCATTGGTCTGTATGTCTGTTCTTGTTCCAATACCATGCAGTTTTGATGATTATGGCTTTGTAGTATAGTTTGAAGTCTGGGAGTGTAATGCCTCCATTCCCTTCTTTTTTTTTCAGGAGAGCTTTGGCTATTCGGGGTTTTTTGTGATTCCATATGAATTTCATCAATAATTGTTCTATTTCTTTGAAGAATGACATTGAGATTTTGATTGGAATAGCATTGAATCTGTATATTGCTTTTGGAAGGATGGCCATTTTAATAATGTTTATTCTTCCAATCCACGAGCAGGGGATATCTCTCCATTTCTTTGTGTATTCTTCTATTTCTTTTAACAGTATTTTATAGTTTTCTTTGTATAGGTCCTTTACCTCTTTTGTTAGATTTATTCCCAAATATTTGATTTTTTTTGTTTCAATAACAAAAGGGATGCGTTTTTTGATTTCTTCTTCTTCAGATTTATTGTTTGTGTATAGGAAGGCTACTGACTTTTGCATGTTGATTTTGTATCCTGCCACTTTACTGAACTGATTGATGAGTTGAATTAGCTTTTCTGTGGAGTTTTTGGGGTTCTCTATGTATAATATCATATCGTCTGCAAATAGTGATAGTTTGACTTCTTCTTTTCCTATTTGGATTCCTTGGATGTCTTTCTCTTGTCTTATTGCTCTGGCTAGGACTTCCAGTATTATATTGAAAAGCAGTGTTGAGAGTGGACATCCTTGTCTTGTTCCAGATCTTAATGGAATTGCTTTCAGCTTTTCACCATTGAGAATGATACTGGCTGTTGGCTTGTCATAGATAGCCTTTATGATGTTGAGGTATGTTCCTTGTATCCCAAGAATTTCAAGGGCTTTTATCATGAATGGGTGTTGCACTTTGTCGAAAGCTTTCTCAGCATCTATTGATATTATCATATGGTTTTTATATTTCTTTTTGTTGATGTGTTGGATAACGTTGATTGATTTTTGGATGTTAAACCATCCTTGTGCCCCTGGAATGAATCCTACTTGGTCGTGGTGAATTATCTTATGGAT
Organism: Talpa europaea; assembly: GCF_964194135.1. Taxonomy (NCBI): domain Eukaryota; kingdom Metazoa; phylum Chordata; class Mammalia; order Eulipotyphla; family Talpidae; genus Talpa; species Talpa europaea. The sequence continues at coordinate 67,139,124 of NC_140080.1, forward strand.
ACATTGTTGGATTCTGATGGCTAAAATTTTATTGAGGATTTTTGCATCAGTGTTCATTAGGGAGATTGGCCTGTAGTTTTCCTTTTTTGTGTTGTCCTTGTTCGGTTTTGGTATTAGTGTAATGTTGGCTTCATAGAACGTGTTTGGTATTGTCCCTTCCTTCTCAATTTTTTGGAAGAGTTTGTGAACGATAGGCACTAATTCGTCTCTGAATGTTTGGTAGAATTCATTTGTAAATCCATCAAGTCCTGGGCTTTTGTTTTTGGGGAGGTTTTTGATTACCATTTCAATTTCGTTGCTTGTAATTGGTCTGTTTAGGTGTTCTATTTCTTCTTTATCTAGCTTTGGGTGATTGTAGAGTTGTAGGAATTTGTCCATCTCCTCTAGAATATTAAACTTGTTTCCATATAACTGTTCATAGTAGTTACTGATTATTCTTTTGATTTCTGCTGTGTCCGTTGTGATTTCTCCTCTTTCATTGATGATCCTGTTTATTTGTGCTTTCTCCCTTTTTTCCTTTGTGAGCCTGGCTAGGGGTTTGTCTATTTTATTGATTTTTTCAAAGAACCAGCTCTTGGTTTCATTGATCTTTTGGATTGTTTTTTTAGTTTCAATTTCATTTATTTCTGCTTTGGTTTTTATTATTTCTTTTCTTCTACTGGTTTTGGGGTTTTTTTGTTGTTCTTTTTCTAGATCTTTGAGCTTCGAGATTAGGTTGTTTCTTTGCGTTCTTTCTTGTTTCTTGATGTGAGCTTCTATTGCTATATATTTTCCTCTTATTACTGCTTTTGCTGCATCCCATACATTTAGGATATTGGTGTCCTCCTTGTCGTTCAATTCAAAAAATTTTTTAATTTCTTCTTTGATCTCCTCATTAGTCCAGTGGTCTTCCAGTAGTGTGGTTTTTAATCTCCATGAGGTAGAAAAGTTCCTTGCCTTCTTTTTATGGTTTATTTCTAGTTTGATGCCTTCATGGTCAGAAAAGATGGTTGGTATGATTTCAATCTTGGTGTATCTGTTGATGTTTGTCTTGTGCCCCAGTATGTGATCGATCCTGGAGAATGATCCGTGTGCGCTTGAGAAAAATGTGTACTCCGTTTTTTTGGGGTTTAGTGTTCTATAGATGTCTGTTAAGCCCAATTGCTCTAGGTCCTTATTTAGAGCTTTGGTTTCTTTACTTATTTTTTGTCTTGTTGATCTATCCATTGTTGATAGTGGTGTGTTGAAGTCTCCCACTACGTATGTGTTTTCTCTGATGTCTGCTTTCAGAGAGGACAACAGTTGTCTGATATATTTTGGTGCTCCTTCGTTTGGTGAGTATATGTTAATGAGTGTTATTTCTTCTTGAAGTATTGTCCCCTTGATCATAATGTAGTGACCAATGGGGTCTCTTTTTATCTTTTTGAGTTTGAAATCTGTTTTATCTGATATAAGTATAGCTGTTCCTGCTTTCTTTTTTGGTCCATTTGCTTGTAGGATTGTTTTCCATCCTTTAACTTTGAGCCTATTTTTATCTTTTGTAGCTAAATGTGTTTCCTGGAGACAGCAAAAGGTTGGGTTTTGTTTCTTAATCCAGGCTGCAACTCTGTGTCTTTTTATTGAAGAGTTTAGTCCATTTACATTTAGAGTTAATATTGATATGTTAACATCTGTATTTGCCATTGTGTTTGTCTTTCCTTTGATTTTATTTATTTATTCTTTTAATAACTTTTTTTTTTTGGCCTTCTTTCATTGTTATTCGTCCCTCTGAGGTTCTGGCTTTAGGACTCCTTGTAGTATTTTTTGGAGTGGGGGTTTAGTTGCAATGAAATTCCGGAGTTTCTGTTTGTCTGGGAAGGTCCATATTCTTTCTTCAAAGAGGAAGGAGAGCTTTGTGGGATAGAGTATTCTTGGTTGGCATCTGTTTTCTTGGAGTCTGTTGACTATGTCCCTCCACTCTCTCCTTGCCCGTAGTGTTTCTTCGGAGAAGTCTGATGTCAGCCTGATTGGCTTTCCTTTGAATGTTATCTGTTTCTTCCCTCTTGCCAGCTTCATTATTTTTTCCTTGTCCTGGATTCTTGGGAGCTTTACTATTATGTGTCTTGCTGTATTTTTTCTTTCGTCGTGGAAGTTTGGTGTTCTTCTTGCTTCTTGTATATCAATTTTCAGCTCCTTCTTCACATTTGGGAAGTTCTCTTCAATTATCTCTTTGAATATTTTCTCTGTTCCTACTTCTCTCTCCTCTCCTTCTGGTATTCCTATAACTCTTATATTTCCTTTCCTCATGGAGTCAGATAGTTCCCGAAGTCTTTCTTCATTCTTTTTCCTTCGTACTTCTCTTTCCTTTTCTGTTTTGGTTCTTTTTATTTCTGTGTCTTCAAGAGCACTTATTCGTTCTTCCATTTCATCAATTCTGCTTTCATTGCTTTTTCCAGAATTCTTTAGTTCTTCCACTAATTCTTTGATCTCCTGCATTTCTTTTACTTCCCTCTTTAGGGACTCAATTTCATTCTTCTGATCGTTGATTATTTTTCCCTTATCATTGTTTTCCTTTATGACTTCTGTCAGTTTTTTAATCACGGCAATTTTAAATTCTCTTTCTGGAAGGCTCAGAAGTTCTTCCAAGTTACTGTCGTTGCAATCTGGGGGCTGGTTTTCTTTTTGTGGTGTGCTTTTTCTCTGGAGAGTTGCTAGGTTGCGTGTGGTTCTTCTCCTCCCTACTGTCTGTTTTCTAATTTGCCGTATGCGTTGGGACACTGTGTTGTTGGGACTGGCCGGCATCTTGGGTGGGCTTCTCTTCTCCCCTCTTGTTCCTCCAGGAGTCATCTGTCAGTTTCAAGCAGTCTTTATTGGAGAAAGGTCCCTGTCCTAAAATGTCGATGTGGGGACACACTCCCCTGTGCGCCTGGTCTGCCCCGGCGGTGGGTTCCTGCTCCCCCTCTGGGCTTGGACGGCAGGCCAGAGGGGGTCTGGCGTGGGCGAACTTCCCCCGCTCACCTCTGCCTTCTGCAGGTAGTCTTTACTGAAGAAATGTCCCTGTTCTAAAATGGTGATGTGGGACACACTCACTGCGCATCCGGTGTCAGGCACACTCTTCTGCGTGCCTGGTCTGCCCTGGCTGTGGGTGCTCGCTCTCCCTGTGGGCTCAGACTACTTGTTCGGAAGGGGCCGGGTGTGGGCTAACTCCCCAGCTGGCCACTAGCTCCTTCAGGAGCCTGTGCTGTCTACAAGTCGCTAGGTGGCGCCAAAGATCTCTCCTAGAGCCCTTGGGGAGCTGATTTTCCACCCCGTGGGACAGGGAGCAAAGCGGGGATGGTAGGGTACACCTCAACGGCTTTGTGGTGCTGTGTCTGCCTTGTGCCCCACCGTTGTGGGGAACCCACGCCCCTAATTTCGTGCCCCGGGTCTCAGTTCCAAAGCCCTCAGTTCCAGGACGCGGGCTGTAGCCCAGTTCAGTGGCGCGCGAATGGCGCCTTTTGCACCGCTCCCGTGCCTGGGTGCCTGGTTCCTGCTTACTCTGGGAGGGACCTTCTCCTCAGTGAGGACCTCTGCAGGTCTCCCCGCAAGCCTACGTCGTCTCCCAAGCCTAGGTCACAGGCGCGGGGACCTGGGCAGCTGCGATCCTGGTCTGCACTTGCTTTTCAAGCACGCGGAGCGCGCTGCTATCCGCGCAAGCTTACCGGCAGCCCGGGCTGTGTGCCCGTCTCCCGGGGTCTTTGTTCTTCTCTAATGGCGCCCGGAGCCGTTCGCTCACCGCCGGGGCGAATCCTGCAGGGTTCGCCTCCGCTCCCGTTCAAGGGGTGTGGTGGCTGCAATAGTTCCTTTCCACTCACAGTCCCGCTTGCTGCGTCGTTTGTTCTTTCCCTCCTCTCTGCCGGTCAGAGAGTGCCGCCTCTGTGGGCGGGGGAGGGGAGCAGGGTTCTGCGCTTCCCTCCCTTCTGGTCCTCTTTTATGGCAACTTTCTTCTTTGGGCAGTTTGCTGGAGTCGTCCTTTTATCTTCCGTGTCCCAGTTCTCACTGGGACCTGCCGCTTTTCCTCCCTATTAACTTTTTTTAATGGGAGATCTTACTCGCAGCGTCTCCTCGCCGCCATGTTGCTCCGCCCCTCTAATTTGCTCTTATTTTTATATTAAAGTTACCACTTATTTTCTCTATAAAAAACAAAAGAACTGTTGTTTTATAACACTAGGTACGCAAACGGAGTAACTGAGATGGCAAGAAAGTGTATGTGTTGATTTCATATAGTTCTGATATAAAACCTATTTATTCTGTATACAGAATCACTCTCAAATCTATATAGATATGGGATGATTATAAGAAGAAAGCATGTACTGAACAGGCGATGGGTTTGAATCTCAAAGTGAGGCTTTACAAACCTTTTTGGTAAATTATTTTGGTAAATTGTTTATTGCCTCTGCTCTGTAAGAGAAAAAAAAAAAAAGCACTCATTTCAAAAGACTATGAAGGAATTGTATTGTTTTTTAATTGAAGATTTTTTTTAAACATGCTATATTCAAAGAGCAAACACTATCTAGGATAACCCATTCAAGATAGGTGGATCCCTTCAACTTGATGAAGCCTATTTCCTCCGCATAATGATGGAAGTCTTGGCAGAAATTATTGAGGCTGTGTTTCAAAATCAGACCATGCCATGTGCGCAGGCATGGAAAGAGTGGGAATCTGGCTACATTTTCATGGGCAGATACAGAGAACTCATCAAGGCAAAGGATAAAAGACTATTTTGAAGGTGAAATGACACAATATAATTTTCATAAGTCAAACTATATATAACATAAAATAGGTAAATATTACTTATCCTTTGTTTAATTAATTAGCCCCTATATTTTTCAAGAAATACCTTCTGAAAAATAACAATACATTGCAAATATTACAATAAAATTATTATTGTCATTATCATTTCTAGTAGGTAATAAAGTAGGGAATAATGATACTTACTCTATTCAGTACAAATTCCTGGGCAAAAAGCTTTTCATTCATTCTCCACATAGATTTAGAAAACTGTTATTTGTTTTTGTACAAATAATTACCTAGCTAGGTTGGCCAATTCTAAACTACCAATTCTAGAACCCACTTCACAGGAAATTCAGTAATAAACCACAAAAGTTTAGCCAAATGCATGCTTTAAAATATAAGTTTAATAAGTATTAGACACATTTCACTCTTCAAAATAGAATTTTAAAATTATTTCCAAGTCCTTTAGCTTATTATATAGATGCCTTGAAATTCAGGTAGTAAATTTAAAGAAAAACACAAAAACTCCTATTCAAATCCCATTTGCTCTCACAGATTTTTAATTAAAATGTACAGATTTTTGCAGGAAATAACTTGACATGATCATAGTCTGCAAATATGAAAAAGCAATTTCTGCTTTAAAAATTCCCAGAACTATCAAATCCCTAATATAATTCCTTTCTTCGATTATAAACACTGTCATTTTAAAAGACTGTACACTGAATTCTTGGAAAGATTAGATATCTATTGCGAAAGACAGGCTGTCTTAAAAGTCAACCCCAACTATCTAACTCTGTAGGAAATAAATAGAAATTTGCCTGGAGAGAGAAGCAAAATATTGCCATGAATCACCTCCCTCACAGCAGTCGTGAAGCTTTTAATTTTCAGCATTGCTGGTCTCCAGGTATGTGCAGTTGATTAACGGTCAACAGAAATTGAACCAACTCCATGCGGAGTCCTCGATGTTAGCGTGTAACACTGTTTTAAATTATTTCATTCTTCTTTCTGCTCTTCACTCTCCCTCTTCTCCTAAATCCACACTCAAATTTTTGTTTTATTTTCTTAAAAAAATACTTGCATTATTTTATTTATTACATGGGCATTGCAAATGTATTCTGGACAAATACTGATATAGGTCTGAGATTCTGTTTAATTGCTTTTCTTCCTCTCCCACTGTCTAAATCCTCTCTGCTAGACCTTATAAGTAAACTGATCAGATCTTCTCTGGGAAATGATTCAGCTATGATAATACATGCAAACCACTGCCGAGAATATTCTCTATCTTCCCATCTTCTCCTATGTTTCTCGTTCATTTTTTATTCATCATTCCAGTTCCTCTTCTATCAATTATTCTGTCCTTTGTCTCCTTGGGATATTTGAGTTTCATAATATTTTAAACACTGAATGCTCAGATTTTCTTGAGTTCTTGCTTATAGTGTCTCCCAAGAAAATTGGTTTATAGTTTTAAGTAGCATAAATCCTATTATTTTCTACTTTTTATCTTAATGCAGTCATATGGATTTTGTGAAATATGTCACATATACTTGCAGACAACAGTGTCATACATATTTAATTAATTCATCATCCACCAAAAAATAATACTATCTTGGGGAGTATCACTCTCATCTTGATCCTGAAACTTAGATAATAAGTCTGCTAGGCACTCCAATGCCTATTATGCTATTATATTTACAGTGTTAAGGGGGATTTTATTCAGTGTCAGCATCAAATTAGCAAATACTCACAAGAAGTAAAGAGCCCAAAGTGTCATATAACAGACATTTCTTGATGTCAGTTATAGGCTCTAAAGGGAAAAATTGGAATGGATATTTGAGCCTGACTTCAGACCCTCATATCAAATTCAAGGATTCAATATTTATCTCAGCCTTAGACACCCACTGCAACCCCAAGCTCTTTCTTTGTGCCCTGTTGTCTCTGTAGGCCTGTCTCCTGGTAGGTAAAGGTAGTTCTGTCAGAAATTTCTACAACACAGGCACCTACCCATATATCTTATTCTGCAGGTTTAGTCAATGTTTGTGTCTTTGCATCCTTTTCATCTCCTAGGAATGGTCTTAGCCATTCTATAGAGATCAATACTACCTCATCTCTCTTTGAAAGACAGATAGGTGTTCAGTAACTAACCTCTTGTAATAAAGTCTAGGTCTTACAGCAAATTGCCAGAACCCAGCAAGAGGATGGGAAGTTGCCCAGAAGTCCTCACTATATGTAACCCCTCACTATATGTGGATTCTACCCACATCATAACCACTTACGCCTCTGCCCGTAGCATTGTCTTCCTTAGCTGTGCGGTAGGTACAACAGAACCAGAATCATGAGGGTCTCACTCATAGCAGGAATCTAGAAAACTTAAATAAGGGACCAGGAAAAAGAATAACTATAAGAAAGTAAAAATCAAAATCAACAAACAACTATGAACCAGAGACACTCTATGGGGGGGGCAGGGAGGGGAGGAATTCGGGTCAAAATAAGGGGGTCACAATTGTATGGGGAATATAAAAATAAAATTTATAATAAAAAAAGAAAGATATAAATACAACACCCTTCCCCCCCCAAAAAAAAAGTAACTCTTAAAAAAAAAAAAATTCCTTCAGCAGGGCCTCCCCGGTGGCGCAGAGGTTGAGCGCTGGGTTGCGAAGCTGCCCGCTGACTCTGCAGCGCTGGTTCGATCCCCGGCTGCTCCCCTGCCACCAGAGGAGGGTCCCACATGGCGCACAGACCTCTCCTGCCGCCCGCTGCTTGTGTACTTCGGTCCTTCTGCCTGCTCTGGCTCTGGTGAATTCTCTCACCCTCCCGCACTTCTGACTGTACCCAGTGCTTGTATAAATAAATAAATAAATAAATAAATAAATAAATAAATAAATAAATAAATCTTAATAAATAAATAAATTCCTTCAGCACCACTAAAGTTGACGCTTACATGTTGCATACTGGTTTATATAGCTGGAAGAAAAATTCCTTCTTCCCAGAAATCAAACAATTTTACATTTGCAATCCAACATATAAATTCTTAGGTAAATACATTTTAGTGAGCAAAATGCTAAATTGTGAATACATTAGTAATAAATATTTTGAAATTTTAAGTTATCATCAAGATGTTGCTAAATGTCAATTATACGCTTTTACATGCCTTAAAATTCTTTCTAATATTAATTTCCCAAGGAAGTAATTTGGAGTTAATTGCATGGCAAATGAATTTTGGTGCAGCATACTTAAGAAATCTCAAGTCATTTTCTTCCTGAGATCAATAGATATCTGACATATAATAGCTGCATTTTGTAATCTAATTAAAAGATTATTTGACACACTTATAGCTTTGGCACTTTGAGTCAAGACTTTCTGACAGAGAGCACTGATGTTGAATGCTTATTTTGTCAGGAAATCCTTATTTACTACACTAAGGACTTGTTTCATAATGAAATACCTCATGTATAACATTAGTAACCATTTGTATCAGAAAGAGTATTGGATAATTTCTAGATTGGCTGATATTATCCATATGGTGGAGGCTGTTCATACCATTTCTAAAACCAAGAGATTCCATAATTCTAATTAAATCTCAAGATTAAAAATACTTCTGAGGAAAATAAATAACCAAAACATTGCCTTATGATTTCGACTTAAGTCTTTCCTATTCTCCATCTTAGCATTCAATTTTGTTTGAACAAACTTTGGTATAAACACTTTTTGTATTTTTCATATAACCATATTTCATGTCTACTTATTTACACATAATCTATCCGATGTGACTGACTTCTTCCATTTATCCTAGGCTAGTCATAATGACTGTGTTTTTTATTTACATATTTTGCAGAATACAAGCTTTTGTAGAATATTTACCATTTATAGATTATATTAATCTGTTTTTATCTCTAATGAAATCAAGATGTAGAGAGGTTGTGTTAGGTTGCATAGCTAATTAATGGTAGAGTTCAGAGAGTAATAAAATCTGTTTTCAATTAAAACATTCTTAGACATCACACACCCTCTTACTGTGCCCTCAATAGAAGCTTAGCAATAATATGGGGATAGTAGGTGAATAGAAAACTGTACTCTTCTGTTCTTGTTGACATCTCAGTTTGTTCTAGTCCTTTTGCTTTTTTTACACAATATTTTGCAGGATTCTGAATTTAATCTAATTTAGATTTAAATAGCACTCATGAAGATCACATGACTTTGCAAACACCAAGATTCTTAAATTTCAGAATTGTTAAAAATATACCATTCGTGTAATCCAATCAATCACCAACTCCATTTATAGTCATTAATGCTAGCAGTAAGAGTCACTACTCTTTAATACTCACTCCTTTATTCATTAAAAAAATATGGCATTTGTTGAGAACTTATCATGTACCAGGTACTTCTCTAAGAACTTGAAGTACATTGATGATAAAAACAGAACACTATAGTATTTGTTTTGAATTATCTCCATCTTTCAAGGGGCAACCATGATTTTGATGAGAAAATTAAAACTTAGAGTTGTACATCACAGTCCTCATAGAACTTTTTAAATGTCAGAGAGAGAATTTAAATCCAAATAGATGTTATCTATTACAATGGTCTCCTTTTTTCCCCCTCCATGTCTCTCATATCATGGCTTCATGTCATTCTATTGACCCCAACCAAATATTTACCACCTCACAATTTAACAGCTGCATCAACTAATTAGCCTCTAAATTCTTTCTATGCAATGAATTTTACATACCCTAGTCAGACCAATCTTCTTACAACATCTTCTTCATCATTTCATTCACCCACCAAAAAATTTCAATGCTCATCCTTTTTCTAGTCAATGGAGTACTAACAGCTTTGTCAAGCATTCCAGGTCCATGAATTAAATTACAACCTACCTATCTAAACCTATTTCTCTGGCAATGATTTCTCATTACATGCCAGGTGTCTCTCCCCCACCCTTACAAGACCACTGTCCTTCAACCAATGGGTATGATACCCATTCCTGACTGCTAGTCTATATTATACTATATTTTATTCCTTTCTGGAATGCCCTTAGCTCAATTTCAGTTATCCATGCCTTACTGCAGAGTTAATTGAAGTTTCAGTTTATTTACTTTGATTTTTCTATCCTTTATAGAGTATAGTCTCCCTTTTCTAAAATATGAATACACCTATCTCTATCAAGTCATCTGATTGTATTCTGATTTTAGTCAATCCATCTGAGTGTATTTTGATAACAGTTACATAACTGCTTCCTTTGTCTATTTATCATGTTAGTAAATATGTTACGACTCCTGGAAATCAGAAACCATGTGTTAACATTCCTTTCAAATTCTCCTCAGTGCTATGTACACACTTTATAAATACTATTAATATAATTTATTAATATGCTAACTGTATTAATATGTTATTAACTAATATATTTTTTGTTAAACTCAGGAATTAAAGATCAACACTATAATTTGGACAAGGCATTTTCTTTTTAAAGCATAGTGATAACTGGACCTCCCCAGTGGCGCAGCAGGTTGAGCACGGTGCTGTGGAGCTCTCTGCAGCCTCTGCAGTGTGGATTTGATTCCCTGCCAAACAGGGAGATACCTACATGGTGCAGCAGACCTCTGCTGTCTCACCCACTGCTCCCCTCAGCAGTCTTTCGGTCCATCTGCCTGTTCTGCTTCCCACTCTGTCTCTGGTGAATCTTCTCATCCTCCCGCGCCTCTGGCCTGTACTCCAGCTGTTGTATAAATAAATAAATCTTTAAAAACAAAAATAAAGCATAGAGACATCTTGCTAATATTGCATTTGATTATAACATAACATTATGACCTTTAATCTATATTTTAACTGCTTTTTAAATTATCAAATATTTCAATTAAGTTACTACATTTTAATGTTTTAATTTGCAATACCTTTTAAATTGATCCCTACTTCTAAATTTGCATAATTAATATTCTAGTACAGTCTTTCATTATTTTATTTCTGAAGTGCACTTATAACTCACTAGGAAACAATGGCCTACCTTACTAACAAAAGAAAGAATGAGTAAAAACAAAAAAAAATTCTCTAAAGTATAAGCCATCAAAAGATATAATGGTGTACTTTAAGAGCTTATAGTCTACTTACTAAAAGCAAACAAATGAATAGATAATACTCATAATAATACAGGTCTGACAAAGAATGTATAGAAAAACACCAAAGCAAAATGATTAATGAGCAAAGAAAAGTAGACGAGATATAAAGAGTAAGAGATGGCTTCCTGGGGAAAGGTGCTCAGGCTGAGTCTGGGAAGATCACTAGGTGAATACTAGGAAGACAGAAGTTTTGAGGGACATATTCTGGGCAGGATTCATAATGTAAATATTCTTTCTTTGTATTTGTCCTTCTTTCAGGAATGCCCAAGCTTTCACATGTCATTACTGACTGAGTCATTCCATGCCCTTCAAGGCACACTTGCAAAGAGGGCAATTGGTTATTACAAAATTATGTTGACAGGGTTACAGTGAACCAACAGGGAATATCGCAGACCAGAACTCACAGCAGTGGGAGCTGTTACAATCAGGGGGGTGAAAGAACAATGAGAGTAATTACCTGAAGTTGGAGAACATCAGCTCTAAAAGGAGCTATAGCCTCTGGCAGAGATATACTGTCAATCTGTTGCAACCAGGCAGAGAAGGAGCCAGAGCAATAAAAGCCTTGGTCCTCCCAACCTCTGATCTCCTCTTAAAGTCTTTCAGGGTTATAGCCAAATGGAGGCCTGCAAGCAAGCGTGCTGCTAACCATAAGTCTGCTCCTGGAGCACAGAACAGAAAGGAAGAACAGAGGGTACGTTCTGGAGGACCTGCAAAGGTCTTAATTTGTCACAGGAAAGAAAATTGGGTCATATCATGTAAAGTATTTTTACAAAGCAAAGAAACAGTAAAGAAAAAGACACTTAGAATCTCTCACAACTGGTTCCCAGAATATTGCTCCCAGAGCTGAAATCTGCTGGCCACCCTCCAGTATTGCCTCCATCTTTCCCCAGAATATCTCAGGTCTCCAGAGGGGAGATCTGAAAAAGGAAACCAAAGGCCCCCAGGCTTTTCTCCTGCCTTGAGACTTGCTTCCTTCCACCTTGATTGAAAGCAGAATTTACTCTTTAGCAGACACCTCTCCCTCTATGTAAACCTCAAACTAAGGCCCTCGCAGAAAAATAAATATACAAGTGAAATAGCCCAAGATCTGGTTTTAGCAGTACAGTAGCAGGTGGGTGACTTGATCACATTTCACCTTTCTGAATTATCAAAAGAAAGGGCAGCTCTTCCTCATTGTAGATTTTCTGGGTTTGAGTTATTCCCCTTTAAGAACACTAAGATGTCCTTGTCAACACTACAATCCCTCAAGAGCTTCACAAAGCCAGAGCTGGAGATTTCTCTCTGAAAATAAGATAAAGTGCATAACTCCTATCTTTCTACAGTTTGATAAGCTCACTTTCCAGCTCTTCGAAGCTGCATCTTAAACTTTTAAAAATACATGTATCTCAAAAAAAAAAAAAACAACAACCCAAGCAACAATTTGCAATCACACTATAATTAAAATCTATTTTGAAAAAGATACTTTTCTCAAGAGGAAGGATAACACAGAGATGCAATTTTGCTTACAACACAAAAATATTATACATTGTTACCCAGGGTGATTTAAGTACTTACAGTCACAACTTCTCACACATCCCAATTTCTGCTTGTGATGGGGACCCCAGGACCATTCTTGGGTTCAATAAAATGTAAGCATTCACAGGACACAGAAAACTGGTTTTCTTAAAGTTACAGTTTATTATAACACACTTATTGCAAGTTAAAACCAGCAAGGAAAAGGGTACAGGGTGGATTCCAGGAGAAGTCAGACACAAATTTTTCCTTGTCATCTCTCAGTGGAGTCACATGGACAGAACTTAATTCTCCTACTATCACATTTGACAAAATATTCCAAGTGTTGCCAACCAAGGAATCTCATCAAGCCTGTGTCCAGAATTTTATCTGGGGTTCAGTCATGGAGATGTGGATCCCCTGCATGACTGAGCTTAGCTACTGAGTCTCCAGATCTTCTGAGGTCAAACTGATACCTCACAGCCTGCAAAGAAAAGCAGGCAATTACTATCAATCACACTATTAGCATAAACTATCCATGTGGCCCATGGTGCAGAGGTACTTTTATAAGGCAGGCTATTCCAAGGGCTCTGAGGTTATCTCCAAGGAGCCAGTCAAAGCCCAGCCTTGAAGACTTTTGGAATGGGCACAGTTTGGAAACTGTAGACCTGCTGAATTTGCCCTTTAATGCACACTGTTTATGGAATTTTAAGAGATATATATTAGCTCAAGGAAACAGTCTATTATGTTGGTTAATCCACTACCAAAACTTAGAGAAAGAAAAGTGATTTCAGAGCTCTGAAATCTAAAGAAATTGTTTCTGGCTTGAAAATAAAAATATTTGGTATATCAAACACTAGAAATATGATTGCAGAATTGAGGCTTCTAGAGGAGAGAGAACAAAAGGGTAAAAGGGCACAATAGCCTAGGGTAAAGGACTATGGGTGCTTGCTGGTGTGTGTGGTGTGGTGACATCTAAGGAGGTGTGCACCTGTTTCCCCAAATTCTATACAGTATTATCAACCAATTTTCCTCAATGAAAAAATTAATTAGAAAGTTGCAATAAATTAATATCAACCATAATAATAGTAAAATAATAGTAAAGGAATGTTATGGGTCTCTTATATTTTTAAATCTTTCAAGGCCATATTTGAACTATAGTTCTAATTTAGAGTTCCTCATACATCCCTTTATTCCCAGAAGCAGTTAAAGAAAGAAAACTCCTACTAACTACATGGCTTGAAACAAATATTCAGTTATAAGAAAAGGGCGAAAGGAAGTATATTCCCTTTTTTGCATGTTGCTCTAAATAATTCTGCATTTCAGTTTTTAGGAGATAAACTCTGTCAAGTCTCAGTTTAGATCCAGAAAATCAAGTGCATTTTTTTCCAGAAATCAAATAATATTACGTCAAACTAACAATGGGTACTCTCGGGAGCTCAAAGAGAAGAGACCACCTGATAAAGTGAAAATAAAATTCAACACTATAAATATTAAAAACAGATTATCTCACATTAGTAGTAAGTCATTGCAAATTCTTTATCTTCTTTTTTGTAAGCATTCTTTTTGATAAGTGCTATTTTATTTCCTACATTTATTATATTTGATACCCTATTGATTTCCATCAGAACATATTTCTGAAATACTCATCTTTCAGAAAAATCATGTTTAACTAAATGGTTTTATGCAAAAGATATGAAAATGTTTTTATAATTCTGTCTTTTGAGTTGTGTTCCACTGCCCCTAATGGGTCTGAAATAAAAAAGGTAACATAAGATAGAATCAAAATAAATGAAAGAATCTTTTAAGAATGATCACGTTTACATTTTTATTTGGTGGCACTGTCACAGAACATGCTGTATTTGTGTACTTTAAAGAACAAAAGGACCAAATATAAGCACTAGGATTAAAGTGACTTGTGTCTAGCAAATGCTTCTACTACCAGACATAGCTATCCACTGCTAGAACTGGAAATTAGCCAATAAAAGTATAAATTAAATTGCATTACTTTGAGGCAATTAAACTTGCCTGATCACTTTGGCTGTGATAGAAAAAGAGCATTTGCTGTGGCAGTGTTAGATCAGTGAGAGGCAAGATAGTGCAGCGTGAGGTAAAACACTGATTTAAATGTTGCCTCAAGGTCTGGAGGGACTTGCTTTCATTTACCAGAAATAAGCAAAACACAAGAAGGTTTAGTGTCGCATATAAACAGTTATCAATCAAGATCTCCACCTAATACCAATAGACCTTAGGGGAAAGTTAAATGACTTGTATGCAACACAATGCTTAGTGAATAGCAGAAAAAAACCAACAGCATGATGGCAAAGATCATATTTCATTTTTATTGAACCATTTATTGTAAATGATAAAATAATAGCAAAGGATAAATGGGGAAAATGTCTGTTGTTTGCATTAAAATATTTATCTTTCTCCTCTTAAAGATGCAAAAAGCATATACATTGATTCTAACATTCTGAGCTCAAAAAAAAAGAGAATAAGTCTGTGGTCAAATATTGCATGTTGAATTACTTGGCCTACATTGTAAAGAAATTAACTTGGGCCTCCCTGGTGGTGCAAAGGGTTAAAGTCTCCGCGCTATCAAGCTATGACCAGCCACAGCGGCTTGAGTTCGATCCCGATCCCGGCCAGGGAACTAACACACATGGCACAGCAGGCCTCTCCTGTCTCATCTACTGCTCCCCTCAGCAGTGTACTCTGGTCTATCTGTCTGTTCTGTTTCCCACTCTGTCTCTGGTAAATCCTCTCATCCCCTGCGCCTCTAGTCGACACCCCAGATCTTATATGCATAAATACATAAAATAAATCTTAAAAAAAAAGAAATTAACTTGGTAATTTCTCTTAAATAATGCGTTACTATCTGCATGTCTTTGTGTTTGGGTGAACCAAAATGTTTCAAAAGGTTGAACAAATACAATATTCTTTTCTGAGCTTCCTATGTAACAACTATTGGAAGACAGTGTTTTTAACTCTCCATACTTTAACCAGTATAATGTCACATAAGATCATTTGCCTAGTATTTTCATCCAGAAATTAGAGTTGCCTCCTCTTCTCTACACTGTTAACTTCATAATTGCAGCATCGACACTATACAAAACTGACCCTCCGGAAATATCTCCTTCCTTTTCTAGGCTTGTGTGCAACTACTTTTGTCAAGCAGTCTCCCCTTACTCTCCCTTTTCTCCTACTCCTTTCTCTTGCCACTCTCTCTCTATATATATAAAAAAAAAGAGTGCTCCCCACATTCTGGTCTATCACTTCTCTTCTTTCCTTTTCTTAAAATTATTTCTGTTAGTGATATCCTAACTTTCATTTTATGGGCATCTTCCCCAACTCAATGTCTCTATCCCTTGCCCCTGTATCACAAACCAGTGTTCCTTGTCACAATGTAAATGGTTCCCTGAAACTTCCAACTAACTTAATCACAAGTGACATAAGTTACCCTTCTGTAATCCAGTTCCCTTATTCTTCATTCCTTCAATCAATAATCTTTTGACAGCTGCCACATTCAGGTTGTAGAACATCTGGATTTCTTTCCTAGAACTTCTAGATCAGTAAGCTTTTCCTCTATCATATAAATAGCAAATATTTCAAGCTTTGCAGGTCATTGGTTTCTGCTGTGAAAAGTCAAGTCTGCCATGGCACAGAGGGTTGTGACAAAACTACTTAAAGATGCTGAATTTCCTATAATTTAACTGTGTGTCACAAACTTACTCCTTGTTCCATTTTTTAGTCCACTAATCTTAGCTTATAGGCTGTAGAAAAACCAGTGGCAGACTGGATTTGACCCACAGTCCACAGTTTTCTTACTCTTATGATACTGGAGATAATAACAATAAACAAAAAGATAAACTGCCCATCAACAATCTAAAAATTTAAAAAGAAACCTCCTTATGCCTACTAATAGTGATTTTTCCCTCTATTTACACAGTAACCTGTGTAAAGTTATACCTATTATAGACCACTCAGTCAACAAACATTGTGATTCCTTTTCACTTCAGATCTTCACATTATCAGACAAAACAAGCTTATGGTAGGAAAAAAAAGAAACTCCCAAACATTAATCTCAGTATTACTTACCCTAAATTCTCTCACTATCCATATACAAATGGTTATAAACTTAAATAGTTGAAAAGTCTGTTTCAAAATTTAATTTTCCCCCTTGATATTTTTATACAGGCATTGTCTTTTCTAGGGCATTTTTAGGTTGGACTGGAGTATAATAGAAGTATAAAAATTATTCATATTAATTAATATTCCAGTTTCTCTTCAGATCACAGAAATCATTGCCATTTACAAATTACACATATTAAAAGTATTCAATCTGATAATTTTAACGTATCTATTACTTTTGTAAATAACATATTACTGAGATACAATTCACATACCATTTAAGAGACCCTTTAAAAGCAAACAGTTCAGTAGTTTTTAGTATATTCAGAACCATGCAACCATTACTGCCATCTAATTACATAATTAGAACACTACGAAAGAAAACCCTACACCCATTTGTAGTCACTCCACATATCCTGCTCTCCCAGCTCCTGGAAAACACTAATTTATTTTCTGTCTCTATGATTTTGCCTTTTCTGGACATTTCATACAAATGGAGTCATACACTATGTGGCCTTGTGTCTGACTTCTGTCACTTAGAATAATGTTTCCAAAGTTCATCTGCATTGTAACATGTATCAGTGCTCCTTCCTTTTTATATTAAATAATATTCCACTGCATGGATGTACCCAATATTGTTTTATCATTCCACAGTTGATGAACATTTGGGTGTTTCCACTTTCTGGTTATTATGAAAAACGCTACTATGAATATTCATATACAAGCTTTTATGTAGATATAGGCTTTCATTTCTCTTGGATCTGCCTCCAGACGTGGAATTACTGGGTCATGTAGTATCTCTGTGTTTAACATTTGTGGAAATGGATGTGTATCAAATTACATTTGATAGTAACGTGAGATGATTCCAATTTCTCCATATCAAATGTATAACTTTTGTTTCTCTGACAGAGCACTGATTCAAACATTTTCCACCTTATTTCTAGTTATTTAAATAGTTTTTTTTAATTCTTCTACCTTCAGCCTTTTTTCTATTGCAATTCATTCCACAGCCCTGATTTCACACTACTAAGTGTGAAATTTCTTAATACTTTCTGTCACTGCCCCACTCCACCAAACTCTCAATAGTTATCTACAACCTGGATAAATAAGAAACTCCTTATTCTACAAGACCCTAAAGATTCAGAGGTCAGTAAAATTGGATATCAAACAAAGTGCTCTAATTTAGCCAAAACTGTTTATATGCATAATTTTGACAAGTTACAATTTCTGGGTGCAAGGCTGGCTTCATCAACCTAGAACTTGAGTAGTCATACAGGGATTCACACACAGGATAACTTTGAAATTAGCTTTATGTTCACTTACCACTACCTTGAAATATTAATATTGTTTTAACAAGTGATTCCACATTTTCATTTTGCATTGAACCCTGCAAATTTTGTAGCAATTCCTGTCCACGGAAGTGTCTAACTCCATCCATTCATCATATACCTTTTGCATCTCATTTGCTTTTGTTAAGATTGCAAAGCACTTGCCTCTGTGTTCCAAGTTAGTCAATTCTTTACATCCCTTTTATGACATTAATGTTCCCCAAGTTTTCAATCTGCTTTCAGTTTTTATCTTTATTCTTTGGAAGAAGTCATGAAACCCTTCATTATTTTATTTTTAGTTCATAGTGTAAGCTGACATATAACCTGAAATAGCTTAGCAACTTTATATTTGACTTTGAGATACAGACTATTTGGACATTTCTTTTAAAAAAGTACTCTTGCTTAGAACAAAAGATCTCATAGTAAAGATTTTGATCAAATATATACCTTGATGATGCCAAGACCCCTCGGGCAAAAAAAAAGTACGCATTCTCCAAGTGAAAAACTTCTTTTCTATAAGTTTCTTTTCAATACTAAAAGGCAGATATCCCTTTCAACTTTAGCAAGCACACAATTTTGGCCATGGTGGATAGATAGATATACTTTACTTTCAAAAAAGTTGTTCCATTTCAAGTGTATGTGGTTTGAACTTTATAAATTAGGTACATTCTTTCATTGCTTTAAGTTGTTAATTCAAAGATAGGAGCCACAAAAATAATTATTAGAAAGATTTTGTGCCCGCATTTTATTTTTTGAAATATTTATTTATTTATGCATACAAGACCTGGGGTGTGGTGGGTGAGAGGATTCACCAGAGACAAAGTGGGGAGCAGAATAGACAGATTGACTGAGATACACTGTAGAGAGAAACAGTGGGTTAGACAGGAGAGGTCTGCTGCACCATGTGGGTTAGCTCCCTGGCTGGTTGGGAATCCAACTCCGTGCTGCAGTGGCTGTGGACAGATTCATAATGCTGCAACTTAACCCCTTGTGCCACCAGGGAGGCCCTAGAACTGCATTTTAATTCTAACCTATTCCATTTTAATTCTGTTAACAATGTTATAACCCAAAGTGGAATAAGTCAAAACTACTGATTTTTTTGTTTTCAGTAAGATTTTAGGTATGTTGAAATCAGATTCAACTTTTCTGTCCGAAAAGTGAAACAAAATCTTGAAAAAATGCCAGATAACAGCAGGCTTATCATCTATATTACTATTATTGTTGTGGTTTTAATTAAAATTAAACATTCCGGGTCTCCCTGGTGGTGCAAGGGGTTAATACGCAACCTATGAAGCTACCCACAGCCACTGCAGCTCAAGTTCAATCACCAGCCAGGGAAATCGAACCTCTCCTGACTCGCCAGCTGCTCCCCTCAGCAGTGTACTTCAGTCGATCTGCCTGTTCTGTTCCCCACTCTGTCTCTGGTGAATCCCTTATTCCCCCCCCACAACACACACATCTCTGTCCTGTACCCCAGTTCTTGTATGCATAGAAAAAATAAATCTTCAAAAAAAAATAAGCTTTTCTTTTAGAAAAGTTTTAGATTCACAATAAACGTGAAAGTACAAGATTTCCCATACTCCCCTGCCTTTATACATGCATAGTCTCCCCCATTATCAGCATCACTTAAAATGGTAGATTTGTTATAAAAATCAGCCTACATCAAGACAATATAATCATCCAAAATGTCATAGTTTATATTAGGTTTCACTTGTGTGGTATACATCCTACAGATTAGGGTAAGTCTATGTGACATAAATAGCCATTGTTATAATAGCGTACAGAGTATTTTCACTGTCCTAAGAATCCTTTGTTCTCTACCCTTTTATCCTTTCCCTCCTCCACCTCTTGTAACCATAGATCATGTTAGCATCTCCATAGTTTAGCTTTTTCCAGAATGTCATATATTGTAATAACACAGTACGTAGTCGTTTCAGATTCACTTAGCAATGTGCAGTAAATGTTCATCCATGTCATTTCATGGCTTTATAACTCATCTCTTTTTAGCATTAAATAGTAGTCTATTGACTGGATTTATTACCATTGTTTAACCCATTAACTTACTGAAAGAAATCGTGGTTGAATGTAAGTTTTACTATGAACAAAACTGCTATAAACATTTGTGCACAGGTTTATTGTGGGTCCTACTTTTAACTCTTTTTCGTCAAAATCGAGGAGTGTGATGATTGCTGGATCATATAACAAGTTTAGGTTTGTCAAAGTTTCTTCCAAAGTGACTATACCATTTTTCGTACCCACCAGCAATGAATGAGCGTTCCTTTTGCTGCACATAGTTGCCAATATTTGGTGTTGCTGGTGTTCTGTGTTTTGGCCATGGTAATAAGTGTATGATCTCATTGTTGGTTTCATTTGCTTTTCCCTGATGACATATAAGATGGAGATTTTTTTTTTTTAAGGTAGAGAATTTTTAAGCATACAATTGCATGCTCTCTGTATATCTTTTTTGGAGAGAGAGCAAAAGTTTTGCTCTACAATTTCCTTTAGAGAGTGGCCTTCTTTTTTTCAGTAAGTCCCTGACTATGTTTGACCTAAGTTTAATACAACCTTTCCCTATTTATCAGACAAAAAAAAGTTGATTTTTTTTTCCTGAATCTGAAATGAGTAAGTAAAAAAATGGAGCATTGAGTGTACATTATTTATCATCCAAAAAAGTGAAATTTCTGGTTATTGGCTTCCAAATTAGACTTTTGAAAATCTGTAAATTATCATCATCTAATCACTTTGCTAAGTATCTTAAAATAGAGTAGACCTGTAAAAACATCATGTCAATCAAACCACTTAAAAAGTGAAAGGATTTCCTCTTTTGGTCAAAATGACCTCTTAGTCAGGACAATTAACTTTAACTTCCAGGAGTCTCAGGTACCAATATAAAATAGAAAAAGAAGTGGCCCTGAAATTTCACTCAATGGAGCTTAAATTCTGCAACCCTGTGTTGTTTAGATCGAAAATCAACAGAATACTTTATCTTCACTAACTCTTTCACAGGAGAGTGACTACTAATTAATTACCCATCAATAAAATTACTCCAAATGAGAACATCCATGGAGAATACATGCAGTTACACTATTTCCTTAAATATAAAGACACTAAAATTCAGGGGCTTTTAATCTAGCTACATATTAGAATCACCTCTATATTGTAATGGATGTAAAAATACTAATGCCTGAGTCCTACCTTCAGAATTTTTTATGTATATGGGACTAGTGGAGGAAGGTGTTGAATTTTTTAAAGAAGCTAGGTATTTCTAATGTGCATCTGGGTGGATTGAATAATCTTGTGCTTGTCTAGAAGGGTTTCAATATAGGATCAGCTGTATGTGCCATGGTTGGGTTGTGGCCACACCTGTTGGTTTGTATGGAAAAAGTCTCAATATCCTGTCCCACTGAAAGTTCTGTCTCATGCTAAATGCATGAGCTTTTCTTAAAGCAGAGCCCAGAATTGTGGTGGTGAAGTTTCTATTTGCTGTGCTTCACTTTGTGTTTCGTCTATGGGTAGGATAATTACAGCTGAGTCCCAGCAGCATATGGCAGTGGGCTGGGGAGACGAAAACCAAATGAGGACAAAAGCACAAATACAAAAATAAACATAAGTCAAGTTTGTGCTGCTGGGTAGTTTTCTTTCATCTTTCTGTGAGGTTAATTAACTGCACAATATGTCTTTGCCACTCTGATGCTTTCAAAGCATCCCAGAAGGCTCCTCCTCCACAATCTAAATTATAATGATGCCTGATTATAGCAGAATTTTTAGTTTAACTAGAGTTAAGTGAATCAGTCCAAGCAACTTGAAATTGTACCTTAACTATTATTCTTATGATAAACTGAACACTCATTGCAGGGTCTCTGAGGCCAAGAGCTGGTGCTGATGACTCCCCTACACGCAAGGTGCAAGGTGACTATGGGAAACCTCACCCCTCATCAGAGCAAACTCATCAAATGCCCCATGAAGCACATTAAGTTCATTTTATACGTTTCTTCATAGAGTGTCATAAATTTGCTCTTAAAAATTTTTACTTATCTGCCTGTTATTTAATTATAATTGATGATTTTTTTATGCAATTACTGCCAATTGAGAAAAAAATTAACCTGAATATTGTTTTCAAATCATGAAGCTAGCATGTTACACTTTGTGGACCAGATTAAATGTTCTCTTTTTCTTTGGGTCGATTCTGTCTTTATGTTTTACATCCAATGTTTCTTCTCTAATTCAGATGTTTTCAAAGACCCCTGAATTCTGGCTCTGTGTTAGTGCTTAAAGTGTCTGATTGGATAAGTGGGACTTTGTTGCCCCAATTCTAAGATTCCAGTGAAAAGCTGAAATCACAAAGGGACATATGTGACGATAGAACTCTGAGCACCAAATTCCAGAATCATCATCCCAGAACATCTGAGCGTAGTGATTAATGACCAGCTTTTCTAGTCCCTCTCCTTTCTGATCAGAATGTGCTAGAAGACTTCTCTTTCTCCACCCTAAAACTTTCCTACTTCCTTATCTGCCTTTGAATCTCTGTCAATCCCAGGTGATAGTGACTGATACTTTTGTTGTGACAGCTCTGAATAAATAGCCTCTGAATGTATTCATTCAAGTGGCTTTAATATTTTCAACCCACAAGGAAATAGTGGAAGTGACTGGTGATTGAATCTACATCTGACCTCTAAAGGTTGCTTTCATCTTGCTTGCATTTGTGTTTTCAAAATAAGTCTAGATGGTATTATACAACTAAAGAAGGAGAGGAATCAGTGGTTTATATTGTAGACTATAGAATTTTTTAAAATTTTACATCATAGCCATTACCAGCTGTTTTAATTGATAAAATATAAAATATTTTTTTTAAATAATAAGTTTCCTAATCATTTATAGGAACAGATTTATCTGCAAAGAAGGGGCCCTTATGCAAAAGGCCAGAAAAGCCCTGCCGGTGGCTAAGAACCACTTAAAGTCATTCAAATCCACCTACAATAAGCACTAGGAGAAATGGCTATTAGTCACTTGAATGTCAAAATTATTTCTCTTTTTTGATGATCTGGAAAAAAAATCCCCAGGGCTATAATAGTTCATATTAATGAGCATAATTAAATGAAACAAGGCTAAGGTTAATCCATTTATTGTCTTACCTTCAATTACTGCCTTTCACTGTATAATCGTTTTCATTCCTTCCTAACTCCAACAGCATAATATAGGAAGTCAGCAATTTGAAGAGTCCTGTGTATCAGTGTTGCAAAATCCAACCAGTAAGGAGAGAAAAAATGGATCTCAACTTCAAGTTTCCAAAGATGCCTAATCAAAAATTGAGTTTATATTTAATCATTTAAGTTATCCCATTGTGTAAGTGGTGTCCTAGATTTAGGGCAGTCCTGTTGCTGTAACACCTTCTATTATTCTCATTTGTTGGCAGATGGTATAAAAGAAAAAGAAAAAAATGAGTGTGTGTGTGTTGTAGTCTTGTTTTTATTGTTTCTGCATACCCCTATTTAAGATCTATTTATTATAAACATACAGAAATACAGTATTTGAAAATATATTTATTTCCCATTTACTATAAAATACACATTTTTACATGAAAGCATTGATAAAACATGCACAGAATAAGAAAGTTAAGAACAACAATAAAGTAAATATTGTATGAAATGCAACATTCATTATTTTACTGTACAACTTTCAGGCAAAGTTTCTATCGGCTATATTCAGACATTATGCCAGTTATGATGTGGCAATCAGCACCCAAGGTATCTCAAGAGCCCTGTCTTCAGGCCTCCCCTGGTGGTGCAGGTGGTTGAGCGCTGCGCTGTGAAGCTGGAAGTATTAAAAGCCAGTTTGATCCCGGCTGGCAGGCGAGGGTCCCACCCAGCGCTGCAGACCTCTCCTGTCGCGCCTGCTACTCCCCTCAGCAGTGTATTTCTTCAGTCTGCCTGTTCTGTTCCCCGCTCTGTCTCTGGTGAATCCTCTCACCCTTCTGTGCATCTGGCCTGTACCCCAGTTCTTTTGTAAAATGAATAAATAAATCTTTAAAATATATATATAAAGAACCCTGTCTTCTGTTTTTACCTTCCGTCTGCCATCCTCTCACATGTACTAGGGTTTGGTCTGTGTGGCTAACAGAAAGTGGCAGAAAATTACAAAAGTAACTGTGGCTTCTGTCTTAGTCTCTGTCTCCCAACTTTCTCTCTCCATCATCTCCATTCTTTCTCTCTACCTCTTTCTCTCTCACATCGTTTGCTCCAGATAACATTCAGCTGCCATATTTGAACAGCAATGTGCAAAGGCCCATTTAGTAAGGAACTGAAGTCATGTGATCATATCTTGGAGGTAGATACCTCTAGCCCCAGCCAAAATGATTGTAATCCCAGCTGACATTTGACTATAACCTTATTTGAGATCCTGAGTTAGAGTCACACAACTTAGTCACTATCAGATTGTTGACTCTCTGAAACTGTGTGAGATAATATCTGCTGCCTTATCCTGTTGTTTTGTAGTAACTTTTTATGCAGCAACAGATAACTAATACATAGTTAATAGACATTAACTGAAAAGATAATTATGCTGTTGTGACTTAAATGTGGAATGTTATTAGGCAACTATCAAATGAATAAAGACATATAAAGCGCTTAGAACAATGACTGACATGCAGCAAAGTCTACACAAATAATACATAGGATGATGGTGTTAATTTCATATCAAAGAAAAATATATTCAGAGGTCTAATGTCAGAACTCTCACAACCTGAGAGCAAGTAAATTTCATGCTATTTTGTAGCCAGCTACACCCCTTTCTATTAGAAGATATTTGAAATCAGAAATCAGATTTGAAATCAGAAACATTTTAATGGGATCCTATGGCATAGTTAAGACAAAACCATTCCCTATTAATAGGGTGACTCTTGAGACTTTAGCAGGTAGGAATCAGCTCCTAACCTAACAATGTCAGGGTTGTTGATTCACAAACCGTAGGGCCAACTAACATTTACAGACAGGATATGCTTTTCTTATATGAGACTAGAATGCATTTTCAGATATAATAGCCTCCTTAGTAACTAGGGAGAAAGTTAAACCAAATTTATCTTCTTAATCAGCCCAGAGGCTATGCCTCCTTAGCATTTAGAAGACTAAGGAATTTCCTACCTTTAAAACTGAAATGTGAGAATGGCTGCATCAGAAAATAAATGTTTAAATAACTCAAAGTGAAATCTTTCAAGGAACTTTTTTTTTTTAATTATGTTGGTGATATAGTAGCTTGTCTTCAAAAATCTTTTAATTTTTCAGGGAAAAAATGGTATTTCAAACATGTGAGGTTCAAAAAAAATGGCCATTTCAGAAACAGGAGTTATGAAAAGGGGCTGTTTCAAGCTGCAGCAGCTTCAAATGATTAGCCTTTTGAGACAGCAGGTGTTAGATTCAGCAGGGTCCTAATGCCAGGAACACATTTACATTCAAATTAAACTGAACGTAATTAGAAGTTATTTTTTCAAAGTAGGAACCCCTTTGTGTAAGAAAATAATTGCAACTCCCACTTATGCAAAATTTGAATTAAAATTTACACTTAAAACACTCATCTTGGCCATACTAATAAGGATGCCAAAGAAATGGCTCAACATATTTCCTTTGAATACTACTGTGTATTTATCTCTGTTAACTTTCCCCTCATTTATTTTGAATTCTAAAGTGAAAAATCAAAAGTGTATGTCTGTATGGAAAACAGAGACTAAAACCCTAATTTTCCTTATGATTATCAAAGTTATTTGAGATTTTTTTACAAGAGAAGATATAAACTTCTTTGGCCCAAGCAAAACCCCTTCTCCCAACCCACCTCCTGCCAGCAGCTGCTTTTAATACTTCCACTGAACAGGTCAACTGTCCTTAATATAAAGTCAAATTGTGATTTGTCTGACCTTATCCCTTTACAATATCAACACCTTGACCATTCCCTAGAAAAGATTCTTTCAGTTTCATTGTCTACGCCCCTGCTAATTCTCCTCTTTTATTTTTAATCTATACAGTCCAGTTCTCTTAGCTGTCTTTTTAACCATGAGTTCACTTGTTCCCAGAATTTTCTCCCCAATTGATGTGTTTTTCTAACCTTCACTGTATCATCTTACTCTACCATATCGACGCCACCATGTTACTAGCCACGTTCACCTGTGTCTCCTAGGGCACATGTCTCTTATCACCTTCTCACCACAGGAACCTGCTTCAATAAAGTATGCTGTTTCTCACCTACTTAGTAAATATTCCAGTTTTCTATGCCTTTTTTCTGTACTTTCTATATATAAGATCATTTTAGTATTCTATTTGCTAGCGTTTCTTCAACTATTCCTATTTTCTTTTCCTGGGGGTGGTGGAGGAGAGCAGTTACTACAACTTCTTTAGTTTGACTTTTCATCATTTCTTGAGAAGATTCTTGTGTTAACTTCCTACCTAAGTCCTTGCCTCCAGCCATGTATCATTGTAAGTCAATTAGCGACTATTTAAAGATGCCCATGACCTAATCGCTGCAACCCATAGATATGTTTCCCCTGCATGCAAAGGGACCTTACAGATTAAGGTCACAGAGCCTGGGCTGAGAGATCATCCAAGATTTTCTGGAAGACTCAATCTAAGCACCTAAGCCGTAAAAAGTATGACAATTTCTTGGATTTTGTGAAAGATGCCAGAGAGAGAGAGATCCTTTAGAAGCAACTTTATCGTCTTTGAAAGTGGAGAAATGAGCCCATAACCAAGGAATGTGGCTTGCCTCTACAAGCTGGAAAAGTCAGGAAACAAGTTCTTCTCCAGAATCTTAAAAAAAAAAAAACAAAGAAATCGCTGAAGTCTTGACTTTTAGTCCAGTGAGGCCTGTATCCATCTTCTGACCTACACAAGATAGGAAGTGATGTTGCTATAAGCCACTGTGATGGTGGTAATTTCTTAGGGCCCTAGGGAAAACTAATACATAGATCTCTCTAAATAATTTCTCACCTCATATCAAGGACTCCTAAAATATCAATATGCTCATGTACTGTGTGACAAATCACCACAAACTTAACTGTTAAAAAATAATGTGCATTTATTCTCTCATAGTTTCCATGGATCAGGTACCACTTAGCTGAGTCCTCTGCTTAAGGGGTCAGCCAGCTTTGTCATCTCATCTAAAGCTCATGTTTATCTCCCCAAATCATTTGTTGGCAGCATTCGGTTCCCTATGGGTTTAGGACAAAGACTTTTTATCCCTATAATTTACAGCAGTTCCCTGCCAGGGACCCTTTCTACATACAGCAGATTATTTCTTCAAACCAATAGGAGAGCTACTGCAATTACTGCTCCTTTCTGGACCTCAATATCTTCTCTTAACTGCTCCCCTGATTAGGTCAGACCCACACAGCAAACAGAATAATTGTTTTGGGCTTAAAATAAAACATTTTTGTTTTTCTTACAGGTTCTGTAGATGAGGTCTTGTACAGGTTAGCCGAGCACTCTGCTCCAGGCATCACGAGGCTGAATGCAAATTCAGCCCCTCTGAGGCTCAGGATCTTCTCCCAGCTCATGTGGTTGTCAGCAGAGTTCAATTCACTGCAGCTGTGTAACTGAACCCTCTTTCCTTGTTTTGAGCAGAGGACTGCTTTCAGCCCCCACATGTCACCCTCAGGTCCTCGTCCTCAGAATCCGCTCACAAAATGGCTGCTTTTCTTCCAGACCCAGCAAGAAAATTGTCCTGCCTTGAAAAGATTTTCCTGATAAGCTGGGGTCCATCCAGGATTATCTCTCTTTATGTTGTAGTCAACTGATTAAAGAACTAATTATACCTGCAAAATTCCTTTGGCATATAACATAATCAAGAGGGTGACATCTAATTATATTCACAGAACCCTATGCAGAACAAGAATGTATGTAGGCATATATAGCAAGAGCAAGTATTGTAGGGTTCATCTTAGATCCCAGCCTATTACAGGCTGCCACTTAGGGACCTTGCTCTCCTCACACCACTGAACCAATAGCTGAAAAAGAGTGCCCTCATCTGTTGACTGTAATGACTAATCCAAATTGCCAAGGGAAATTATTTGCTCTACAACAGAAACAAGGAGATATTTTGAGGTGCCTCTTAGTATTTATTTCCCCACCCAAAGAAAAGTTTATTAAACAACTGTAGGAACCAGAATAAGGCAGTATGATTGCAGATCTGAGCCCGCAATCATTTTGTAACTGGGAATTTGTGCCCTTTGACCAACACCTGCCCAATTTCCCCTACCTTGCAAATCCTTCCATTCGCCATTCTACTCTCCATTTCTCTGAGTTTGCCCCTTTAGATTGTACACTCACCCAAAATTTAGTTTGAATATCAATGATACCACGTATACAAGGAGTTATTTACATTATTAGGATTTCAAGAAGAACAGTTAGATCTCTCACGCTAGAATAAAATGTCTTGAGAGAGGAAACAAAAGTAAGCTTGGGGGTTTTATTTTGGAGAGAAAATTGGGCCAGGCTGAGGAATCCCATGTGCAGGCAAGATCTTATGATCTGAAATATCCATCAGTGCCATTGGAAGACAAAACAAAGCTTGAACAAAAGAGAAAGAAAAAGGGAGGGGTGAAACTTAAAAGCTGTCATCAGGTAAACATAAAAATCATGGAGTCATATTATTCATTGCAGAGAGATCTGGAAGATCTGAGGAAGACTTCAATGTACAATGCTGGCAATCTATTTGCACAGATAAGCTAACAAGATACATATCTGAATTATTATATGCACAATTTCCAGGTTTGCATTATCCACCCAACCCCCAGAGGCACACAGGAACACAAGTAATTGCCTGTTTGTATTTCCTAGCACTAGATTTCAAACAACCTAAGGGTAGGGAACATATTTTATGTCTTGGTATTTCCAGTTCTAACATGATGTCTGGCACATAGTGAATGTTCAATAAGTACTGATTGGCTAAATGAATGTTAGCTCTTGATATAATATAAAATTTATTTTTAAATATTTGTGCATAATAGTGTGATGGCTGTATAATAGTTCACCTTATGAGCAATTAGATAAAATGTGCAATGCTTCAATCAGGATTACATACTAAAAGTACATAGTTAGCATTTTAAACATCTTATGAGGAATTCTCATTCCAGAGGCAGCTTCTATAAAAAATTTAATTATCTTTATTTGTCATAAGCACTTAAAGGGTATGAATTGGCATTTGAAGCTTAGAAATAATACTTCAATGATAGAATGACTTCTGTTGAAAATAAGTGGATTGACTACTAACATTTCATAGGTTCATTGGCCCTGGCATATGCAAATCTAAGGCAACATGGAAAGTCTACAGCCATTATTTACTTCCAGGCCCAGCAGCCTGTGAGGTTTATGATTTAGGACTCTCTTCAGTCTCCTACTCAGATTATATTGGGAAGTCAGAACCTCGGGGTCCCTGGGTACACACTTTGGTCACCAGAACCTGTGGGCCAAGTGACCTTACCTCTCACCACAGTGGCTTTGTATGTCATGATATAGAAGAGATTGGGATTATAGTCTAGAGAATATTCTTTGCTAAGCTGTTACTGCCTCTATCTCAAGTGGACGTTGTTTATTGGAGTGCCACAAAAGACTGAGAGCAGAGACCTCATGGAACTTGTAAGAACAAATGAATGATTGTTCTGTGCCTGCACCCACATATGAATATGCCTTGATAAGTATGCAGAATTTAGTTTGCAGCTTGCTTTATTTTGATATACTACCAGGCAGTGAGGTTATATGGAAAGTCACAGCCATAACATACCTCCAATAATAAAAGCCTACTGATATCAGCAGATGGAAGTATAATAAACATAAACCACAAACTGGCTTAGATAAGTTCACAATATCCCATTTCTAAAAATATACTAGGTTATCATAATAAAAAGGAACATTCTTTAAGACTCTGTCAGACTTATAATTAAGAAATATTTTATGAGGACGATATGTATTAGTTTTCTAGAAACAAGTATGACAAAATATAAGGCTTAAAACAACAGAAAAGTTTTCTCTCACAGGTTTGGGAGCTAGAAGTCCAAAATCAAGGTAGAGCTCTCTCTCTGAAGCCTGTAGGGAACTCTTTCTATGCCTCTCCCTAGTTGATAGAAGGCAATTATTGATATTCTTCGTCATACAGATGAGAGATACATCACGGTAGTCCTGTGAACGTGTGCCCTTCTTCCTGTGTGTCTTTGTCATGTGTGTCTTCCAATAGGACCCAGTTATGTCGAATTAAGAACCCACCATATGGGAGTGCAAACTGGTCCAACCACTGTGGAAAGCTGTGTGGAGATTTCTGGACCTACTAAACATAGAGCTTCCATATGATCCAGCAATTCCACTCCTAGGTATTTACCCAAAGGACACAGAAACATCAATTCCAAAGAACACCTGCACCCCTATGTTTATAGCAGCACTGTTTACAATAGCTAAGCTTTGGAAACAACCCAAATGCCCAAAAATAGATGACTGGATCAAGAAGATGTGGTACATATATACCATGGAATATTACTCAGCATTCAAAAAAGATAAACACATGCAATTTGCTGCAACATGGATGGCGCTGGAAGGGATCATGCTCAGCGAAATAAGCCAAAAAGAAAAAGAAAAATACCGGATGGTCTCACTCATAGCAGGAATCTAGAAAACTTAAATAAGGGACCAGGAAAATGAATAACTATAAGAAAGTGAAAATCAAAATCAACAAAAAACTATGAACCAGAGACACTTTTAGGGGGGCGGGGGCGGGGGCGGGAGGGGAGGGATTGGGGTCAGAATGGGGGGCTGCAATTGTATGGGGAATATAACAATAAAATTTATTAAAAAAAAAAAAAAAAAAAAAAGAAAAAAGTAGTGGGCCTCCCTGGTGGCGCAAGGGGTTAAGCACAGCACTATAAAGCAATCCGCAGCCTCTGCAGCACAAGTTTGATCCCGGCCAGCCAGGGAGATAGCCACATGGTGTGGCAGACTTCCTGTCTTGCCTGCTGCTCCCCTCAGCAGTGTATTTCAGTCAGTCTGCCTGCTCTGCTCCCCACTCTGCCTCTGGTGAATCCTCTCACCCCCCGCATCTCTGACTTATACCCCAGCTCTTGTATGCAAAATAAGTAAATCTTAATTAAAAAAAAGAAAAAAGTACTAAGTGTATTCATTACCTCTCTTCACAGAGAACTAATGACTTTTGTAGCACAGTGATTTTTTTAAATGTTATTTGCCCTTTCTATTTTAATGTGATTCTTGTTTAAATACAGACTGATAAAACAAAAGTCACAGAATCATGAAATAGGCCTTTAGTAGCAGAAATGGAAAAAGCTAGTACTTAGAACATTCCTGAATAAGACTGCAGTATCTGTGCCATAAAATGCCACAAAAAGTGCTTTTTTAAAATTCTAATTGAAGTATAACATGCATACTGAAAACTGCACAAATCTAAAGTGTACAGAAAATGAAGTAATGACCATATCCATGTAACCAAAATTAGGTCAAGAAATAGTAATCTGTGAGAAAACTAATGAATGATCAAAATAGGTCAGGACAGTGGTTCATGTTGGTGCTGCCACCCAGGAAGAAAACATGCCTGCTGGGGTGTGGAGAATGTTCTGTCTTTTCACCTGGGTGGTGATCATGAGCATTCACATATGTAAGACTTATTCTGTACACTTCCGATGTGTGCTTTTTCTCTATTTAAATTATAACTCAGGGGCCTCTCTGATGGCACAGGGGCTAAAGACAGTGCTATCAAGCTATAGCCACTGCAGCACAAGTTCGATCCCAGGCCAGGAGGTGACCCACATGGCATAGCCCGCTGCTCCCCACAGCAGTGTATTTCAGTCAATCCACCTGTTCTGTTCCCCCCCTCTCTGGTGAGTCCTCTCACCCTCCACACTTCTGGCCTATACCCCAGTTCTTGTATGCATAAATAAATCTTTTTAAAAATTTAAATAAATTATAACTCAAAAAATAAAAAAAAAAGAACCCACCATAATCCAATACCACCTCATCTTAACCAATTATACTGCAATGACTATTTCTACATAAGACCTTCTTCTGAAGTACTGTTATTTGCGGTATACACACTTCAACTCACAGCAGTCTATTTGTGAACTTGCCCATCTGAGTTCCAGATCCAAAAAGGATAGCTGATTTTTTTTTGTTTTGTATTTTTTTTCTTTTATTGAGAGAACATCAGTTTGCAATTCTTTATATGAGATGTAGGACCACACCTCTTTCATATGTATAATAGCTGATTTTAATCTAATTAACCAAGGGATATTTTTCAGTTTCTCTTACATGATAGATTACTAAAACCTCATTCTTTGTTCTCAGCAAGTTTTCAGTCTAATGATGAGGTAAACATGTAAGCGAGAAAATACTGTAAAGTCACTGTTCTAGTGGAGGAATGTGCCTCATTATGGTGAAGCATAAAATTTGAGTGATGAAAATAATTATAACAGATTGTGTTACCATTTTATTGAAGGTTTTAAAAAGACACATTCCACTGAATTCGAAAATACTCTAAGCTGCCATTAGAACTTTCGTTTTTCCTGAAAAGAGTAAAAGTTTTTAATGTCTTATCTTGGAGAAAATAAGATGACTTAGCAATGTAGAAAGCAGTTTTGAATGCAGAAAAGTCAGCATTTGTTTATCAGCTTCCACATTTCTTATGTTATAAGAAGTAATCAGCATTATCAGTTTCAAGAAAGAAAATATGACGACAGCATTTTTATTTTCACTTGACATACCAAATCATGTTCCAGCCAAGCCCTTCCCCAAGAAAGCATTTTTCCTTTGCCATATCATTATGAGTAAATTTAATAATGAGGAATTCCTCTTTCCTATGCACTTAACATCAGAAAGTCAGGACAACACATTCATTTCCTATCAAGAAAACACAACAAACAATAACAACAAAACTTCAAATTTGCTCCTAAGGAGCACAGATGAAGTAGGCCCTGAAAGGCTTTTAGAAAAGCTCTTAAGTGCAGGCTCAAGAAATGGGTTGCAATGTACTGAGTTCTCTTCCGACTAGGAAACTACAGTTGCCTCATTTGCTCCTCAACTGGTGAGCAGCCTGATTTCCATTCCTAGGGTAACCCTGGCTCTCCATACCTTTCCTTAATCTCTGAGCTTCCTAAACTCTGTCTCTCTCTTTCCTTCTCTCTCACCCTCCATGTTTCCTCCTCAGAGCCAGAGGCATGTTTTTTCCAGCAGTTTATTTTCTATCCTGTTGAAACGAACTTAGAACAATGTACCCAGAGACATTTCTTTCCTATTATATGCTAAAAATGTCTGTCTCTTTCTTTTTAAATTGCTTTGGGGAGTAGGGGTGGGGAATTGAGTATAGGCCAAAAGACCTCTCCTTAGTTTTCTTCACCTAAGGGGTTCCTGGTTCCAGAATTGGAATTGACAAGTTTCATGGTCCAGCTGCAGGGGTACTGGGAGAAAAAAAAAATCCACATTTAATTTTTGTTTTTCTTTTCTTTTTTAAAAAATTAATTTATTTTTAATTTTTTAATTTTTTACATCATTTTTCATTTTTAAACAACATTTGCTTCCCCCCAACCCCTCAGGTATAATCCCCATAGAGTTTCCTTCACCAGTGCACCCGTGCACCATCACCTCAGTCCCCTGTGCTCCTCCCTCCCTCCCTCTGATCCCTCTCTCTCCTCCTCTCCTTCAGGCTGTCTCTGATTTATAATTGTCCTTTTTTGCTTTGTTGTGTTTTGTACTGTTATTTTTTTTTTATACTGATGTCTTATTTGGTCCCCCTATATTCCTGCTATAAGTGAAACCATCCGATATTTTTCTTTTTTTTTCTGGCTTATTTCACTGAGCATAATTCCTTCTAGTTCCATCCACGTTGTTGCAAATGGCATGAGTTTATCTTTTTTGATTGCTGAATAATATTCCATTGTGCATGTATGCCACATCTTGATCCAGTCATCTATTTGTGAGCATTTGGGTTGTTTCCAGGTTTTCCCTATTGTACATAGTACTGCAATAAACACAGGGATTCAGGTGTTCTTTTGAATCAATGTTTTTGTGTCCTTTGGGTAGATCCCTAGGAGTAGAATTGCTGGGTCATATGGTAGCTCCATTTTTAGTAGACTGAGAAAACTCCAGACAGCTTTCCATAGTAGTTGGACCAATTTGCACTTCCACCAGCAGTGCAGGAGAGTTCCTTTTTCACCACATCCTCACCAACATTTATTGTTGCTTGTTTTTTGATATGTGCCATTCTCACTGGTGTAAGGTGGTGTCTCAACGTGGTTTTGATTTGCATTTCCCTGAATATAAGGGCTGTTGAACATTTTTTCACATGCCTGTTGGCCATTTGTATGTCCTCTGGAGAAATGTCTTTTAAGTTCTTCTGCCCATTTCTTGACTGGATTGTTTATTTATTTATTTATTTATTTTTGAGCCATTGAGTTCTTTGTCTATCTTTGTAATCAGTCCCTTATCAGTTGACTGGAGTGCAAAGATTTTTTCCCAATCAGTGGGGTGTCTCTCTGCTTTGGTTCATGTCTCTTGTGCTGTGCAGAAGCTTTTCAGTTTGATGTAATCCCAGCTGCTTATCTTTTCCTTGACTTTCTTTGCTTTGGGTGATGAGTCTTTAAAGATGCTACTGTGATGTATGTCTTGCAGTGTTTTATCTATATTTTCTTCTATATATTTTATTCACATTAAATTTTTGGAAGAAATTAAGTATCATATTAAACTTAGACATAAAGAGACTAACCATATGCTTTGTACTGTAATCTTCTGTTACATGTGTCACAGGAAGAAGTACTATGGAAGGGAAGAAAGTGAGAAAAAGGAAAGGAAGGTGGGAGAGAGGAAAAAAGGGTCAAAGGAAGGAAAAAGGAGGGAGATGGAAAGAGGAAGAAAAGGTAAAAAGAAAAAATGTAAAGAAAAATAAGAGTCAGAATATAACAAAAATGTAATTGATTTTTTTTAAGATTTATTTATTTATACAAGCACTGGGTATAGTCAGAAGTGCAGGAGGGTGAGAGAATTCACCAGAGCCAGAGCGGGGAGCAGAACAAACAGAGTGATGAAATACATTGCTGAGGGGAGCAGGAGAGGTCTGCACACCATGTGGGACCCTTGCAGGTGACTGAGGATTGAACTGGTGCTGCAGAGGCTGTGAGCAGCTTCGCAGCCCAGCGCTCAACCGCTGCACCACCAGGGAGGCCCAAAAATGTTATTTATCTTGAAATATTTGGGAATTGTGTTAGAGTGCAATCTCTATAAAAAGGGGGTCTCATATTCCCTGCCCCACCTAATGAAGAGTGGAGCGGAGGGAGGATGAAGTCGAAGAAGACCAGGGAAGGGACTTGGAAGAACACTTGGAGGAAGCACATGGAGGAGAGAGACTTGTGAAGAAGAATGGCAGTTTTTATTTTGATTTGTACTTTGATTTTGTGCTTTCCATCCCATATTTGCCCATTCCCTTGTGCCCCTTTCCTATAGTTCCCCACCAGAAGGTGCCATAGTCTTGTGACAAGTTTTCAGGACTCAGTGGCCACACTTTATGCAAACACTGTTTGTCTGGGGGTTTACCCAGGAGGGCATGGGTAACTGAGTGTTTTATTGGAAAACTATTATCCTTTCTTCTCTATATATATATTCACACTAATCCTATTAAAGGTCTTTCACACTAAGAATATGTTTTGGCTTTATGCAACAGATAGGGGAGCATACAAGTTTAGGGGTTCTGGGGTTCCCCTCAGTCTGCACACTGACAATACCTGGATGAAGGAATTTATCTCCCAGCAAAAGCCTTGCATGCTATCATTTTACATTCTCACTGCAACCTACAGATTCACAGAGTTTAGGTGATCAAATTTATTCAAGCTTTCATCATAAAAAATATCAATTGAATCTCACCACTTTATGAATAAGATACTTTACTGCTAAACATAGATTTTGTAGTGAAATTTTACTGGATTATCCCAGTGGGTCCAATATATTCATAAGAGTTCTGATGAGACTGAGACAGGAGAATCAAATCAGGCAAGGAGGAAAAGAGAAGCAGAGGAATGCAGGCAACTTTTAGAAGATGGAAAAGGCAGGAAACTCTTCTTTCCTTCCTCTGCCAGAAGAAACTGAACCTTCTTTTTTAAGCCTGTGGGACTCATTTCAGACTTCTGTCCTTCAGACTATACAACTAAGTTGTGTTGTTTAAATCCATAAAATTTTAGAGCCTCCCTGGTGGTGTAAAGGGTTAAGCACCGCACTATGAAGCAATCCACAGCCTCTGCAGCATGAGTTCGATACCCAGCCGGCCAGGGAGCAACCTAGATGGCATGGCAGACCTCTCCTGTCTCGCCCACTGCTCCCCCCAGCAGTGCATTTCAGTCAATCTGCCTGTTCCCTTCCCCACTCTGTCTCTGATGAATCCTTTCCCCACCCCCCGACCCCCGCATCTCTGGCCTGTACCCCAGCTCTTGTATGCATAAATAAATAAATCTTTAAAAAAAACCATAAAATTTTAGTAATTTGCTATAATAGCAAGAAGCAGCTAATATGATGGGTCTCTTTATTTGGTGAAATGAAACAATAAAGTATAATATGGAATTGAGAGCTTAGGCTTTTAATTTAGAAAGACCTGGAGTATGTTTCTCTGTTCTAGACATACTACTAAGCTGAGCAGTTGGCTCTCATTTGTAAAATGTGTATCGAAAATAAGGTTTTTGTAAAGATTCAAGGCAATATTTGTAAAGTATTTAAAATAATATCTAATTCCTTTTTTTAGCTGAAACTTGGTTCACTTTTTTATGAAATAACACTAAATTATAACCTCATATAAGTTTTTATAAAACAATGTCTAATTCTTCACAAAACCTTGCTGCAAATATTACCCAACATTATCACCTAGCATAAACATATTGGCTCATTATTTTACCAAATGTTAGTTTTTCTTTTTACTGTTATCAGAAGAACACTAGAACCAACTTATTTTAGGGAGCTATTATAATCTCCTCATTGCTATGAAGGAAATGAAACTTCAAAAGTTGAATTGAACCAAGTTATCTAGAGCCACTCTTAGAATTTTATGGTTAAATATGAAGCCAAAGATAGAAATGCTGAATCTGGGAAATATGATCCAACTATAACATCACAAAATGGAGGGAAGAACAGAAGATTAAATTGTAACTTGAATCACATTTTTTTTAAATATTCTTTTCCAGAAACAAAAACATAATCAGGCAATTTGTAGTCAGCTTTCTGTTATAGATACCAAATCATACTCTTGGAAATGTAGAAGGCAATTGACTTTTTATTCATTTTTAAATACCTGGAGCCATAACTTTAACCTACCTTATAAAATAAATGTGGTTTTTTATTTCCACATCAGGATATTTTTAAAAGGTTAGTGTGAAGTTCCTATAAATATGCAAAGATTTCAACAGCTAAGACAAACATCTCAGTAAATAACTTAATTGAGCTGTGAATATTTAGTGATTGAAATCCGATTACTTTGTGGCTTAATTTGTGTACTGCTTGACTGCTCTGCAGTTTCAGGCAATTTAACAATGTAGACAGTATATGAAGATGGAATGTTAAATAGTGACTGAGGCATTCAAAGTAAAAAATGTCTGCGAGTCCTGCACACTTTTAAAAGCATACCACTGAGTGGGATGCAGGCTTGTTTCAAAGACTCACAAGTAGGCAGAATATAAAAGCACTGAAAGACATAGATTCTTTCCTCCCCCACATCTTTGGATAATTAGTTTTACCCTCTTGTTGAATTTTGGTGATCATTAGACTCATAAAGATTAATAGCATGGCATACAAAATCACTTTCACTCCTATAAAATACAGTTCTCTCTGTGGTGGCAAATACATAGGGTCATTGAGTTTTTGTGATGACCTAATGCTTTCAGAAGACTTTAGGGTACTAGATTTTCTGAGCGATTTCTTGTTATTCTAAAACAAAGCTAAATGAATTCCTGATAATCTATAGTTAAATACCCAAAGACACTGAGTTTTAAAAGATTGATAATAAGTTATGTCAATAAAGACAGCAAATGTAAACACTGTAAACACTGCATTCCAAACAAAATGATTTTTTTTCTCAATATCTCTTTTTACAAGCATATTCCAGAATATTGTCCTTGTGGTCCATTCATTATATTCTACCTTCAAAATAAGGCCTTCAATTATGTCCCTCTCCACTCTCTCTACTCCAATCTAAGTTACTTGGACTTATGCAAAAATTCCACTTTTTCTAGATCAATCTCACCACTACTGACCCAAGTCCATTCTTCTCACAGAAGCCAAATGATCTCTACCAAATCTAACCGTATTACAACCTCCTCAAGGCCTATCATTGTCTCTTAGGGAGCTGGGAGAAAAATCCCAAATCCTTACCATATTCCTCAGCATCCTTCTCTGTTGACTGCTGCCTGCCTCTCCAGATACATTTGTTTTTATACCAATATGTCCTCATATTGCTTCAACAGGGATTCAATATAATATCAGTATCTTATATCCATTTCATCATGCTAACTCTTCGGCACTGGAATCAGTTCTTCTCAATTTAGATTAGCCATGAATCTAGCATTCAACTGTCACATGTCACTAATGCTGGACTCCAGTTCTGGTGAAGAAATTTGTTCATGTCAACAATAGCATAGTGGAGAAGAAACATAAGTTATTGAACAAATCATTCCCTTCACAAATGAGAAAATATTTTTCTAGAGTGGAAAAAAAGCTTAAGCAGTAAAATCTTTTCCCCAAGCTAATAAGTATTAATTTCTAAACTAAATTGTTCTGACAGTATAAGTTGCAATTAGCTATCTTATAAATTTTAATACCTTGTATTTATTAGTTGTTCCTTTTTTAAGCATTAACATTTCGCTTTATAAAGATTACATATGAGAGTTATAACAAATTATGAAGTTTCAGTATAACTATGCCATCTTAAATGTATCTTTACCAACAAAGAATTTATTGTAAAATCATTTTTGGCATTTGAAATCAAATTAATGGACAGTAAATATAATAGCAAATTCATAACTATTGTGGTATATGTAGACTAATTATAGGAGCTAATAACATCTATCCTTAATATATTATAACTTTGCTATTGTGGGAAATCAATGAATTTTTAAATTCTCTATTTTTTAATTTTAATAATATTGAAAGACTGAAAACTATTAAAAATGATTGCAATATGAGCAAAAATACACTGAATTAGTTCTGCCCTGAATTAGCTTTTTGTCTGGTTGATTATACGCTTTCATTTTTTATATTACTGAGAACTAAGCAATTGTTCAGTCATGAAAGGCCATTTAAATTTGGTGGTTTTAAATGGTCATTTGGCCTTCCTAAATAAAATTCAGAATGCCAGTGTCTAAATTGCGGAGATCAGTTAGCAACTGACTGATGGGTCATCTGTTTCCCATAGAAACAAACAAACTGTTCAAATTAATCAATGCCCACAGGCATAGCCAGAAATAGGAGCTTAAATGTAACTTCACTTAACCATCTCTGTCTCAAACATGGAATTAATATGAATCATTATACCGTGAAATGGGGAGCTGATTTTCATTCATATGCAAGTAACTTAAAGACTGTCTACGAGATTAAAGGAAAAGACTGTTAAAATCCTCTTCAAACCAAAGTTTTCCCCTAGACTATAAACACCATAATAATCCAAGGATATGTGGAAATTCTTCTATTTATTTTTCATCTTGGAATCCAACTTAGCTTTTCACCTTCTTCTATCACTTCTCTATTAGAAGCATCCAACCAAAATGAAAAAGACTTATCTAATCTAAGTATAATGTACATTCAGGATATACATGAGATATGTATTGACAAATAACTAGGAAAGAGTCAGATTATTGGGGTTTGGCAAGGTTTCATTTCTCCTTAGTAACATGTTTTGTTTTTTTTTTTTAAAGATTTATTTATTTTTATACAAGAACCGGGGTACAGGCCAGATGCACAGGAGAGCGACAGGATTCACCAGAGACAGAGCGGGACTAGAACAGGCAGACTGATGAAATATACTGCTGAGGTGAACAGTGGGCAAGACAGGGGAGGTCTGCTTTGCCATGTGGGACTCTAGCCGGCCGGCTGGGATCAAACCCGCCTGGCAGAGGCTGCGGACAGCTTCACAGCGCGGCACTCAACCGCCTGCGCCACCAGGGAAGCCCAGTAACATGTTTTGTTTTGTTTTTTTAAAAGATTCATTTATGCATACAAGAACTGGGGTACAGGCCAGAGGTGTGGGAGTGACAGGATTCACCAGAGATAGAGCAGGGAACAGAACAGGCAGATTGACTGAAATACACTGCTAAGGGGAGCAGTGGACAAGACAGAAGAGGTCTGCTATGCCATGTGGGTAGCTCCCTGACTGAGGCATCGAACTCGTGCTGCAGCAGCTATGGACAGATTCATAGATTGCGTCTTAACCCCTTGTGCCATCAGAGAGGCCCTACTTAGTAACATGCTTTAGCTCTAGTTTAGATAGGCTGTTTCTTGAGTTTTGGAAAAAAGCAAGATTATTCCTGTCTATAATTCAAATGTAACTTCATGTTTCAAGTAGTGACTATTTTCCTAACAGCAACCTGACAATCTAAGCTGAGTGCTCCCTTCCTTCATTATAAATACAGAATTCCATCACATCATTATCCCTGGGGGCTGTGTCCTAGGCACCGTTTCACTGGCTTGCTTCCATGTCCTATGGTTGATTCTATCTTGAGGTACACTTTGTCCTGCATTTTCCTTGATTCTTACTGTTTCAACTACTCTCAAAAGGCTGATGACATACATACCTTTGTCTCCTACCCAGGTATCTATTCCACTCTCTAGAACATGCATGTTTTTTCATATTTTTCACAAGCACATCATGCTCAATTTGTTCAAAATTGGATTCACAATCTTTCCCGCAACTGTTATCAACACATTCCTTTAGTAACCCCAGTCAGAATTAGGAAACCATTCTTATATTTTTTCTCTCTTCTCCCTACAAAATACATCATTTTGCTCTGTAAAGTACGACCTAGGAACTAAAATCTTTGACCTCATCTGATAGCTTGTTAGAAATGCAGAATCTCAGTCTTCACCCAAGAACTGCTAAATCAGAATCTGCATTATTTGCAAAGCCTTCAGTTTATTCTATATACAGTAACCTTTAAGACACACTGCTCTATAATTCATACTTTAAAAGCTCGCATATTCAATTGTCACTCACCATTCCACTGCTACTCTCATAATCCGAGTCAGGAGTTTTCAAAATTAGCTGAATATTACAATCATCTGGGGAACTGTTTATAAAAATCCATGCTGTAGAATCTGATTTCTTTAGAGAGGAGCCCAGGAATCAGTAATTTTAACCCCGCCACCAAAGTTGTTTTACTATGTAGCCAGTGCCCAGAACCATCCATCCAGGCTTAATTACCCTTTAACTCCATGATTATTATAGTCTTCTAACTTGTCCCTCAGTCTTCAGTTCCTCTAATTTTCCTTCTCCCTAGTAGAGTCATGTTTTTGAATATTTGTGTTTAGCGCCTTTCAGTGGCTTATGCTGACTCCAGCTTTAAGCACAAGCACTATAACATGACACACACAGCCTCAGCCACCTGTGCTCACCACAGACTCTCCTCAACTTGTGCTCATCTGCATCACAGTCAAACCAAGTTGCTCACAGCTCATCAAATGAACTATGGCATTTTGTGCCATTGTCTCTGTACTTTTTAAAAAAATAACTTTATTGAGGTATAATTGTGATTTTTTTAATTTTGCACACTATAAAAATATAGTGTGCAAAGAATTGTGCATAATTAAACTGCACAATTTGACAAGCTTGCACCCATGCCAACACCAGTGACACCATCACCATAATCAACACTTCCCAGAGTTTCCTTGTGTTCCTTTATCTTTATGTTTCATGTGCATGTGTGTGTGTGTGTGTTAAGACACTTGACATGAGATATACCCTCTAACAAGTTTTAAAGTATGCAACCTCTGTTGTTACCTATGGACACACTTGCACAACACATCTGTAGAAATAATCCATTTAGTGTTACTGAAACTTTTTTTATTATTTCCTTCTATTTTATATATTTTTATATCATTTTTCATTTTTTGCACAATGTATGCATTTTCATCTTGGTTATAGTCCCCATACAATTCCCACTCCCCTTGTTTTGATCCTACTCCCTCCTCCCCCTCTCATAGTGTGTCTCTAGTTTATAGTTGCCTGTTGATTTTGATTTTTACTTTATTATAATTAGTCTTTTTCCTGGTCCCTTATTTAGGTTTTCTAAATTCCTGCTATGAGTGAGACCATCTGGTATTTTTCTTTTTCTTTCTGGCTTATTTTGCTGAACAGATCCCTTCCAGCTCCACCCATGTTGCTGCAAATTGCATGAGTTAATCTTTTTTGATTGCTGAGTAATATTACCTCTGCTTTCTCTTAATATTCCTCTCTCTGTAATAATGACCTTCTTGCTTTTGACACCAAAGATATGCTCTTTGAATATTTAGTTTAAGTATCAGATCTTCTGTTACTCCTGTTCTGAACTTTCCTTTCTCTCCCCTTGGTAGAACAGGATCTTCTATTGTTTTACCACTGGTATATCTCATGTATAGCTACAATACTGCTTTAAGGTTGTATTATAATTTTTTTTTGTGCCTGCTGCCTTCTAGCTGTCTGCTAGATTAGATATGGGACAAGAACCATATTAATTTATTTCTGTATCTCCAGAGTTTTTGTTTAGAAAGAACCCAATAAATGCATATAGAATACATATACAAAGGAATAAAATCAAACTCAAATTCACTTAATATTCTTAAATAGCTTTAACAGGATCCATCTCATATTTTGAATGTGACCTTTGGCCACAATAATGTGACAATATCTAAATACCTAAACTTTAGCATCCATCAGAAGATTTGTTGGATTTTTTTTTTTATCTTAAGATAATTATCTTCTTGCTTGATAGTAAGAGTGAAAGGTTTTTTCCCTGTCACTGGTCTGAAGCACTCAGATGACACCTCCCCATCATCCTTTGATGATAAAGGGTTAGTAGAAGGCAGTGATTATGAGTAGTCTTAGGAGTTGTGCAATTCCTGGTTTGAATCCCACTTCTCTCATCTGGTTGCTGGATCACTTTCACCAATCTCTACCTCACTGCCTTC
This sequence comes from Talpa europaea, assembly GCF_964194135.1. Taxonomy (NCBI): domain Eukaryota; kingdom Metazoa; phylum Chordata; class Mammalia; order Eulipotyphla; family Talpidae; genus Talpa; species Talpa europaea. Next base: position 67,182,060 of record NC_140080.1, read on the forward strand.
AGTTCAATGTTATCATAATAACAGAAAATAAAATGAGCCATTTTGACACTATTTTAAATTTTAGTAGTGAGAAATTTTTAGTTTCCAGCCAAACTTCTTAAAAACATTTCTACTCGGGGCCTCCCTGGTGGCGCAGGCAGTTGAGTGCAACGCTGTGAAGCTGTCCGCAGCTTCTGCAGTGCCGGTTCAATCCCCACCGGCCTTGGAGCAACACACATGGCTCAGCAGACCTCTTCTGTCTCACCCGCTGCTCCCCTCAACAGTATATTTCAGTCAGTCTGCCTGTTCTGTTCCCTGCTCTGTCTCTGGTGAAACTTCTCACCTTCCTGCACATATGGCCTGTACCCCCATTCTTGTATAAATAAAATAAATCTTTAAAAAAAAAATATATATATATATCTCTATATCTACTGTGACCTCCTTATTCAAAGGAGATACCACGAATCAGTTGATGCAAGTTACAGAGGACTTGAAAACCTAATTCATATTAAAAGGGTGCATTGCCATTAACATAAGAATATTTTTTATAATTTATTAAATTCTTACTGAGTATTTCCTGTTTGTCAGGCACTGGGGAAACTCCTGACATTAAAGACATTAATTTGTGAAGAAAATGAAACATGCATGAAACATGCATGCTTATAGTCAAGCAAGAAGCTATTATCTTAAGATAAAAATTCACTCAGTCTTTGGATGATGAAAATTTAGATACTTGGACACACTTGGTTGAATCACAGACTTTTAGTTTTCATCCAGATGGCTTGTCATTATAAATGTCATAACATAAACACAACCAAACTTGAGCTGTTCAAGCTTTTCCAAGTGGACCTCGAGGCACACTTTGCTCTTTCTGAAGCATAATATTGAATCTGAGACACTATCACCTTTTATGAGGTGCCCTGTAATTAAAACTTTTGATGTTACAAGGATACAAAAGCAGAAGTTGTGTAATGGTATATTTTAAAGTTTATTTCTTTCTGAAGGAGGAAGCAATCTGAGAACTATCACTTGTCTAGAGTCAATTTCATGAACTAAGGAACTAGGGTTAATGAAATATATTCTGAGGAGAATCAGAGGAACAGAAGTCCAGACTCCTGTTCTTTTAGGCAGGACATACAATGGAAGCAATGACGTTTACCCACTAGCAAATAATAAGACAGGAAGTCTACAGGATTAAGAACTGCTTTTTTTCATGGTACATGCTGGAACTATAACAAATCCTGTAACAGCACAGTTCAGAAACAATGCCCCCTAATGGTCTATTCCTGGATAAATTATTATAGAATGGTGTTACTCGCAATAGGCTTTTGCCTGAAGAATTTCCTAATGAGTCAGAATTTTCTTTTTCCTAATTCCTCCCCTATACCCTACTCTACTGCACTTACAGTTTCGCTGTCTTCTTCCCAAAGAAAGGGTTTTGGCTATTTACTAAGCTATTCACCTAACAGATACCATTATTCATACTTTGATATATTCTTGCATTTCTAACTCCCAAGAAGGAGTTAACTTTTGCAAAGAATATGTCCCAACTTCATCATGTCTATACACCTACCCTTCTCTAGCATGGATTGTAAAAGTAATAGTAATGGAAATTTAGTCCCTTAGTTCTGAACATGGAGAACTTGTAACAAACTGTAAAGTTACCAGTCTTGATTTTAAAAAGAAATGTTGGACTAGTGTGAAAAAACATTGTGTCATGAGAAAAGTATATGAGAACTCATAGCTGAACAGAATCATGTGAAATATGAAGCTTGAAAGAGGATGAGCATAGAAATATATCCTTTAGTAACATTTAAGTAAAAGTCTCAGCAGCTAGAGTACATGTATTGAAATTAACATTTAATTGTGTAAGACAGTGACATCAAATTTTTACTCAGCAACGACATGAAATATGAAAAATTCAAGCATGTTTCCAGTTGTCCTCAGGTAATACTTTTTGTTTTCTTTTTATTGTAATTTTTGTAGAAATAATTGTGGTTTCACAGGCAGCTGTAAGACATGATACAAAAAGATCCCTTGTACTCAGTATCCCCAATGGTAACATTTTACAAAACTGTAATATGATAGCATATTTATACATAAAAAACATATAATAACATAACCAGTATTAACATTGATAAAATCCACCAATTTTATTCATATTTTATTCATATTTCTCATTTTAATTGTATTCATTTGTGTGTATATTAAATTCTACATCATTTTATTTTTCTATAGTTTTTTTTTAAAGATTTATTTATTCATGCATACAAGAATCAGGGCACAGGATGAGAGGATTCACCAGAGACAGATCAGAGAACAGAACAGGTAGACTGTTGGAAATACACTGCTGAGGGGCTCAGCGGGTGAGATAGGAGAGGTCCGCCATGCCATGTGGATATCTCCCTGGCTGGCCGGGATTGGACCAGCACTGCAGAGGCTGTGGACAGTTTCACAGCGCTGCACTCAACTGCCTGAGCCACCAGGGAGGCCCTTATTTTTCTATAGTTTTGTACCATCAATATACATAACAATTGTTCTTCAGACACTCTTTTAATAATCATAAACCTTAACTATCATGAAAATGAAATGGTAAGATCTGCTTGTGTTCCTGACCTGCTAACCTAAGACTAACATAAATTTATCTGTTCTTTTGGGGAAAAGAACTTGGATCTCAGCTAATAGTCTTTTATTTTATACTGATTATTTTAAGTTTTTATTCATATTCATCATGATCATGATTAGAATCAGATAATAGAGTTCTGTGTGAAGCTCTAGTAGCCTCTTTTAGAAAGTGAACAGATTGTCATTAGGAATTGATGTGATATTTGGCAGAAACATGGAAGCTTCCGGGTCACTTTCTACATGTTCTCAGGAAGAGTCATCCATGAGAAGCAGTTGAAGCTCCAAAAGGACATTTGACTGGAAAATTGACTTGATTGATTCAAATTTGATTACATACTGAAAACATATTTAGTTCAAGTTAAGCACATTAATATATATCAGTTAGAATAAGACCCAATTGCTTCTTTGTTATTCATTAATGAAACTTAATGGCTTTAACAAAACATTAATGAAGAAAAAATATTGACTTGCATAATTCATTTGGAAAAAATTAATTAATTGTTGTATTAAGGGCAACCTGTTCCACAAAGTAATTACCGATGTTTTGATGGAGAATTGCTTTATATTATTTATTTAGCAAGCTGTTGTTTACCTTTTTCATTTTATATTGATTTGTTATGCATATATTTTTCTACTACAGAAGGAAATTAAACATAATTTAAAATGATGATGATAACTATGTACTTATAATTGATAAAGTGACTGCATTTAATATGGTGTTTACTAAATTCAACATGCATTACAAAGAAAAAATGTTACTTAGTGGTAATAGTCTAGTATTTTCCACATAGTATGATCTGGCAAGTAATGTTATTATTTGTTAGGTAACTTGAGGCAGATATGGGATAAAATGAACTTCAGCAATTTAGCAACATGGTTTTTCTTTTGATTAAAAAAAGCTGTGGTTTGTTAATATTTTAGCATAAAATAATCAGGATTAAATATTTAATAAGGAAATTATAATATTTAATATTTTCTGAAATGCAGTATCAAGAAGAATACAAATGAGTAAACATAAAGCTAAAACAAGAATTAAGGATCCTGGTTTTCTTTCAACTTTATCTCTTTGATGATTTTGTCCTACGTCATATCTATTTCGGTAAAATAAAAATGTTAACAGAATAATTCTTGACAGTATATATTGAGTAATGTCTTTAACTGGTTTGAGAATTAATACAATTTTAAGTATTAATACAATGTTAAGTGTTTCTTTAACATCAATCTTTAAAATAATGTTCATTAAATTAATTTTAATTAGATCAAATATTCAAGGGGTAGTAATTTGCTTTAAATTATAAAGAGGTGGGCCTCCCCGGTGGCGCAGCGGTTGAGCGCTGGGTTGCGAAACTGCGCGCGGCCTCTGCGGCGCCGGTTGGATCCCCGGCTGCTCCCCGGCCACCAGAGGAGGGTCCCACATGGCGTGCAGACCTCTCCTGCCGCCCACTGCTCCCCTCAGCAGTGTACTTCGGTCCTTCTGCCTGCTCTGCTCCCCGCTCTGGCTCTGGTGAATTCTCTCACCCTCCCGCGCTTCTGACTGTACCCAGTGCATGTATAAACAAAAACAAACAAACAAACCAGCAAACAAATAAATAAAGCATGCCTCTATAAAAAAAAAAAAAATCTTTAAATTATAAAGAGGTGATCAAAAGCCACTCTTAGATGATTCATGATCTGCTGTGAATAAATGAAAGTGTTGTTACATAGAATCTCCTCCAAAAGATTTTCATTCCATTACAGGGTAGATTATTTTGCAGGTAATGGCAAAACCACTTGCATAATAGCACCATGTTTCATTAAGATTAAAAAAAAATGAGATAAGACCTCAAGTAGTCGCATACCAAAATAAATCAGCCCAGCTCCGAGGATCAGCTTCCACTTTTCATTACTATGTGGATATGATGGATATTTTTCAAAAGCTAGTTTAGACAAACTGTTCAGAAAGGAATGAGTTCTCCTGATCAAATGAAAATTAAGGTGAAAATTGATGTCCTTTCTCCCTCCCCCCGTGGAAATATTTAAGAGACAATTATTTCTCAGAACTGTTAAGTCCTCTCTGGATTTTTCTCCTTCATACATTATGCAGCAACCATTTTAAACTCAGCCTATCTCAGAGGGATGAAAGAGAGAGAAAATAAACCAAAAAATGTCACCAAGTATCACTCTTTCTGGAGAGAGAAGGCTTGTGTCTGCTTGTCTTCCTTATTTCTATTCTTCCACAGAAGCAGCTCAAACCAACTTTTTAACATTGGATTTCTCCACTTGATTCATTTCTCAAGTAACCACAGGATGGCAGCATAGAATGATAAATCAAAATTGATCCCTTAATTCAAAATCATCCACCAGAAGTTATTAATCAGACTCGAATCCTTTCATGCCTAACACAAGGAGCTGGTAGCAAATTCATTCATGAGGAAAATGTGTGTGCTCTTTAGCTCCTAGCTGTGTGGTTGCGATGACACCTCACCAAGTAATTTCTCAATTTAGTCCGGTAGTAACCATAACAGAATCCGTCTTCCATGCTATAGTGTATTGCAGGGTGTTATCAATGTGAAGAAGAATTTTGACGGAGAAAGGTTAGCGCTTCAAGAAAATGCAAAAGAACTGTCCATGACAGCCTTAGCGTTTGCATTTTAGAAATCAATACCAGGTTTTCCATCTCTGGCTCGAATTCTTCCTCATAAAGAAAATAAAATGTACCAAAATCCATTCTAATACACAAGTTACTTAGGTTTATTAACGAAGGATTTTAGATATCCCCTGCAGAATTGGATGAAGGTGTCACAAATTTTAGGCACATTTTTCAGTTTGTTTTGTTTTGCAGAATGCCTCAGAGGATGTTGCCTACACCCACATTGTTTTTGTTCTCCTTCTAGGAGCCATTATCTTTGACTCTTCATGGAGGATTCCTTTGTTTATCAAAGAAACACCACTGGTTTTTTCCCTTTGAGCACCAACCACCCAGGTGGCCTCCAGAGACTTCCTTTCCTACCCACCCAAGCTAGCTATGTTCCTGCTATTTGAGAGTTCACACCATATATTTTTGCTGGAGACATAATTAACATACAACATTATAATTGTTTCGCACATACAACAAAATGATTTGCTAGCCACGTATACAGCAAAGTGTACACCACAATAAGTCTGGCTAACATTCATCAACACACAAATGTGCAATTTTTTCTTATGACTTTCAAAGTTCTTAATAGGTACTTCTTATGAACTTTCAAGGCACTTTTAGCTACATCTTAAAGTTTAAACTAATTTTTAAAAATTAGTTTAGATTTAGTACTTTAGCAGGCAGAATGAAGGCACCCACCACAGGACCCCTAAACCTGCATACTTTAAATGGGTTCTGCTATTCACCGCATAAAGATGGAGCATACTTGGGCCTCCCTGGTGGTGCAAGGGGTTAAGACACAACCTATGAAGCTGTCCGCAGTCACTGCAGCATGATTTTGATTCCCAGCCAGAGAGATACCCACATGGCATGGCAGACCTCTCCTGACTAGCCCCCTGCTCCCCTCAGCAGTGTACTTCATTCAATCTGCCTATTCTGTTCTCCACTCTCTCTGGTGAATCCTCTCACCCTCCCCCCACACCTATGACCTGTACCCCGGTTCTTTTATGCATAAATAAACCTTTTATTGAAAAAAGATAGAGCACACTCTTAGCATGTCAGGCCATCAGTAGAAAAGAAATTTAATACAATTAGTGTGCAATAAAGAGAAGAGAAAGAATATAATTAAAATAGTTTCCCCATGAAACCCCCAAAGTTACCCATCCCCTCATGGGTAAATGCCCAGCCAAATAGTGTTGGCCCAAAAGCTGGCCAAATGTCCAAGGCACCTTCTGGTGGGGACCTATAGGAAAGGGGAAGAAGAGGCCAGGCAGGTCTGAAAGGAAGAAAAAAACAAACTCAAGATACAAGTCAAGATAAAGGCTGCCATTGTCAGCCTCCCCACATGTCTGTCTCCAGTGTCTCTGCCACGTTTGCCAAGTCCCTCATACAAGCTGAAGGCTGCAAAGCAAGCGTGGCTTCTCTTCACATGCCTGCCCTCCATGTGCCTCCTCCAGGTCTTTCCCAGACTTCTTTTGTTCTTTTTTCAGTGTCCTCTCTAAGTCCTTTTTAGCTCTTCCTTGGGTGGGGCAGAGAACCTGAAGCCTCCCCTTTCTATGAAGACTAAATTGTTACAGTACCCATATTCTATATTTTGTTACTTTACACATAGTTTCTATTTTCTCATATGCACACCATTACTTCAAATGGTATTTGTCATGCCCACAAATCCTCACTTAGAATAGCACTTTCCCTAGAATGTTGTGGAGTGCTACTCCCTAAGGACACATTTCATAAAAGGAGACCCATTTGAAGAATTTTACATACTCTTCCTTTGAAAAGGCGGAATATGCAGTAACATAAAAATTCTGAAAAATCCTACAAATAAGAACTATTTTGTCATTCATAAATCCAGCTGTTTAAGCCTTGTTACTTACATGCATTTAAAAATGTGGATTTAGAACATATAGATGAAAGCAATAAAATTACACTTTAAAGCTGACATCTTTTACCTACAAAACTCTCATTTTGTTATCACAAAACATCAAATATCCAGTCCACGTAGTAGTCAATGCAAAATGTTTAATATTAAAAATCCCATCGATCAATTCCTAAATTCCTGAGGCAACATTCCTGAATTCCTGAGGCAACATATTTAACCCATATTTAACCCCTTTTAAATTTTTTCATATATCTTAAATAATACAAATCATTCAGTTACCTAAAATGATTTTTCTGTGTGAAAATTGTGCAGCATGCAACTTCCACCTAACTCTGAAATCTAACTTACTGATATATGTTGCCATCTAGTGACCATTTAGAAAATTACAACTTGGCCTCAAAATGGAGTGGACTTTTGTCTGAAAGGCGCCAACCAGGAATAAAATTTTGGAGAGCATCGTCACTGTACTAAAATCAATATATACGTCTGTAAATTTATTTGCAATGAATATTATATTCAGTAAAACTTCCATTTAAATTTCATTTAATTACCCATTTTTTTCTAAATTGACAGTACATCTAAGTATAAACAATAATTTATTTCTGGTGTGGTGGCTGATAGTCTGGTTTTGACCTGCTCACTTATTCTTCTTTCTACCTAGGTGTTTATATGTATCTAATTGAGAATTTTTCTAACCATGTCAAGTTAGTGATAGTCATATTGTCTTTCAGAAGAAATAGTAGAAATAATAGTCATAAATACATCAGCTAATGCAAGTAACCAAAACACTTGTGGTCAGATTTCCAAATGATGGGATGTGCCTTCTTTAAGCCCTTAATATAGTTATCTTTTAATTTATTTAACAAATACTTCTTAAGCACTTACGTGCTGGTAAGTAGAAATAGACAGCAAATATGATACAACCAATCTCTGTCCCAGTTTTGGGGAGAAAACAAATGTTAACCAAGTCAAATACAAAAATTACTTCATTGGAGTTTAACCTAAGGAGGTGTCTTACCCATCTTTCATGTATTTCACATGTCCACACATTCATACACTCAGCAGCTTCTTCTCTATTCCCTGCTGGTTACAGTATTGTTATATCCACTCAAGACTCACTCAACATGCGAGAACACAATTTTCTTTACTGGATTTCTCCTTTGTGTCTCAAAATACCAAAAAAAAAAACCACTATAAGGATTAAAAAAAAACAGTACTATATGTTAAGGACTAATTTTCCCCTTTTTCCAATTATGTTGATAGAGGTAAAGTTGGTTTACAATGTTGTACCTGCTTTGAGGAGTATAGGTGCAAATTGCTACAAATGTATTCTTTGATACTACCCACCACCAGTGCCCCCATAATTGTTGAGTATTAACTTGAAGAATTATAGCTAGAATAGAAAACTGGACATTAACCATGATCCTTACCATAGTAAAATACACACACACACACACACACACACACACACACGCTTTAGAACAGGCCCCTCCAGAAGCTTCCAAATTCCTAACAGTGCCACACTATCCCCAGGTCCATGTTCTTCTCAATTAATTGTTGACTTTTCAAAACTTTTGCATAAACTTATATTCCCTTTAAGGAAACTCCACATTCTACCTTAAATGCTGATCTTACTAGACCCTCTAGCAACCCATGCAGGAAACTTAACTCTCCAATAATAGAGTCTAAAACTTCAGAACAGGTGTTGGTCCTTCAAACCAGTTCCTTTTGAAAACTGTCCACCAATAGGGTATTCAAAGGTGCTTCATTCTTGCCCACAGTATAGGCAATAATTTTTCTTTCCTTTTTTTAAGCCTAATTTCTAGGATTTCTCCTTGCACATAACAAAAAATAATAATAATAAATTAAATTCAGTAAAGAAACTATACCCTTGAATAAATAACTAAAAAAAAAATACATAAACAAGGAAGATATTTTGAAAGTAAAATTATAATGATTTTTTCCCCCTATATATCCCTGGTCAGGTTAGGAATGAGGCATCTTCTGAGCAGTTCTTTGAATAAAAGGAAATAAAAATATTAAAATCTTCTACCTATTCTGCTACCCAAGCAACAACTGGAGGTTGTGCCTGGAGGTGATTGCTTGGTAGTAATGGTGATATGGAAGGTAATGGTGGGAGAATACCCTCCAATCGCACAGCTAGAACAGGTGCTAAATTGGAAATCTAATCCAGTATTAAAAGCTTAAAAGACTATGACATTTAGAATCATTTCTGAATGAGTAACAAAAATTAGCATGAATAAGGGGATTTGGCTTGCAAGAAAATAAGAAGAATTTCAAGTAGACTAAAATCATATTCAAAGCTTCAGTGTAGAAGGGATATTGCTCTCTTAAAAATCAGTAATAAATGTATATAAATACATATCACCATTCTTTAGCAGTCAATTATGACTACTCCTACTCAAAGTTTCAGGGTGATATGTATTTTTTTCCAGTGAATTGTGTTAACTATGCTATGTATAGATATTAGTGAAATTCAGACTTGGTTAAATCCCAATGGCATCTACTTCCCATTTCATTTTCCCCCAGACTAAGCATAAATTATCCCCAAAACTGCAGAATGATAGTCTATACTGAAACACTTACCCATCCCAGCAGGTGTCCAGTAATCTTCTTGGACATTCAAGTGCTGGGGTCATTATGGATTTGAAGTCTTCATGAGGCAGACAAAATTTGTGTGCTTACCCACTATGGATGCATTCACCTTTCCTAGAGAGTAACTGTTCTCTTTCAAGATTAATAAATATCTTCCTTCACTGTAACGAGAGTAGGAGGGAGTGGAGAGAAAGGGAGAGGAGTTTTCCTAGTATGCTGACTTGGAAAGAAGTTCAAAAGTACCTGGGGAAAATATAAATATTAATTACTAAGTGAAAGGGCTGGAGTTAAATATCTAACAAAATTATGAAAAGAAATAATCTTAACATCACCACTGGCTGAAGTTTTTGTAAATGTAAGTACTATTCTATTAAATGCATATACTACATTTTCTTTATCTATTCACACATGAAAACTTGGTGTTTCCATATCTTGGCTATTGTTAATAGAGCTGCAATGAACATGAGAGTGTTAATATCACTTTAAGATCCTAACTTCAATTCTTTTAAGTACCCAGAAGCAAGATTGTTAGATCATATGGTAGGTTTATTTTTAATTTTTTGAGGACCCTTCTTACTGTTTTCCACTGTTTTCTTTCTTACTGTGCAATTTTGCATTCTTAGTTTCAGAGTACACGGGTTCTGGCTTCTCCATACTGTACATTGTTGTCTTTTGCTTTTTAAATAATACCATAATTATAAATGTGTGGTGATATTTCATGGGGGTTTAGATTTGCATTTCACTGATAACTGGTGATTTTGAGCAATTTTTCATTTCCCTATGGGTCATTTGTATATCTTCTTTGGATAAATATCTATTCAAATGCTTAGCTTATTTTTAAATCAAGTTGTTAGCTTTTGTTGTTTTTGTTGTTATTTTTCAGTTGCATTTCCTCAAATATTTTGGAGATCAACACTTATAGAGGGATAGCTTGCAAATATTTTCCTCCATTCTACAGATCCCTTTTAACCCAGTTGACTATTTCTTTTGCTGTGATTGTTCCAGACATTTAAATTAGGGTGCTTGCAAACTCTCAGTCTTCTTGGTTTCCAACATAGAAATCAGGTATTTTATCAGTGAGCATGCTAATACTCAGAAAAACTAAATACACATGTATGTCAAAGCTAAAATAATACTGAATAACAAATTATCACAAAATTTGGTAACTTTAAAGAACATGTATTTATTATCTCACAGTTTCTTCAGGTCAGAAATCCAGCACAGCTTAGTTGGCTGCTCTGCTTTAGTGTTTCCCACAGTCACAATCATGGTACCAGCTGGACTATAAAAACCGTGAGACTCAAGTGGGCACAGATCTGCCCCAGGAGTGCATGGCTGAAGGCAGAACTCAGTTCCCCATAGGCTGTTGCATGAGAACTGTAGTTCCTTTCTGACTAAAGGCCTAAGATCCTTGCTGTATGAACAAGGACGGAGGATTGCTCATCAAAGAGTGAAATGTAAGACAGCCATAAAGACTTCAAGCAAGATGGAAACTGTGATATTTTATGACCAAATTACAGAAGATACATCTCATTGATTTTTTTACTCTATTGGTTAAAATCAATTCACTATGCCAAACCTGTAGTCAAGAGAAGCTTGCCTAAGAGCATGACTACCAGGATACAGTATAATTGGTAACCACACTAGGAGTCTTCCTACCACAAAAGAGAGAAGGTTTCTTGATGAAATTTTTGATCATCCTAAGGACCTATTTTTAACTATGTACCACACACATTCACACACAGAATAGCTTTGAATCTGATTCTAGATATATGAATGGCGTCTAACTGATATTGAACAATATGTCAGTCATGTTTTGAGACTTGAGAAAATGTCTTAAGTCTCAATCCATAGGAATAGTGGGCAAGTGGCTCCGCCCAGCAACTAGTGCTACACAGCAATGTACATTTCAGTAGCCAGTCTCAAAACTGTCAGCACCACCTAGAGTCTAGGCAATATTTAACTTCACCGATATTTAACTGAATTGATTGGAGCAGCAATAATATTAGACATTTGGATTAATCATTGACTTGAATGCAGGATGGGTCAGAGTTCTAGAGAACAACTTACTTATTTCATGTGGTTTTAACAAAGGGATTTACTTAGGAAAGTAAGTGCATACAGACTTGTGAGGCCTAAAGGGATGGGATGGGATGGGCCGGGACAAGTTGAATATATAAGTTATATAGAGTCACAGTAAAGGACAAAGTCACCATAGGAGCTGCTTTTACAGTGAACGACTGTAGAAACAAATCACCACCGCCACATTCAGAAAATTGCCACCATCAGGACAAGGCTATAGTAAAGAAGCTTCAATTTTCAAGCAGCTAAAGCAGGAAAATAAGACACCGCCAAAAGTCTTGTTTTCAGAAAAATACAGATGAAATAGAGACCAGTCCTCTGCTTCTCTTCCTTCCACCTTTTAACACCCCTGTGAGGGCTTTTATTGAATGGAACCTAAATTACAGCCAAAGCCCTAAATGCAAGTGAATATGAGAGATGTATCTTTGGTCCCTGTAGTTTATATTCTACATGAAGGTACAGCAGAAAGAAGAGGGAATGAATGTTTTGAGAGACTCTGGGTATATATGAGTGACGTCTTCTCAGGCCTCTGAATTTGATTCAAATGAATCTTGATATCAGATGAAAGACCATGTAGCCAGATTCCCTTCACCATCTTTTACCAGCTTCTGACCTCCCTTCCCTGGTTGCATTCTGGAACAGATGCTGCACGATCAACATCTACACAGCATGGTAAGAAAGAAGAGTGTAATATGGGATTGTGACACCACATCAAGATACATCACAGTTTAATGCACACAGTATTCCTACAGCAACAAGTAGGTTTTAGTTTAAGAGTTTTTTTAAATATCAAATATTTGTTAAAGTTTGGTTTCAGCTATTTCTTTTGCTTTCAGAAAACTTGCTTGAAGAAAAAAAAAATCCATGTGACTTAGAAAAAAGCCAATTGATACATATAAAGATATGGATATTTTCCTTTAGCAGCTGAGGCATAAATTGAAGGATTCACAATCTGTTCATCAATGTCACATGACAGGGTGCATAGGCTGCACCCTGACCTGACTTGTTGACTAGATTAACTTCAGTTTCCTTTCTTATCCAACATTGCCTAGGAGCTTGCTAGACTTTTTCCATATTTTTACTTTAAAACAGTTGCACCTACTTCTTCCCACTTTGCATGCTATGATTCTGCAAGCACTGTTATTTTAAGTATGCAAACACTGCAGTATGTAAGCACTAACTTTCATGATTTCACATTATCTGACTGGTCTTCCTATTTTTAATTATAGCTGAAAATTTCCCTTTCCTCCCCAGCACCATTTTTTTTTTTCCTTTTACCTTTCTTATAAATATTCCTTTTCTGTTGGACCTCAGTAAAATCCTCAGGGATTCCTGTAGATTCTGCTGTGATATAAAATAACCAAACCCTCCGTGGGAATTCCATCCCCTTGAATGTTTTTTTGCTTCCAATTTACTTTCCATAAACTGTCTTAGAGTCAAATCTTCTAAATAAAAATCTTGGTTATTTTGTTTTTACTTCTCTCTGTGCTAGCTTATATAATAACTTTCTAAATGTGGTTTTGAATTACAGAATTAGGATTTTTGTCTACCATTTCTCTTGCTAATTGTTTTCTTCTGAAACTCTGGCCATACCCTCGAATGTTGCCTTTTATGACCTGGTAGATATTTCTATTTTTCATCAAGCACCTCTCAACTTACCAACTTCACATTCTCACTTATTAACAAGCATCAGAAATATCTGTATCCTTTTTTTAAAAAAAAAATTTATTTATTTATACATACAAGAACTGGGGTACAAGCCAGAGCTGCAGGGGATGAGAAGATTCACTAGAGACAGAGTGGGGAACAGAACAGGCAGACTGACTGAAATACACTGCTGAGGGGAGCAGCAGGCTAGGCAGAAGAGGTCTGCACCATGTGGGTTGTTCCCTGGTTGGCCTGGAATCAAACCCATGCTGCAGAGGCTGCAGATAGCGTCACAGTGCTGCACTCAGCCCCTTGCGCCACCAGGAAGGCCCTGTCTGTGTCCTGTTAAGACTCACTGCTCCTCTCCGGTTGGGCATTATTCCCCTCCTCACTATGCTCACACAAAGATTATAAATCCATTCCGTCATGGAAAAGGAAACTCCCACATTGCACAAGGTAGTTTAAAATACATTCTTAAATATTTATAAATATTTATATTTTAAAAATATTTCCTCTGGCACCATCTCCAATGGAAAGAAACCATGTCCAAAATTTACAATATATTTTGGGAGAAAATAAGTGTTATATGAAAATGCTATTGAGATATTTCAGTATTTTTTTCCAGCTATAACATCTGTATAAAAAGTCAACAGACAACAAGTAAGAATAAAAATAAACTAAATGACTAAATAGTTGTTGATATTCAACTAAGCTCTTGGGTGTAAACTATTTTTTGATATATTTTTAAAAGGTTTTCTTTTTTAATTACTCTATTCATCTATCTGAGGTGACATTGGTTGACATCACTGTATGATCCAGAAGAAGAGGGTCACTTCTCCCCAGGTGTTCATCACTGCACTCCACTCACCCCAGAGTGCTTGAGCCCCTTTATTTTATACCATTGGGCTTCTTCCCCTCTTTGTTCCCAGCCCTCCTCCCTCTAGTGGCCTCTATTCTGCAGTTATTTTAGGCTTTGTTTTGGTTTAGTTCTGTCAGATTTTTGTTTCATTTCTCTATGTACTTCAGATGAGTGAAATCATCCAGTGATGATTTTCCCTCTGGCTTATTTCACTTAGCACAATCCCTTCTAATTCCATCAAGGTTGTGGCAAATGGCAGTATTTCATCTTTTTTATAGCTGAATAAGATCCCATCATCTGTATGTACCACATCCTCCTACTCCAGTCATCTGTCATTGGGCACTTAGGTTGTTTCCATAACTTAGCTACTATAAATAGTGCTGTAATGAACATAGAAGTGCAAATATCCCTTTGAATTACTGTTTTTGAGTAATTCAGGTAGAATGCCTAGGAACAGAATTGCTGGATCATATAATAAATCTATTTTTAATATTTTGAGCGACCGCCATACTATTTTCTATTGGGATCAGACCAGTCCGCATTCCCACCAACAGTGCATAAGAGTTTCTATTTCTCTTTCCCTCACCAATTTTTGTTGTTTCTGTTTCTTTTCATATAGGCCATTCTCACTGGAGTGAGGTGGTCTCTCACTGTGGTTTTGATTTGCATTTCTTTGATGACAAGTGATGTTGAATTTGCTTTTCATGTTCTAGTAGGTCATTTGCCTTTTTGAAAAAGTGTCTGTTTAGTTCCTCTCCCCATTTTTTGATTGGGTCCTTTGTTCTTTTTTATTTGAAAAGCTGACTGGGGGAATATTTTGTACAAATACTACCATTATTTTCATGGACCAAGGACATATAATCTATTATGTCAATTAGTGAAAGCACTTGGATTCTTGACACAATATGAATATAATGCATGTGTATTGATATTGATAAATATGCTAGAATATGACATCTTACAGTGTATGCAGCTAACTAAATATATAATGTTTTCTCTTCAAACTGAATTTATTATAATATAGTATAAAACCAGTTACAATAATCTCCTCAGTTACGAGACAAGAATGAAGTTTAATCTTATATCAGAAACCTTGAAAGTAACACCAATGTAAGGAAAGAAAAAATTTGTGAGTTTTCCATGTAGCACAGCTTCCAACCCTTACCCCACTCCCAAAGAGAACATACTGAGAAAAGAATATAAATTATTAAAAAGAAATCCTGAGTATTTCTACTAATAGCTCTCAGTTCTGAGATAAGTTGGCTAACACTTGGAGTGAGCAGACTTGGAAATTACAAAGGAAAAACCCTGGAGAAAACCACTTTGAGTAGCAGCTCCTGTGGTTCACCTTGAGACCTCGGCTTAGGCAGGAGGATCACACACAGCTTTTCATCTTCCAAGGCACTAGACTAAAAGGAAGATGAAACTTTAAGAATAGAAGCCATAAGATTGGGAAACATCCCTAAGTAGGATAGTATATATTGGTACATTTGGGGATAATGGTGCTTTGTTATTTATACTTGCATTCAATGTTTGTACTTTTCATTAATAATCATGTGTCATTTTTATTATAATATTAAAAAAAAAACAGGAGCATGCAAAGTTTTAATGGGGTAATCAGAGCTATTTATAAAATATATGCCGAGGAAGTTTGTCATGTTGAATGATGATTGACTTGGACATTGTTCTCACAGGTCATCAACACCAGGGAGAGCTCATCTCTCTCTAATGTTTATCCTTGTTTCTTATTAAACTCATCCTTTAAAAGTACCAGTCAGTCATTTTCTCAAAATGACCCCTTTATTCCCAAAGGTCTTGTTTGGACACATTTTTATCCATGAAGCACTTCTTAGCTAATTGAAAAGGTAATTGAAATAAAAAAAAA
This sequence comes from Talpa europaea, assembly GCF_964194135.1. Classification (NCBI taxonomy): domain Eukaryota; kingdom Metazoa; phylum Chordata; class Mammalia; order Eulipotyphla; family Talpidae; genus Talpa; species Talpa europaea. The sequence goes on from NC_140080.1 coordinate 67,198,252, forward strand.
CAACTCAGAAGCCTACTTGTGAGGATATTTTATAATTACAACATTAATTAGGTTGATTAAATCAATACAATGTTAGAAATTACTTCTGCAAAGACAATCGCTTTGTCCACATATTACGATTTTTCAGAAGAAAAAATGGCATTCCATTAAATACAAAAATGTAAAAAAAAAAAAAATCTCCAAAATCAGGGGACAAAAGGATTTTAACTAAAGACTGGTAGGGAATCTGGTGTTGAAACTCTTGGAAATAGAACATTCAAAAGCAGCTGCTTATCTAGGGAATTTTAGGGTCTTGTCCTTGTGCAGGCAAAGTGAATGCTCAGAGAAGTTCTGGAGAGATTTTAGATTTTCACCCAATGCTCAGAGCAAATCTTTTTTGGAGGAACAGATAGTTTTCAGTTGTTCTCTGCTTTGCTCTGTGTGTGTGTGCGTGCATGTGTGTGTGTGTGTGCGTGTAAGTGTGTGTTGTCATATTGAGCTCCTGGCATCCAAGATAAACTTAATCAAAAAATTTTCTAAATATGATATTGTAGGGGAAATTTTCAGGGCTTTCCCTTTTACCTCCTTTGACTTCCTTGGCTGGCTATATAATAAATTGACACCAAAGAGATTAGCAAGAGAAAAATCATTTAATTTCATGTGCACAAAGTTTCATAAAATATGGAAACTGGTGAATGACTAAATGAGCCAGTTCATATTGTTTTCAGACAAAGAAACAATAAATCTATGAAGAACAGACAGAGGACAAAAGTATTCTTTAAAGTATTGGTTTGGACAACTGAATTAGTGAGGTGAGCAGAGCTTGCTTACTCTGCTCCCTGTCTCTATCTCTGAGGACAAGGGTGTCTCTCCAGCTCTGTGCAGGGAGAGCATCTTTCACATGGAGGATTATTTACTGACTTGAGGGGGAACAGAGATAAGGAAGATCAGAGAACATTCCTGCTTTCTAAGAAAGGCTTAGGGTATCATTCCCATTATTTTTTAATTCAAAATAATCAATATGCTAACTTGTTGCATCTTGGGTAGCCTGTCTAAGACACAAGAAGCTAAAGGAACAGAAACTTCGATGAGTATATATGACAAGGAATAATTGTTGCATAGTTAGAAGTCTCAAAACAGACCATTACAGTTTTTAACAATAAAAACAAACAAACAAACAGCAAATGCTGGAGAAAAGGGAAAATATGATTTGCAGAATTATTACATGATAATAATCGAATACCCAAATTTCAACCAAATAAAAAATGAACTAGACAAAAGAAAATAAAACAAACCAAAACAAAAAAGGAACAAAATAAATCAACAGAAATTTTCCCTGAGGAAGCCTATAAATCAAACTTACCAAAGACTTTAATTCAGTTTTAAATATCCTGAAAAAGCTATGAGAAAATAGGGCAGATATGTTCTGTTTATGGTAATAATGTTGTGGTAATTTGTTACAGACCAGTGGAAAATGAACATACAGATATGATCCTCAGACAGCAAAACAAGGGCTACTGAAGAATCTGGAATGTTCCCTTCAAGGAAGAAAGACGCATTATTAAGTTGAAAGGGCCAGTGGGGAAACCTCAGAAAATGCTAATAAAAACACGTCCCATGAAATTGAGAATTCATCCTAAAGAACTTATTTTCAAAAATTGTATGAGATCTTGGATTAGACAATTACTATTAAGGATCTAAGTTAGTTCGTTGATAAAAAAGAATGCAGAATTATAGAAAGAATAGCACAGGAACACCATAACTGTAAGAAGCTAAAAAGAAAGAAGTTCTTCATTTCGGGGGTTGGTTGTGCCCTCCTTCTCATCACTAGGAACCTTCTCAATGAGCTAATTGAATAAAATCCATTTCACCTTATGACAATGGATTTGCACTACCTAGAGGGAAAAAAATGCCATTAATTGCAAAAGAAGAGAGGGATATTTTAGGCTAATAAATGAAACTGGAGCAAGGATCACTGTAGACATCATCTATAGCCTGTGGAGTATGTCGTACTTAAAACAGTCCCATTAACTCTCCAAAATGAACTCCCAGATTTGAAAGAAAGATAACTCATCTCACCAACAGAAATAATAAATGAGTGTCAAAAATATCTGCATATTTAGCAAGTAATATTTTAGGTAAAAAGTAAAGGGGAAGAAAAAAAAACACTAGATTATTCTCTTCCTGAAGTCTTAATCTCATTAAATTAAAAATGGAATTTTAAAAAATAAACCATAGTCCAGAACTAGAGTTTTCGCTTGAAGTGGGCAGGTATAAAAAATAACTTTTTCCATAAAAAATACCACAAGTATAATCATTTGATTATACCACAAGTATAATCATTTGAGTACACTGATTTGATTTGATTTGTGTTTGATATAAACATCAATAGCAAAAAAATACTTAAAATAACTATCCACCACCCTTTAATTATACTGAGCTTTTATAGTATGTGAAATAAAGCATTTGGTTTTTAACAGTGAAAGGGTAAGAAAACAAAACAGTGAATTAACTGTGAGTTTAAGTAAAGATGATGTAATTAAGAATAGATACAATGAGTTAATAGTCACTGCATCATACTGTATCTGTATCATGATGTTACTTGAGGCCTTTCTAAAATTATCTGAAACATATTATTTGGACACATAAATAAACTCAAAGGTAAAATTAACTCGGTAGTAAAGCAATTTGACAAATATCCTCATCTCATTATAGTGAATGTCAATAAATGCAATAGAGATGATTTTTAACTTAGAGTGAGAGTCAGATAAATTGCCCTATTTAATCTCTTTGAGAAATTTCCTTTAAACAGTCTATTCATTAAGATTTTTCTGCATTACTATTTGATAGGTTCCTTGGAGCTTAAATATTTGTGTCCTTTACCTTTCTTACCATGTACATTTATAGAGCTATTGATGCAGAAATTAACAGAAAATTTGGACTGTGGAAGACAGAGAGCCAAAACATGACTTTATTATTAGTTAAGACATACAGATTCTGTTTAAAGGGGGTATTTTTTCAAGCATTGTAGCAAGAATGGATCAGCTTTGGGTGGGGACAAAACATTCAATGGTGACGTCAGCTAGCCAGAAGGAAAACATCAGATCTGCGGTTAGATCAGGCTCACGGCTGCAAAGACTTGTTAGAAAACAAATTAGATTTCCATTGTTAGAAGAGCTACAAGTTGCCAAGTGCCCATATTAGCAGGTCAGGTTCTCAAAAACAATTGCTTGTTCAGAACTTTCATGTATCCCTTGTGATATTTCCAAGTCACTAATGTGGGGCCACCAAAGTCACATGCAAATGAGGGAATATGGCAGGCCAAGGCTAGGTGAAAACTCAGTTCAAATTTGGGGAAACAGTAAATAGAAGATGGAGATGAAGAGAAAAGAGAGCAGGAGGGGAAGAGGGGAGGAGAAAGGAAGAGGAATGAGGATGAGAAATAAACTGAGAAGAAAATTTTAAAAAAGAAAAAGAAGAAAAAAGAGGAAGTAAATGATTTTCAAAAGATTTATTTTATTCATTTATGCATATAAGAGCTGGGGTGTAGGCCAGAGGTACAGGGTGAGAGGCTTCACCAGTCACAGAGTGGGGAGCAGAACAGGCAGAAATACACTGCCGAGGGGACATGGAGAGAGACAGGAGAGGTCTGCTGTGATGTGTGGGTCACCTCCCTATCCACGGATTGAACTCATTCTTCAATGGCTGGCGATAGCTTCACAGAGCTGAGACTCAACCCCTTGCGCCACAAGGGGAGGTCCAAAGAGAAAATATTTTATATATACTCTTTCACCTATGATGTAGGTACTGTTATACCTCTCCTCCGCTCAAAACTCTCCAGTAGGCTCTTATTTTATTCAAAGAAAGTTCCTAAACCATTATTATAGTTATAGAACCCCAGTAGATCTGGCTTCCCTCTGGGATTCCCCTCCCTACTCCTGCCCACTCTTCCTGCTGTCCTCTCAAGTTCAGTTGCATTAGTTTTATGGGACATATCAAGTAAAATCCTTCCCCAAAGCATTTGTGCTGTCTTTCCTTTCCCCAAAACATTCTTTCCCCACCCCATCCATGTCTTGCTCACTTAACTTCCTTCAGGTTTTTGCTGAAATGTCACCTAATTAAATGGCCTTCTGTAATCATGAAATAAAACAAAAGCCTCCCATAATTCTCTATGCCCCTTGTTCTGCATTATTTTTTCTTTATTTCATTTATGGCGACATGTCATATTATACAGGTATTTTTACACTTGTTTATTATCTGTCTTCCCTTCCTTCTTAGATCTTAATCGTCACAAGAATACAGTCTGGCTATTAAATTCACTGCTATATCTGTAGCATCTAGAACTGTGCTTGATATATGGTAGTTGACCAAGAAGTAAGTTGTTGACTGAAGGAGTGAATGAAAGATTGTGCCTTGTTCTAGACAAAAAATTGAACACAGTGAGATTTAAGTAGTTTATCCAGGTTACTTGGCAAGTTAAATATTTTTCCTGTGCTGAGCCAAACAATTTTTGTAACTATTTAGAAGATAAATTACAATCACATTTGAAATTTGTTTTATTTGTTTATCCATGTGTTTTTATTTCATTTCTTTATCCTAATGTTGTCTTATCCTCATCTATCAAAATAATAAAGTTATTCTATTGTTACATAATTGGTATGCATGTTGATGTGCAGATTGGAGATAGACAATTAGTTTAATTGATTGCCTGAGAGAATAATTTGCTTAATTAGATTACCAAGCAAGTCTGGTCAAAATAATAGCTAGAGGAGCTTACTTTTCCAAGTATCTGTAAATATAATGGATTAAAAAAAAAAGAAGAAGAAGGAGAGCGGGTTCCTGGATCTGAGGATCTCAGGAAAATAAATTTCCATTTGGATCCACAATTGTGTGAAGTGGCATAAATGAGAAATAAACTGAATTATTTCTGAAACTTGGAAAAAAATCATTGAATAGAAAAGTGAGGAGTCTTAATTTCAACCTCATTGATAAAATTTATGTGTTCATTTTCTTTTTGCCACAAAACTAAATAGGGGGAGGGGAGTGTCATAATAAAAGCAAATGAAGTTATTTAAAATTTATATTTTCTACTTCTGAATTTTTTATCTTAAAACTTATTTATGTTCTAGGTTAACACTATACACATAAATTTTCTTTAAAATTACATATGATCTTTCTGAATCAAGAAAGTTAACACTTCCAATGGAAGAAAATGGTGTATTGAGAACTGAACTGAGGAAAATATTTATATTTAAGTCTGAGACACATTCTCATAGTAGATCAGATGTATTCAGCCTCTCCGACGCAGAATCACAGAACAAAAAATGTGATTTAACCAATTTGATTCTAATAAAATTCACATCAGTTTCTTTTTCTCTGTTCGACTTTTTTCTGTGCCTGAAATAGGTAAGTCATTTTCTCACATTCCCCTAATAACCATAGAATTCTATATATCTGCTTTAACTTGTCGCTAATGATTCATATTAAGAAAAAAGCAGACATTTAATCTATTAAGAACATCTGTAAAATTGCACTTTAGTATGGAACCGGTCACCTCATGTCAGAAAAACCTGCATCATCCGTGAACCAGAATGCCAATGGCTCAGCACAACTCTTTAACAGTAACAAAATCTAATTTCACACTCAGTAGTGTTTCTGTTGACTCCATTAAGGTTAACATGGAACTTTATCTTTTAATAAAATATATGCATGAACAGTTATATCTCACAGCATATGTTTACCTAATGTATTTTGAAAAGAAAACAATAAAACCAATAAAGAATCTGTGGGAACATCATAACAAACATCCAGGTTTCTTCTGGAATCTTATTGCAGCTATTAGCTTGTCCCAGTATAAAGTACTGGCTTATAATACACAAAGCACAGGTTTTCCTCCCACTATGATTGCGTTGTGCACAGGAGATAGAGAGCAATTACAGAAGCAATAGGTTGCAGGTGTTTCTGCCAATGTTTAGCTTTTTTCAAATTGGTTTCCAAAGATACTTCGGCTTTGAAGTCATATGCAATAACAACAGTGCTTTCCTGGCACGGCCCACGTATTTACACAGCCACAGGTGTCTCCCATTTGTGCTCAAGCACAGGAGAGAGCTGAGTGACTGCAGGGCGTGCCCTCACTCTCCTGTAGACACAGGAAAAGAAGCCAGAGGCAAAGGCGGAACACCAACGCTCTCCTCCTTGAAGTCTCTAGAACCTACGTCATCCAAAGAACACAGTAAACCAGCTTCTCTTTAAGGGAAAAAATGTTGTGTTCTATGTTTTTAATAATTTATTTATTTAGATATCTTTTACTTCATCGTTCATTTTTTTTTACAGTGTTTGCTTTCTTTTCTCAGGTGTAGTCCCCACAGAATTTTCACCACCAATTCACCCGTGCACCATCACCACATTCCCTTCTGCTCTTCCCTCCCATTTTGATCCCTCTCTCTCCCCCTCCCCTGCAGAATGTCTCTGATTTATAGTTGTCTGCTTATTTTTGTTTTGTTGTCTTGTGTTTTTTATTGTTATTATTTTTCCCCTGATTCCTTGTTTGGTTCCCCTATATTCCTGCTATAAGTGAAACCATCCTATATTTTTCTTTTTCCTTTTGACTTATTTCACTGAGCATAATCCCTTCTAGCTCCATCCATGTTGCTGTGAATGGCATGAGTTTATCTTTTTGTTTGCTGAATAGTATTCCATTGTGTATATATACCGCATCTTTTTCATCCAGTCATCTATTTTTTGGGCATCTGGGTTGTTTCCAAGAATGTTTTCTTTTAAAAAGTTAATGACGATTAATGATGGGATTATCCTATGTGAACTATGTCAGAAGGAGGAAAACAAATGCCTGATGATTTCTCTCATATGTGGACTACAAAGAAACAAAATAAAGGAACAGACAAAATCAAACCAATACAAACCCTAGAAATCTGACTGCAGAATTGAGACTACTAGAAGGGGAGGGAAGGATGAGGGAGAGGAGGACAATGGAGGAGGGGGCTGAGTGGTCTGTGGTGGAGTGTGGTGTGGTAACATACATCTAAAAAGGTGTGAACTTATTCCCCTAAGTCATTTACAGTTTTATAAGCCAATCTTCTCTCAATAAAAAAATAAAATAAAAAATTTTGATGAGAAACAAAGAGCAGGAGTTCTAGCCTCAGCAAATGTTTCCAAGTATGGTAACGGTATAGCTAACTATAATCAAAATGTGATATAGCAGGTCTTGAGAACATTTTCATCTTGCTTGACACTCTATTTCCCCTTCCCTCCAGCCCCTGCTAACCACCATTCCACTTTCTGTTTTTTTGTTTTTGTTTTTTGAATTTGTCTACTTTTTAAGACCTCATATACATAGAATCATGAATATTTGTCCTTGACTAGTTTATTTCAACTTTCTAGATGGAGCGTAGGTACTATGACAAATAGTGTGGTGGGCCCCCCAAAAAATTAAAAATAGAACTACCATATGATCCAGAAATCCCATTTCTTGGTACTTATCCAAGAGAATTAAAATCAGGAACTCAAAGAGGTATCTGAACTCCCAAGTTCATTCATATTAATGGGAAAACAGAAACATCTAAAGGTCCATCAAGAAATGGATAATGGGGCCTCCCAGGTGGCGCAGAGGTTGCACGCTGGGCTGCGAAGCTGCCAGCAGCCTCTGCAGCGCCAGTTTGATCCCTGGCTGCTGGCTGCTGGCTGCTGGCTGCTGGGTGAGGGTCCCACATGGCACGTAGACCTCTCCTGCCTCCTGCTGCTCCCCTCAGCAGTGTACTTCGGTCCCTCTGCCTGTTCTGCTCCCTGCTCTGGCTCTGGTGAATTCTCTCACCCTCCCGTGCTTCTCACTGTACCCAGTGCTTGTATAAGTAAATAAATAAGTAAATCTTTAAAAAAAAAAAAGTTAAAAAAAAAAGAAATGGATAATGAAAATGTGATTTATATACTTATAAGAAGTATGCTTCTTAGCTTTCCTTTGATAATCTCAGTAGTTTTTCAGTAGAGATGATGCCCCTTTTCTAGTTAATATATTTTCAAGCAGGAAGCAGTATTTTTGCATGGACCCTTCTCAGTCATGAACGTAAGAAATCTAGAGAGGAACTTACTGGAGATATTCAAGGGTGTTACACAGAAATCACTCTGATCTTAAAGACAAGAAAACTGAGACTTAGGGCGTAAGCAGCATTTCTGAAATCTCACAGATAGTAAGTGGCAGAACCAGGATTCAAATTCAAAGTCAGACACAAGAGTCCACAATTCCCAGACACTATGACCCAATATTTAACCAAATCAGTTATGCTGGACACTTACAATTTTTCCATTGTGTTTTTTTTTTCCACAAACAAATTCAAAAATACACATTTCTGGAGGCAAATACACAAAACATGATTACAGTAAGTGTTCCTTAAAAGTGAAATTGTGGTTCAAATTATATTAAAATTTAAAACTTTTGCTATACAATTTTGAATTTATCAATCCTGTTTCCCCTGGACTGGACTGTTCATCCAAGTAAGAAACCTACAGAACTGAAATACTAAGGGGGAAGGGGGGAGTAGAAAGAGGGGAGGAAACATAATGGTCTATGGTGGTGGAATATGAGTGAGTTGGTAGTGGGTACACTATGGTGGGGTACTTGATGGGGTACCTGATATCACCTCAGTTAAAAATAAACAAACATAGAGAAGAAAAATGAAATAAAAAAGGAAACTATAGGTGTTTTATTTCTAGAACATCTGCAGTTACAACCACCTTCTAATGCTCCTTTATCAATCAAAATCAGATGATTGATGGACACAGATAAATATTATCTATAAAGCTGTGCCCCAGATAGTAATCTCCCCCCAGATAGCAAGGTATATATTAATGATGTTGATAATTTCAAAATCACCATTTCTCTAAAATATTTCCAAACAAAAACATTATTGAGAATCTCTATTTCCATGCCAGTTTTAAGCACAATCTTACAACATGACCAGTATAGAATGATTTAATCTCTAAATATATCAAAGTCAAGAAATCAAGTTGCATTGTTTTATTACATCCTGTATCTGTAAATATGATTTTACACATCCAATTTTTGCTTATTTTAACCTACCATTTTCTTTAAAAGTAACTTCTATTAATAGCAAAATCAAAGATTTGTTAAGAACTTTTTAAAACAAGCTTCATTGCATTTTAGATAGTTAACTGCTTCCTTGTAAAAATAAGAAAGAACAATGTGGTTATTTACATTAAAAAATAAGAACATTCACTGAAAAAAAATGAAAACTTTAAAACGATATTTTCTTTCACAATGAATTTGCACAATTTTAAGCTTATACATATCAGGAAAGAAGAATACTGCATGTTGAAAAAGGTTTAAAGATAAGACTTTAAAAAGAAAATAACCCTTTGCAGAGTCTAAGTCTAAAAATGTAATTGCAGGGACCAGAGAAAAGAGAGACAGGAAGGGCCTGGCCTGAAAACAATGATGAAGCAAACTATGTTGCCTTTGCTACCACTCATGTCCTATATCGGCCTCTCCTTGCCCTTGAAGGCCTGGATTTTCATGTTTCTCTCTGACCCTCCAGATACCTCACAGGGCTTGCCTTCTCCACAATTCCATGTCCCCAGATGATCTTACTTAGTCTTTTTCAAAATTCCTATTTCTTCCTGTATTTTGAAAATCTGCTGAAGAAAGCAAACTCATAAATAACTCCAACTGCAGGGTGATTGACAGCCTGGAGTACTTGCCACTTAAATGTCATTGACAACACTGGAAGAGAGATTTAAAGTAAGAGTTTGATGTGTTTGATGGGAGGGCTGTATTTCCCTGAATCACATCAATACCGCTTGAAAACAGGGTGATGACTAGGGAAATGACAGTTAATAGTTTCCAGGTTTTGATTAGAACACAGTACAAATCTGTCGGTCTTTGATCTTAAGACAATCATGTCCCACTCAAACCCTTCAGCTCACTCTATCTCTCAAATCTGACCAAGTAGACGTGGTTATTGTTTAAATGTCAATTGATAGGAGAGAGGGGAAAAAAATGGTGATAAAGGATTTATTTTCACCAGAATTAAGTTTGAAAAAGTTTTCATTATTAGTTCCAAGAAAACCATTTCATTTCTGGAATCTCGCTACTGGAAATCAAGGGACCCTAGCTGTGATACCCATTAACCAACTTGCTCCTAAATTGTACATACAGAAATAGACTACATAGCAAATGTACTTTTCTACCTGGTTCCCTTTCTCACTTCCACTGAAACCAGAAAAGTTGAATTAGCTGTATACAAATAAAAAAACTGCACAAAAGTACATGAACTTGGTTATCATGTAGCACATAAGAGCTAGACATAAGAACCTCTCTCTTGTTAAAAGCTGCATTCTTATAAGACATATCTCATTCTTTTTTAAATTACCATCATCATCCCTTTTTCATTTAATATTAAATGTTGCATTGGTATATGAGTATGTGTTTATATCAATATATATGTATATGTGTGTAAACGTGAGTACATACGTATGTGTGTATATATACATATATACATTTGTGTGTGTATGTAACCTCAGTTCAATCTATATATTCATATAGAACATTGCCACTTCATGGGTTATTTCAAAAAATTATGCCTCCAAAGTTATGAAAAAATTGCAGGTGTGTAGGAAGAGGGGGAGGAATAGGTCCCAGTTCTTAAGAGTTGCAAAATTCTTAAATTAATATAATCTTAATTATTCTTGTCCAAAATTGTCTTCAACTAGTGGAACCTAATATTTGTTGTCTATTATTTAAACGGTCACTTAAAGTGAACATACAATATTGTGCATTTAGATTTATCATAAGATTAGGTATTAATTATTTTAAGTTTAAACACCATTGTTTTGGGGTATTTTGCAAAGCCTTTCAGAGGATCTATCTTGTGAACAAATTTGAGGAGCACTAAACTGAAGCCATACTTAGAATATGTTATAAATTGCACCAAGGATTAAAGTTTCAATGTATTCTTTTTATTTTTATAGCATTTTGTAACATTTAATGAGGAGTGTTCTATTTGAAATATTTTATTTGAAGTATTTTATTTGAAAATGCATATTTATCTCTTGTTGCTACTCAACTAATTTGGGAATCTGTTTCTTCAAACCATATGGCATAATCACAATTCACGTATGGATAACATTCTAATTGCAAATGACTATAGAGAAAAAAATAAAAAGTCACATGTGCTAAACTTGCAAATGAAAATATGAATGTACAATACTCCAGAGAAGAAAACAATTTTTTTCTCAGCATTATTTGCTTTACTAGCAAATTATCAACAGTAGTCCTGAATCTCAGGGGGAAAAAAATGTTAAGACGGTGATTACAACCTCAGGAGAAGATTTTTAGTATTTTTCATTAAAATACTGGCAATAACTCTCTGTATGGTGTATACAGTTTTGTTTCTTGAGAATAAGGAAACAAATATATTCCTCATAATAATCCTTTTGTCAATTATAAAGCACATTTTCAAAAGCATAAAAACAACACAATTTTTTGATCTACCCTTTCCTGGTGTGCTTTAAGTTATGTCTATATAAATTTTTGAGACCTTATTAGGGCAATCAAATAGATAAGATGTCTCTTTATGATCTTGTTTCTAACCAGTATGGAAAGAAAATTCTAGTATTCATAGGAGGTACTAAGCACTACCAACTTTTTTAGAGCTAAAATATTCAACACAATTTGCCACAGTGTTTGATATAATCCTATTATACTTAAATTAAATCTAGATCAAGAACAGAATTTCTATCCCAGGTAATTATTCTACCATATTCAATCGAGTACAGATTAGCTATTGTTGAACTGTAAAGGAAAGAAGGCTTATTACAGACCTTAATTTGAATGTTAGTATTACTGTATGAGATTTGCTAGTTGTCTATTTACTCAGGAGTAAAAAGGGCAAAATATGTTTTAACATTTTAAACTTCTTAGAAAAGATAAGCAACAAATTTCTATAAAAATACAAATTGGAAATAACAGAATTAAAATGTTTGAAAAATTCCTATACACATTATGCATGTTAAACATTGAGAATGGCTTTTATAATAACCCCTTTGCTAATCTCCAGAACGTCTAGAAAAGACATGTCTAATTGGAACATTTTAAAATTATCTCTTTGTGCACGTTTCTGCTAATGGAGTAAATTTGGCTTCCAAATTATTTAAAAAGTCAAGGCCATCGTCTTCCTGTTTTTCACTGCAGCAACCTACAGAACCAGTTGGAGATCCTCTTCCTTCATAGTTATATGTAAGGACATAATCTTGACATGGGGTGTGGTGTTCATTCTGATTACACAGATGCAACTTCTGTAAAATTAAATAAGGATTGTATTATTGTTTTAAACACATTTAAACATATAAACATAAAATTTATTTTTATTTACCTTTCATGTTTAATTTTTAATCAGTGTGTCCTCTAATGGAGTCCTACATATAAAAAATGCACATGATTGGTCGATATCACAACCGTACCATAAAGTCAATATATTTTACATTTCTATTACTCCATATGAATACAAAATCATATATACATATACTATATTTAAGTACATTTTAGTTATCACTAAAGGATTTTCCTTAAATTTTATATCTAGAGGTCAAGTTAGTCCACAATGGTGACAATATGCATAGAGGATAAGAATTTGACCTTGGATAGTCAAATATTCATAATTTTGAGTGAGAGGGCTTGCTCAATTAGCTATATGACCTTGAACAAGTTACTAAACATTATGAAGTCTTACCCTCCCTGTGTTTGAAATGAGAATACAGACTATCTCACAAGATCATTATCAAATGGTGAAAGAACAGTACATGAAAAACACCCCCATTAGGCCCAGCACATAGTAAATACGCAACAAATGTTAACTAAAACAGCTATAATATGTAGTTATGTAAAATATAAAAATTACCATATCAACTTTACAGAATGTTTCCAAGATAGCCAAAACATGACAAAGAGAAGCACAAAAACATTTCAATGAAATTGTTATTAATCCTCATACCCCACACTGCAAAAACCAGGTCTTTGGAATGCTGAGTCCCAGTATATAGCCAGATTCCCCCCTTACTTTCTGTTACTGGACCATCTTCCACCTTGTCTAACTCCTTTGCCTTCTCCTTCCCTAACCCTTTCCCTCTGTAACCCAGACCTCATCTCTGACTTAATCATAAAATGTCTTCCTTCATAACCCAGGTAGCCTTACCTTACCTACTGTACACATGGAAAAATATTCCTAAAAGTGCTGAAGTGCCCCTTCTCAACCTGATCTTACATTAATACCATATATAAAGCCACAGCCAGGTCACAGAATATTGCCATTGCAGTCCCTCAAAGGACCAGAAACACAGACTTCTGGTCCTATGTTTGTGTTACGATGATACTGGCACCCTCTGCCTAAAGAAGTGAACAGTGAGTACCAGAAGGAGTATTTAATCCAGTGATTCTCCACCTTGAATCACCTAAAAGCTTTAAAGGCAAAATATGTCAAATCAATTATACCTGAGTCTTTCAATGCTTTTAAAGGCTCCCCAGAGAATTTTGATGTACTGCCAGCACAGAAAATCCCATATTTAATCCCTCCTTTCTTCCACATTCTTGGTTTCCTTTGAATAAAAATACTTTGTATTTTTGGTGCTGTTATATTAAAAATAATTCATATAGATCATATTATTTTTATGTTCACCTTAGAATTGAATAAAGTTGCTTGGTTTCCACAGAGAAAAGCACATGTGATTTGGGGAGCACTGTGATTGTGTGTAATGAGATTTTTTTATATTCTCCTATATTGAAAATTTGGCACACTGAAGAGTATGGAAAAGCAAGTGAAAATGTTTGTTAATTTCTATGTCCTATTGCTGGCCACATCTAAAAATGAAATGTAACTTTAGGGAGAAATATTAGAAACTTTGAAGTTTCATGAAATTTTAGAAAGAAGAATATGACAGGTGAAATAAAATCCCTTGTATAATAAACAATATAACATTATTTATTTATTATCATGTACATTTCCATTATTAAAATGTAAAGAACAGGGGATAAAAATGACCAGAGTGAGAGAAAAAGAGGACACACTGAAGAATATGGAAAAGCAGGTGAAAAGTATATGTTAATGTCTATGTCCCATTGCTGTCCACCAGGACATTTAAATTACAGAGTCAGATCACTTAGGGAAACTCACTTCACCAAGTCGAGGCTGAGTGAAATTATGCCATTCGGAATAAGCATGTCTGCAGGAGTCCATATCCACGTGTCCTCCCCTGCAGGAATCCAGGGTGTGATGGTGACAGACCCCCCGGCAGGATTCCAAGGTCTGGTGGCCTCTGACCATCTCAATGGTATCCGGCCCTCCATTTTTCACTCCTGATCCCAGAGTACCACAAAAGCCTTGGCAAGAGTTGTTGGCTGTCTGGGTCATAAACCCATTGGCAGAACACTGAAATAAAATAAAACAATTCAATTTGGGAGGAAATGGATTCTAAGTAAAGCCACAGGAAGGCAGTCGAGAGAAAACATTTGTTTAATCTTTTATTCATTCATTCACTCATTCATTCAACAGACATTTATCAGTTTCCAATTATAAGCCCAGTGTAGGGATGCAAAGATAGATAGTCTCTCAGTGGCTCCAAAAAGTTCTTATTCCAGTGAGAAAGAAAAATTACTCTAAGGTAATTACTTAAAGAATGTGATTACTGTGAAAAATAGGTAAATAGAAAATGCTACAGAGGAAAAGCATTAAAACTCAAATCCAGGGAGAGTAGGTAGAGTAGACTGGGAAACGCTGAATTGAGGAATTCTTCATGAAAAGTGGGGAGAATACACTACCAGATGAGGATCTAGAGACAAGGACAGCCAGAGGCTTTTGTGGTTCTCAATTTATCCCGTTTTGAATGACTACCACAGAGTTCAGAGAAAGAGGAAACTGGAAGGTTCTAAAAGGCCACATGATATAAAGATCTAAACACTAGGCTAAAAATTCAGGCTATAGTGAATGTCAGGGGGATTCAAAGAGGGTTTTAATAATAGGGAGGAACACATTATTAAAAGCTTTTCTAGACAATAATGTAAAACACAATAAGGAGACAAGTTTAGAGTCACAAGATCCAGAGGTCACTGAATTACTCTAGGTGATGAATGATAAGGACATACGTCAAAGTAGAATACTGATAATTAAAAGTGGAAAGACTTCATTGAGAGCTTACTGGTGGTTAGATGTATGAGGCAACAAAGTGCAAGGTCAGGAATACTGCTGTGTGTGCTGCTTGTGCAACTATATAGATGATACAACTCACTGATACGGGGAAGAGGACATGCTTGTGGACAAGAGGAAAGTGAACAATTCAATTACTGGCATGGGGAACTGAAACAGCTTGTGGGATGTCAAGATGAGTGTGTAAATATGTGGATCTGGAACACAGATGGGAGATCTGAGCAGGAGATAGAATTCTAGGAGTCACCAGCCAATAGGTAGTAGTTGAAGTCGTGGAAATAAGAGATGACCCAGAGAAAATTGAAGGTTAAAAGAAAAAAAGGTTAATAAGAGGACCATAAGAAAAGTCATGGTCATGTTTTAAGAGGTAGATAAATGAATTAATGTATCACAGACTTGATCTGTAATAACTACTGACATTGCTGACAAACCCAAGAAGAAAGTGCTCTAAAGGCAAGCAAAGAGAAGGCTACAGTGGTCAGTGATGTAAAAAAAAAAACACCGCAAAATAGGAGAACTGGTTCAAATTATGTAAGCAGCCACTGGACTCAGTAAAAAACTGGCCATTTGTGATCGTTGTCAATCATTTCCAGATAGTGTCGAATGCACACAAAGTAATGTCATAGAGATATGGAGTATATTTCTTTTTTCCGAAAGTTCAGTTAAAAACCAAAACAAAACATAAAGGGAACTAGAGGGGAAAAAAGAGTCAAAGGAATGTTCAAAATGAAAAAGACTTAAAAGAATTCAAGTTTAAAAAAAGATAAAGACTTTATTAAACATTAACTTAATACAGAAGTTTTACACCAACTCTCTGGGCTACAGGTGAGTGAGAAGTTTAATTAACAGCAAAAACCTCAGTAGGTCAGTTCTAGCAGGAAGGATACTTTCAGAATAAGTCGCCATTATGGTTTCACCGTGCCATCTTCTTACCAATTTATGGGGTTTTTTTCTATTTAATATTCAGAGTTGCTAACTAACTGGAGTTCAGATGATTTATTGAATAGCTAATATATTCATAAAAGTCACAATCAATCAATCAATCAATCACATTGCCTTAAGGGGAAAAAAATATCGGAGACGAAAGCTAAAAGTAGCCATTAGGTGGCGCTGCTACCTCATTTTTGATTATGTTCTTGCTACAGTAAATTTGTACTATCAAAAAATAAATTTTAGATTATCAAATCTCCTTAATGATATAACTTTGTGTTATACTATTATGTGTTATATATATAGTGTGTTATATATAATATATATTATATATAGTGTTTTATATACACACACACACACACACACACACACAACACACAAGAAATTTGTGCTTAGACATAAGTCTAAGCAAATGAAAGGAGAATTGAAAGTAAACTAAAATCTGGCCTCCCTGGTGGCGCAAGGGGTTAAGCACCACACTATGAAGCAATCCTCAGCCTCTGCAGCATGAGTTCGTTCCCCCGGCCAGCCAGGGAGCTACCCACATGGCACAGCAGACCTCTCCTGTCTTGCCCACTGTTCTCATTAACATATTTCAGTAGATCAGCCTGTTCTGTTCCCCACTCTGGTGAATCCTCTAACCCGCGCCCCCCACTCTGGCCTACACCCAGAGTGCTCTTGTATGCTCTTGTATGCATAAAATAAATAAAAATAAATCTTTAGAAATATTGAGATAAATATATTCATTTAAAAATATTACTTACCACCTTATCATCTCCAGGTGCTTCTGTGTTTGATATAATTAAGTTTTGCTGTGCTAAATCTTCAGGAAAACCTTTTCTGTTTCTTGCACCAACAACTCCACACACTAAAGTTAGCAGCACAGCTGATTTACAAAAGAAAAAAAAAGTTTAATATCTACAAAATAAAATGCTCATCTTTTACTTCTTATTATCTAAAATACACAGGAGGAAAATAAACCCACTGAGCATGGTGTCCAAGAATTACCTTGGCCTTTCTAAGTTACAGGCAATGACTTAGCTTAGATTTTAAGATTTAAAGTGATTTAATGTTTATTTTGCTTATGTTCTTCCAGAGCATAATCTTGAAAAATTTGAATGCAACCCACATTAAAGTATTCAGTATTTTGAGTAAAAAGGTAAATTATTTTTAATTAATTTTTTAAAGTTAATGATATATATTTAAGACAAAAATTCTAAAGAGATTTACTAATCTCTAAAGGATGGTTTGTTTATAATGAAAACATGATGAATCAAACTTTTTTCCCAGAATTGATTTTCTGCAAGTGTATTCCTTAAACCTACTTTTTATTTTGTCTATTCAGAATTTTCACTCTACATCATAATTGTGGAAGTTTGAAATATGTGATAATAAAATAAGTAGTCATGACAATGATTAAACCACTATGTTACAGATTGGCAACTTTTAGCCTCAAATCCAGCTACCTACAGGTTAACATATGGCCTCAGGGCTATGGTTTTTATATTTTTTTAATGGTTGGTGGAAAAAAACAAAAGAATAATAGTTCATTATCTATGAAAATTACATGAAATTCAAATTTTAGTGTCCATCAATAAAACTCTACGGGAACATAGCCATACTTAAATCATTTTTAAATATTTATTTTAAATACTTTAAATATTTTCTATAGCTGCTTTTCTGCTAAATTTAAAAATATTTAAACATATTATTTGTGTGGTTACAACCAAAACCATATGGCCTGCAAAATTTAAAATTTATATTCTCTGGTTCTTTATAGAAAAAGTGTGCCAAGCCCTATGCTATTGACCCTTTATTAATTTTGATTCAGAATCCTCTTCCCTCATCCACTAGTCACAGTAGTCTCTAGCTACAGTAGTTTCCCTGCCACACCATAATTTCTTAGGACCTTTGCGCTGGCTTTCACATCTAACTAAAAGTTCTTTCAATGGGTATTCCACTTGCTGATTCTTTCACCTCTTCTTTTACCTTGTTGAGAGTTAGAGATAATCTAACCATCTATTAGAAATGGTGCTCACCAGCAAGAATTCCCCCACACAAACACACCCCTACAACACTACAGTTCCTAAATCTTTCACTCTTCTTTTCTGCAACATTTACACTATTTGTTATTTTACTTTTACAATACAGATTGGGTTTTTCCTTGCTTTTGTCTATTTTGTTCATTGATGAATTTCAAGCACCAGACACAGTTTAATACGTATCATCATACAAGGGGTTCAATATATATTGTGTTGAATTGACTAAAAAGAGTGAACACATATTTGAAATTACATGCATTGTTCTAAGCTGTTAACATGCATTAACTCAATCAATCCTTAGTGTTACTTCATAAAGTAGGCCACTACAATTATTTCCTTTTACAGATGAGGAAACTGAAGCTCAGTTAAGTTACTTGCCCTAAACCACATGTTGTGTAAATGACAGAGCAGGGAATAAACCTAGACAGTCTGGTTACAAAGTCTTGATCTTAACTACTACTCCTATCACAGAACAAAGGAAAAACAGCTAATCTAGCTTGGAGGACTGGATGGAAATAAAGAGAGGAAAACAATATGGCGGGATCCAGAAATATACAAGTGGCAGGAAGAAAGTGAACAGAAATCAAAACTGGGAAGACACACCCATGAAGAGAGGGCACTGTGATCTAAACAATTCCATAAACATCTCCATGGGGCTGAAATGGTAAGAAGACATGAAATGAAAGTGACCTGGGGGGGGTCCTTTCATCTGGCAGAAGTTTTAGATAGCATTATTTAGTCCTAAAAGGATGAAGACCAAGAAATAAAAGCTTTATTTTGACAGATTTGGTGCAATCTAAGGAATTTTCAATAGCTAGTCCAATCTTTTATCTCAAAACAATTGCACTCCTTCTCATAAAAACACCTTCCATCAGAACTCAGACAATAATGCAAAAGGGGACTCATGCCTGATGGATGGTTAGGCACGATTGTTTTTAAAAATTTTTTTCTTCACTCAGATAGTTATTAAACACTTGAGCTTCATGTAAGTGAATAGACTTACTAGAGAGCAAGGCTATGCCCAGCAGGATGGCGAGGATAGCCCACTTTCCAAGGACAACCGCCGAGCTCCTCGCGGCCATCTTACATTGACTAGGGTGAGTGCAATCACACAAATGGACTCTCACAGTTTTGGTTGCAGATTGACCTTCTCTATCTTTCACAGTAATAGGAACATTATATTCTTGAAATTTAGCATTTTTCTGGTACGTAAGACGAGCAGCAGTATCTAAAAGAAAATAAAATATATGTTTGATCGTCATTTATTCCTTCCTTAGCACACTTTTTGTTAAAGATATTTGTTTCAGTAAACCTCCTGACACATGAAAGTGAATAAAAATGGATGATGATTATCTTCTACCTTTTAAGCACTGATATTACTGTGTCAGTAATACCGGAAGAGAGACTGGAAGAAAAAAATTGGCATTGGAGTAACCCAGTAGCATTTCAGCAGTATTTAATATTCTTTTATGTCTTTCCTTAACTACAAACTGAAGATGCTAGATTAACACTTAACATGCACATAACATACACAAATTTACACTTCCAGAGAACTAGTTTATGACATTCAACAGATTAGCAATAACAGTTTCACACAAAGGAGACTAAAATTCATATTTTTTTATCCATTTACTTTCTGGTACCTGTCCATTGTTTTTACTGATAAGGTAATTCTTCAAAGCACAACAGACCCTTTGAGATTGATGGCTTGCATCTCAAAGTAATCTCAGTACCAGAAAGTCAATAAATGTCACGTAAGTTAGGTATAAGCAATATACAAAAACAGACCAATCTATATTATACCAATAGATGTTTTCAACTGTGATATTTCCCAAATCTTATGCCTTACTTAATGATGTTATTATCAACTGGCCAAAACTGTCACACACTTTCAATGGCAATCACAGACTTCTGGAATTTTTGCAGTGCACCAAGTAAAATGATGAAGTAACATAATGCACCACCCAGAAATCACCTGTAATTTCTGTCTTGTCTAAATGTGTTGTGATAGCTGTAAGAAATTCAAAGAACTTTAGGTGTGTTGCACCGGTACCTAAAGTTCCCCCAGAGAGATGTAGAATTACTGCTTGGATTTATTTGAAACCCTTGAGGACCATATTGTGTCTAAGGTTAAGATCCTTCCAGGGCCTCCCAGGTGGCGCAGCGGTTGAGTGCTGGGTTGCAAAGCTGCCCGCAGCCTCTGCAGTGCCGGTTTGATCCCCAGCTGCCCGCAGACAGCACAATCCCATCCCCTGCCCCCGGGCAAGGGTCCCACATGGCGCACAGACCTCTCCTGCTGCCCACTGCTCCCCTCAGCAGTGTACTTTGTCAGTCTGCCTGTTCTGCTCTCCATTCTGGCTCTGGTGAGTTCTCTCACGCTTCTGCACTTCTGGCTGTACCCAGTGCTTGTATAAATAAATAAATCTTAAAAAAAAAAAATCCTTCCAATCCCTCACTTCCCTCAAGACCACAGTTGAGACATAATCATGTCTCATTCATTCATACACAGCAGCCTGTGATTTTCCTTGCCACTCAATTCTGTCCTCTTGAAAGTGTTCTCCTGTTACCAACATCATCTTTTTAAGATATAAATCAGGGTATGACATTGCCTTGTCACACCCACTGTCACCTACTATACAAAGGTCAGTCTCCTCAGCATAAGCTCTTCAGCATTAGATTCCACCTTTCCTCCTATCCAACAGTCTCTTGGTGTTCCTACAAAGATCTTCTAAATTCCACACTGATTTACTTATTCCTCCAATATTTCCTTCTTTTATGCATATTAATTAATAAATCATTATTTAAACAATTATTTATTAAGCAATTAGTACTAAGTAAGACAACTATGTACTTAGCACTTATTTATTAAGTATTTATTAAGCAATTAGTGCTAAGTACTACTTAGCACTAAGTACTAAATATCTACTAAGTACTGCGCTAAATACTGGAAATACAGAAGTGGATTACAAACATCCTGAGAAATCCATGCATTAGAGAGGAAAGGTAAAAACAGATGATAATATAATATGAAAGGAGTTCTAATAAAGGTAGCAAAAGGTTATGGTGCTACTCCTACTTCAAGAAAGACTTCATGGACAGTAGCACTGAAGCTGGAGTCCTGTCTATCTAGTTAACCTCTATATGTACCCCCCAGGCTCTGCAATAGTGCCTGGTAGTAAGTGCTCTAGAAATATCATCAATTAATACAAAACTAAGGAATGGAGAGAGGTGTTTTCAGCAGAAGGGAAATATTACACAAAAGTCCATTTGTATGAAAAAGTATGACATAGTAACAAAGCAGGAGCAACTATGGCTTATATAGATACTATTATACCTCAGCCTTCCAGAAACCACTATCATAGGCGATTTCCCAGAAGGCTCCAGAGCCACTCCTCTGTTCATACCTCACCACCATTTCCTTCCAGAATGCCACAGAGTGCTAATTGCATAGACCGATTCTTCATTTCGAGAGTTTGCTTACAATAAAATTTAAACTGCCTATCCTATGTTCTCTCTCACCTAGCTGGAGTTAAAAAACATAGTAAAAACACCTTGTCTTAATAATAAGTTGTCTATTATTTTAACAAAGACTTTTTTCTTTGTAGTAAATGTACCTTTTGCCTTCATGAAAATTATGATTTCTTTCATCATTATTTTTTTTTTTTTTGTGGGACCCTCGCTGGGGAAAAACAGGTGCTGCAGATGCTGCAGGGAGCCTCGCAGCCCAGCGCTCAACCACTGTGCCACCAGGGGAGGCCCTTCATCATCTTTCTTAACCACAATATATAACATAGGCCCCATATTATATTTATATACATTTAAGTTAATCTTCTCAAAATAGTTAATGAGAATCTATTTTGCATTACAGTTCATGTGAATAAACAAGTCAATCTATTGTCAGTTCTCTCAAAGCATGTAAATCATTATTTTTGATTAAGTACCATTAACTTTGGTGAGAGCCCATATTTTGTTGATTTCTGGAGAATTTGCCAAGCTGAAATAGAATGGAGCACCGTGAACAGGCTCATCAGCATCAACAGCTGAAATGTCAATATACCCCATCTTTGGCTTGCAAACTATTAGATCATTTTGAAGTATTTCTGGTGCATTATCATTCACATCTTCAATGTTCACTGCAAGTGTTCCAGTACATGATCTATTATCTAGAAAGAAAGAAAAAAATATTTAGTGTCATTTACAAAGTCGTTTGTAGTTTCTTAAGAAAAAATAATCAACTGGATTATACCTATGATATATGGAGTTCTTTTAAAATAAACTGAGACCTAGAGGAAATTGTAAATGAAAACAAATAAATGAAAGCTGCAGATGATCTAAAATGAACATTGCTGTTGATCACATCAGATACAACTGCTAATAAAACTTTTTCCAGATTTATTACCAAACAATAAAAATAAATGTCTGAATTTCAAACTTTATTTCCTTGAGTTTCTTCTGGGGTAGATATTAAAGAGCAGAAAAGTAATATTCCATGGTATATATGTACCACATCTTCTTGATCCAGTCATCTATTTTTGGGCATTTGGGTTGTTTCCAAAGCTTAGCTATTGTAAACAGTGCTGCTATAAACATAGGGGTGCAATTTGCAGCAACATGGATGGTGCTGGAAGGGATCATGCTCAGCGAAATAAGCCAAAAAGAAAAAGAAAAATACCGGATGGTCTCACTCATAGCAGGAATCTAGAAAACTTAAATAAGGGACCAGGAAAATGAATAACTATAAGAAAGTGAAAATCAAAATCAACAAAAAACTATGAACCAGAGACACTTTTAGAGGGGCGGGGGCGGGAGGGGAGGGATTGGGGTCAGAATGGGGGGGCTGCAATTGTATGGGGAATATAACAATAAAATTTATAAAAAAAAATAAAGAAAAAAAAATAAAAATAAAAATCCTTTATCTTAAAAATAAATAAATAAAGAGCAGAAAAGTAACTACAGTAATGTCATCTAATCTTGGTATACATTTTAAACACTTAGGGAGAATGTTTAAAACATATGATTCCAGATTTCTCAACCTGGAATTCTGGTTTAGTTAGTCTACAGAAGTAGTGTCCACACCTTGATATTTTTTAAAATGCCTCAAAACTATAGTTAAGATTGAGAAATTCTTATTACTGTAAAGAATAGAACACATGAATAGGATCATATTGACCTAATCATCAGTTATGTCATTTAAAGTCTCAATTTAGACAAAACGCCTGCCTGCCTGTAACTATGCAGCTATCTCTCTTTTTCTTTCTCCTTTTCCTAATAAACATGTCCTTTCAATATTAAAAAAATAACATAAAATAAAGTCTCAATTTAAAGTGACATAAACAGAGCCAGAAGAATCTGATGAGAGCATTTCATCTACTATTAGACTTAAGTTTCATCATTGTCCTCTGACATAGAGATATTTAAGCATTTGAGGTCACTCCATGCTAGGAATATAAAGTTAAGAAGACAGCTTGTGGCCAAGAAGTTTCACCTTGTTAGATGACTAAGAAAAAGAAAGAATCTCTGTAATTTCACTCATATATGGAATATTAAGAAATAAAATAGTAACATGAGACTCCCTAGTGGGGCAAGGGAGTAAGCATAACACTATGAAGCTATCCACAGCCACTGCAGAACAAGTTCAAGCCCCAGTGAGGGAGCTACCCACATGGTGCAGCAGACCTCTCCTGTCTCACCCGCTGTTCCCCTCAGCAGTGTATTTCAGGCAATCTGCCTGTTCTGTTCCCAACTCTGTCTCTGATGAATCCTCTCACACCCCGTACCTCTGGCCTGTACCCAAGTTCTTGTAGGCATAAATAAATAAATCTTTTAAAAAAATAAAATAGTAACATAAAACTAAGCCAAAATAAACCCTAAAAATCTGACTGCAGAACTGAGGTTACCAGAGAGGGAGGTTGGGGTAGAGAACAAAGGGAAGAGGAGTCCAATGAACTATAGTGGAAAATATAGGTGCTTTAAAAGTGGATGCAGTATGTAGCAAACATCTGAAGATGTGTGATACTGTACCTCTGAATCATATCCAGTGTTGTAAACCAATGTTACCTCAATAAAAACAATACAACTTAATAAGGAAAAAAATGAAATTTCAAAAGTTCCGTTTACTTACAAAGGTAATAATTCTGCACAGGAATAATTGTACTTTGGCCTCCAATTCCCTTACAAAATAGCAGATTAAAACTTTTCCTTTACCTTTGTCTATTGCAAGGACTGTAATATTATATAAGTCACTTCTGGGAGATACAGCCTCCCTGTCCAGGATTTTGGAAGTTATGATTTTCCCCGAAATTTCATCAACGCTGATCCATCCCTTAGGATCATGCAATTTTTTGTATCTGTTAGTAAAAAATAAAAAGTCTTTAATAATACAAAAATGTATTTGAATAGCTACTGTCTCAATTATTACAAGTCCATCATTAGCATGTGATTTATTTTCCCTTGTACCTTAAGCCATTGCTGTTTTTAGTTTCAGGGTCATATGCCTTATAGCCGTTGATTTTTGCCCCCATTTCTGAGTTTTCTTTAATCCGAACATACTGGATCGCAGGGCTGCACTCAGGACCTTCATCTTGATCCTTCACATGAACTGTGACCAGGGCTCTGCCCATGGTTGCTGTTCTGAGCACAACATCTCTAGTAAATGGAGCTTCATTGGTTACTCCAATTTCCAACATCACTTTACGATTTTCTTCGTAATTCAGTGGCTGTAAAATAAAGTACATGTATATCAGACTGAAAGTAAAATATATTTGGTATTTCAAACAGCAAGTGGATTTTTGTCAATATGAACAGTTCTGCATATATATTGTGTTCATCAATATTGTCTTTCAGCCTTTATTAAAA
This sequence comes from Talpa europaea, assembly GCF_964194135.1. Lineage (NCBI taxonomy): Eukaryota > Metazoa > Chordata > Mammalia > Eulipotyphla > Talpidae > Talpa > Talpa europaea. Next base: position 67,223,282 of record NC_140080.1, read on the forward strand.
AAAGAGGTGAGTAATCGCTAAACCTTTAACAATTGGTTCAAAAGTATCTGCAAGTGGTTTTATTTTATTTTTTTTAAGATTTACTTATTCAAGAACCGGGGTACAGGCCAGATGCGCAGGAGGATGAGAGGATTCACCAGAGACAGAGTGGGGAACAGAACAGGCAGATTGACTGAAATACACTGCTGAGGGGTGCAGCAGGCGTGACAGGAGAGGTCTGCCGCACTATGTGGGACCCTTGCAGGCCGGCAGGTATCGAACCGGCACTGCAGAGGCTGTGGACAGCTTTACAGCGCTGCACTCCACCGCCTGAGCCACCAGGGGACGCCCTGCAAGTGGTTTTATAGAATTATGGAAAAGCAATGCCTGAAGTAATTTCATAGTTCATTCCTACTAAGAAAAGTTATCCTGAACTGGAGGTAAAGCAAAAGGATAACAGTGTTCTTAGGGCCTTACTTAGAGCATTATCTGTAATGGAACAGCCATATGACTCTGTAGGGGAAGGTGAGTATGTTTGATTTGTTGCTTGTATGAGAGCACAGACATTTCACAGCTCATATAAAATTAGCTATTGATTTAAACAGAACTGAAAAGAAGCTATGACTTTATTTTCTCTCTATTAGGAAAGCTATTCCAAATGCATATTTCAATTGTCCTATTACTGAGTAGTCTAATTTTATCAAAATCCATCCAGATTCTCATTTCTTCTCAGGAATCTGCTTTGCCTTTTTGCTAGCTCCTTCATTAGTGAGTTCAATAAAACTTTTACCTGTGCTCACTATTTTTATGAAAATTATAAATTGACAATTTAAGGATTATTCTTTGCTATCTTCAGTTGTTCAAACAATGAGACTCAAAGTGAAAGTGCAGAGGAGTTAGAGAACTATATGCTTAATGAAACTTATATGCTTAATGAAACTATTATCATCATCACCCCATTTCACACAGCCAGGAAGGCAGTGATAAGAGAAGATAAACAGATTTTTCCCAGAGCTCAAAGATACGCCTCTGAGTTGGAGTTTGGAGTAGTGTGGCTTGATTTCATTTAATGCCCAGATCATAGTCCCTTTGCTATGAACTATTTCATTGGTTCACCAGTCTCTAAAAGTTTTAAAATCAATCCTTTGATAGAGATTTTTAAACAGCAAATCAGCTGAAACACTTACTATCCTATTTTACACTCTACTGAAAAGTTGAAGCAATTTTTCTTTGATTTTCTCTCTATTAGTCAAAACAAGTACTGGCTAAATACAGAACAAAATCAAAATTGAATTCTCAAGTTTTTGTTTAAAACCTTTCCCCACAGGTAGGTATCAGCAGGCTGAGATGTTAGTATCATTACTTCAATAAGAGGTCAAGAAAACTTGCAAATCTTAGAATCTACAAAATGTATGAAAACTTTATTTTTTATGCATATCTCAGAAACTGGAGAGTTAAGAGAGGTAAAAGATAAATATCTGTTTATTTGTTGTTCATGAACACAAGCTCACAAATTCCATATGTTGTTGTGGTCATGCAGCGTCAGGGCCAATGCTGGCAATGAGAAATGCATGGGGATTCTGGAAAGAGCTGCCGCTCTGTAGCAAGTACAGTTAATCCAGAGTCACTTTCTACAGCCTTCCAGTTACTTTAGGTGACTTTCTGAGACTTTCGCAGAATAATGCTTTAGTGCAAAGATATTTGGAAAATTTTTTCCTAATATCTTTATAATTAACTTCTTGGAGAAAAAAAAAAAAACCTTGAATACTGAATATGAAAAAAAGCTGGTTGTGCGGATATAGACATACTGATTACGCTTTTTTATTTAAGAATGTATTCTTTTGAAAAAGTTTGCTAGAGATTATGTTGTATTGGTCCCAAAAACCTCACCATAAGACTCTAATTCCTAGTGCCCACTGCTACTTAAACCTGTAAACTTGCCTATTTGTCAATTATTCATTATTACTGTACCTTCACAACACACAGAACACCTTCATTAGTTTTTTGGTCTGTATTGATTTTGAAATGTCCATTTTCATTGCCCTTTAAAATGGTAAAATTGGCTCTCCAGTTGGCAGTGTTAATTAAATCCTTATCGTCTATAGGTATTCGTAAGATTTCCACATTATATGAATTTTCTTCTACTGACACTTCATACTGAAACAGAAAGAACTCATTAAAAATTTATTTTATGAAAAGAACTTTTGCAAAGAAAGTTAAAAATTTCTTGCACTACAAAAATACTTGTTCTTAGACCTTTTTACTTGAATTAAAAAAACCTAAGTGATAAATAATATTCTTTAATAAAGGTTATCTTTTAATGAAAGAAAAACTTCATTATAAATGAAGATTAATGTTACTAATCTTTAACAAGTAAAAAGTAATATGAAAATTACTCGGAATAACAAGAGGCTTATATGTCAGCTAATTGTATTCATAAAATAAACACATATGCTTCAAAGTATGCTACATATTCTATCCATTCCAATTAAATAACAAATGACTATTGACCAAGTATAGAGAGATTGTAATAAAACAGACTCACAGCATTTTGTCTGAAAGTGGGTGGATTGTCATTTGAATCTTTGATTGTTATGAAGCAAGTCGATGTACTCATCAGTCCAAAAAATTGACCATCCATGTCTTGCACTTTCATTATCAGTACGTATTTGTCTGCAACCTGAAAACAAAGAAAATATTTAGTTTTGAAATCTTTTTTTAGATTTATAAATGAAACCTCAATTGTACATTATTCTGTCTTTGCATAGCCATGCATTTATTTGATTTTATATTTGCATTTGGTAGATAGGAATAGAATTGAAAAGGTAGACAGAGGCTACATTACAAAGAGCAGCAGTAAGAATTTAGATGTATGCTTTAAATAGCAGTAACAGGAAAAAGCTTTGTGGGAAGCATAGAGGAGGACAAATTGAGAACACTTGAGTTTTAGAAAGACTAGTTTTTTTTTTTAGTAAGAGTAGTGAAGAAACTTCAAGGAATTTTTGTCCCCAAATGTGCAATTGGCATCTTGAAGTTTTATCTGATTCTGAATTATTTCAGTTAACATAATTACCAATTTTCTATTTTAGTTTCTCTTTGGGTGTTGATAGAAACTGACTTTATTAGAAATAATATTCATTTAAAAAAAGTCTGGTATAATTTAGAGCAAACTGAACTGGAGTCAAAGAAATCAGTTGAAGAGTTTCTGAAATAGTCTAAGGTGGTGCATAAAAATCTGAGGCTGAGTAATTAAGACAGAGAGTAAGGATGACAGAAAAGTCATTTGAGAGTCAGAATTTAGTTGAACTTAATAATGTTTTAAAAAAAAGAGAGCGTTAAGAATGATGCTCAGGTGTCTTCAGTGAATGGATAAGTAAATAGGTGAATCAACAACAAATACAGATGGAAAGACAGTTCTCTGAAGAAGTTAACATTTCCTCAAGGTTGTAAAGGAGGGGTGAAAAGAATAAGTGCAAACTGGTCCAACCACTATGGAGAGCTGTGTGGAGATTTCTGGACCTACTAAACATAGAGCTTCCATATGATCCAGCAATTCCACTCCTAGGTATTTACCCAAAGGACACAGAAACATCAATTCCAAAGAACACCTGCACCCCTATGTTTATAGCAGCACTGTTTACAATAGCTAAGCTTTGGAAACAACCCAAATGCCCAAAAATAGATGACTGGATCAAGAAGATGTGGTACATATATACCATGGAATATTACTCAGCATTCAAAAAAGATAAACACATGCAATTTGCAGCAACATGGATGGCGCTGGAAGGGATCATGCTCAGCGAAATAAGCCAAAAAGAAAAAGAAAAATACCGGATGGTCTCACTCATAGCAGGAATCTAGAGAACTTAAATAAGGGACCAGGAAAATGAATATAAGAAAGTGAAAATCAAAATCAACAGAAAACTATGAACCAGAGACACTTTTTGGGGGGTGCGGGGCGGGAGGGGAAGGATTGGGGTCAGAATGGGGCGTTTGCAATTGTATGGGGGAATATAAAAATAAAATTTATTATTTAAAAAAAAGAATAAGTTTTATTTGACATATATTGAATTATATGAGTCTATGGGAAATCTAAGAACTAAGGACCAAAAGCCATGTGGATACAAGGTCTCATATTTATAAGAGAGATCATAGCCAGAAAAAACCAATCAGGGAGTGTCAGGGAGTGATCAGTATGTAGATATGTAGGGTAAGGTAAAAAATCAGGCTTTTCTGCCCTCCCGCCATCAGGATAGATGAGGGAACCCTGTGATCCTGAATGCATGCCTGATGGCGGGCACCTGAAGTGGGTACACCTGCGCTAAGACTGTGCTTTTTTAAGGGCGGTGTCACGGAGACGCCAGCAGAAGCAGAAGAAGCCAAAAGAGAAGCCGTGAGAGATCACCAGAGAGCCCAGATAGAGTGAAGACTTGCTGGGGGCTGGGAGGACTGCCAGCCTCCCGGCCCCGCAGCACCCCTGCCTGCATATGCCTGGTGAACCCCAATAAAAGACCTCCAAAAACCCACTGAGGACTCTGACTCCTCCTTTACCCTGTCTGCATGGGATCAGAAAAACTGCACTGTGTCCTGTCCTGCCCCCTACAAGATGGTAGTTGAAATTACGATAGCAATCTGATTATCTAGGAGAGTTTAAAAGAAAAGTGGAAGATAAAAGGACAGCAGCAAACAAGCATGGGAGATAAAAAGACAAAGCAAAGAATACTAAAGAAAGAAAAAATAATCAGAGACGTGAGAGAAAAACTAGAAATGCAAGGGGGAGTTATAGTACACACCAACAATAAATAGGAGAATAGTTATTGTTTATCAGTTGTTGAATTGGCAAATAGAAAGCTACTGTTGACTTATGCAAATACAGTCCCTTTGGCGATGTGATTGCCATCAGTTTATGACAATCACCTGTGTTGCATTTCTACCCTAGCTTGCTATTCTTTAGCCACCCCTATAGTCTTTCACCTTTCTTCCTTTTTGGTTTCCTTCTCCCTCTTCGGCTGTCTTCATTTTCCTTATCTCCCTTCCATACTGGAAACCATTCTCACCCTGAAATGGTTCTCCACAAACTGTCCCACAACCCTCTGCTACTGTTTTCTCTTTTGCTAAATTGACTCTTTATCTCACTTGTTCATATTTTTTCATTGGTTTTTTGTTCTCACAGCATACTTTGTGGTTGTTCCCCACAAAATCCCATTCAATTTTTTTGAACAAGCAAACAGACCTGCTTTTAACCCCGATCTGTATCTTACAAGCTGTCTACCTCAAATTGTCTAAATTTTCTACGTCTAATTTTTCAGTATGTGAAAAGTGAGGAAATTGCATTTGATTGCTGGATTCACACATATATCTCTGCTATTCAACAGACACAAAAACACATTCACTCTGTCCTTCCCAAATTTCCCCTATATTATTACCATTATGTGTTTTATCACATAAGATGTTGTAACCCCATAAAAATGATGTTAAAGCCTTTGTTCTATTTTTGATTCCTTTTCATGCGATTTCACCTTCACTCTTTTTGCTTTAAGCATCAAACCCCATTGATCTCTTCTTTATATTCTCTCTCCGGTCACACTGTTCCTTCTACTTATTTTATTTGTAATGGGAACCAGAGATGTTCTAACAAAGTTATTTTGTACATATAAAATTGATTAATCTATCTCACTCAATGCATATATAGGTTGAATATAGGTTGACAAAATGCACAAATAACAACAAAAATTACAATATTCAGTACAATAATTTGACACGAGTAAACCAATCTTTCTGACAGTCATGTTTGCCCCTCATTGATTGGATATAACAACTCTCTAGACAAACAAGGAAATTATGAAGATAACTTTATACACAAAGTTTGAAGTGTTATTTACATGAAATATGCTATTATTATCATTCAAATGGTATTATAGATTTTTAATAATCGATCAACTTTATCTCAACTCATTCTTTCCTGATAAAAAACATACATCTGGAATAACTGGATAAGAATTAGGGTATGATCTATACTCATGGAACAAAACATTAATTGTCTACAGGAGAAGTAGAGCTTTTACTGAGCTGGAACCAACCAGTTGCACACAAAAAATAAAACAATATTCAATATTGACAACTTTCATTAGAAATATCTTTTGTCCCCATTCCTCCTAAACACTAGTGGATCGGTACTTTTATACCTTATAACTTCTTTTACATAAGGAAACAAAAGTAATATTAAAAATAAGTGACATGACCAGGTATTCTTATTGTCTTATGACTAAATAAAATAAAATGAGAAGCTCCTAATTCACAGGATAGTAAATTCCAGTTAATGGGTGGGAGGGAGGGGGCTCAACCCTCAGTAAATGAATAATCTGCAGAGTGTGAAAGTTACCTCTCTGTCCATATTATGAGAGACGGTTGTGATTACACCTGTGCTGGGATGCACAGAAAAGAGTCCAGGCGATCTTGGTGTTTGCTCCAGAATGCTATACTTCAGTCGTGTGTGCATGGTGTCTGGTTCATCTCTGTCTGTGGCACAAACCATGCCCACTGTTGTACCTACATGTTTAAAAAAAATTTTAGCTTCCAGAATTAGAAAATGCGTTTAGAAGTATCTACATTTTTGAAATTTTAACCATGATGGAAACCTAATTTAAAATATATTTCTTACCAGAAGAATTCCATCTTTAGATAGTACTGATGAAGATGATTTGAAATTTATCATGTAAAACACTTCGAAGCTAGGAATCAAGGTATACTTTAACTTTGCTGGAAATAAATTACTAAAAATTTATTTAAGTGTCACTCAAGAATAATTTCAACACTCATTTCCATGTATTTCAATAACCAGCCTTACTGGAGAGATAAAATCATGTCTACAAGCATCAGATTCTTTAAAATAAACTTTTGATTAATAGATTAATGATGACCAATTTGGGGTATAATTATATAGATGGTAAAGTTTAACTTTCAACAGCCCAATCTTCCCTTCTATGGTATGTTCTGACCATCTTTGGATTCCTATCCTACAGTGTCAGCCCCATTAATTTCTCTAGAAGGGTATTCATACTACTTACCACTTGGGGAGAATTTAAGACACCTGTTTCTTCAGTTAGTGCTATTAGTATTTGTTATACATATGGAATGTAAGAATACTGCCCTAATAAAATACAAAGTGTTTCCTGTATCAGAGTACACAGGTGGTATTTTTATAGTGTAAGGATGGTGTTCTAATTCCCATGACAATGTGATCCACTTTTCCTATGGCCCTTTATGTAAGGCTGGCCTGAGAAAGAATATAGAGGCAAATATTGGATATCCTTTGTCCAAACCCTGTTTGTGAGTTTAGACAAACCCAATGCACACCAATTAGTTCAGAATATCACAGTCTTAAAAACTGAACCTACTGATGTGAGATGTTTAAAGTACATTGGGTTGACCTGGGCATCAAAGTGTTTGTCTTGATTCTTCTGTTACTGCCAAAGATAATAGAATCCTCAAGAAAGAGTTTGAAACCACCCACCCCTCTTTGAAAAAAAAAAAAAACTGTAACAGAGTCATAGACTTGTGAAACAGAAACATTATAGGTCATCTAATGCAATTAAGTCATTTTACAGGTCAGAGAACTCAAAGGGACTTCCATGAGTTCCCACAGTAAATTAATAACAGACCCTGAAACAAAACCTAGGTTTCCTAAACTCCAAAACAGTGATTTTCATTTTTTTAATTGTACCATGTGAGTAATAGAGGTTAACATCGATGACATCAAATTATCAAAGTAAAATATTAAGGGAAATAGCAGATATAATAGTGCAGTGAAGATCTGAGTAGGAACGTTGATAGGCAAGTGAGTCTATGTTCTTTCAACTTTATTGCGCGTGGTTATTTTCCATATTGCAAGTCTCACAAGACATAGTGAATACCACATGAAGGACCAACTAAGCTATAGCACCTTTCCACACTTGAGAGCAAGTGCTTAGGATGCAGAATATGTGATAGTAAATTTCTCTAAAGTTACATCAGTATTTATTCTAAATCAGAAGTAGAAAAGTACTAGTTTTAAGAGAAGAGTTAAAATTGTATGTCCAATTGTCATTAAACTCCTTCATCAATAAAGTCTACTAAAATGCCTATATTTATTTTAGTTTTATTGTATATTCTATCCTGAATATTGACCACCCTACAAACTCTTGATATATCCTGTAAGTTGCACAATTATTGGATTTTGATGAAATTAAATGTATCCTAGTAAGTAGATACTGGCCCAGTGTCATTTCAGAATTATCTAACATTGAGTATAAAAAGTTCAGTGTCTCCAAAATGTACACAAATATTCCTTTTTTTCTTTGAATTATTTTAAGATTTATTTATTTATACAAGCACTGGGGTACAGGCCAGAGGCGCGGGAGGGTGAGAGAATTCATCAGGACAGGAGAGGTCTGCCACGCCATGTGGAAATCTACCTGGCCGGCTGGGAATTGAACCCACACTGCAGAGGCTGGGGACAGCTTTACAGCATTGCGCTCAACCCACTGCGCCACCGGGGAGGCCCATATTCTTAACACAATACATTTTACCCTTAAAAGTTGTCTTACCAAGTCTGCTACTTTCTGGAACTTCAAAATTATAAACTGCTTCTGTGAAAATAGGACGATTGTCATTTTCATCCTCCACTCTGATGGGCAGTGGAAGAGGTAAGTCTGCTGAATAGCCATCTGCAGTTAATGCATAGGCAATCAACTGCAAAACAAGAAAAAAAGTTTTAAAAATCCATAAACCAAAAGTTCTAACTAGAGAGAATATTATGCTTTATCTAGTACCCTCTTTGCAAATCTTTTCTATAATACACTACTTCAAAAATTTCAGTTCAATATAATTTTAATCATCGATGATCAAATGGAGAAAACATTTTAAGTACTATGAAGAGCATCTAGTATTCGGTAGCAATAAAATAAAACCTATGTCATATTACATCACAGGCAGAGACCATTCTGTCCATTTGACTGAAGAATTAAATGTAAATATAGAGACTTGCATTACAGTCCCAATTCTCTCCTTAATTAGAATATTCTATTGGAGAAAACAAACTCACTGCAGTGGGGGAAAACCCTACTGTATCATCTAAATAACATTTCCCATTCTTGTCACTGCCAATCCTTTTATCCTTTTTATTGTTTTACTTCACAATCACATATTGTTAAGAATTTTTTCTAACAAAACACATTTACCAATTTTCACATTGCCAATTAACCAAAAGCAATGTAATGTTAAGTAGAATATATTGCTATTTAGCAAGTGATTACAATAATGAGTTGAAAATTTTCTAGCTAAAAGCAATGTCATGTGGCAGATGTCAATCACATTTGCTTAGATTGATTCTCTTCCCTTTTTTTAGGAAAAAACCTTGCTTGCCTAAGGGGTTCTATATAAACCACAGGAATGACCACTTGACCGCTATAGCATTTACTATATTACACTAAAAATTGTCTGATTTACTCCCTATTGACTGTAAATTAATTCATATCAGAATGTTGGCATAGTAACCCTTGTTTGGTCTCCCAACTTGGTTTCTTATCTAGTTCTCAGAAATTATTACAGCGTTAAAAAGTTAAAAAAAAAAAAAGTTAAAAAAAAAAGAAGTTATAGCAGAAGAGGAAAGAGGACCCCTTCTGGCAGAGGAAGCAGGACATGGCCTGCTAAGGGAAAGCACCGTGATAAAAGAAAAGAAAAGAAAAGAAAAGAAAAGAAAAGAAAAGAAAAGAAAAGAAAAGAAAAGAAAAGAAAAGAAAAGAAAAGAAAAGAAAAGAAAAGAAAAGAAAAGAAAAGAAAAGAAAAGAAAAGAAAAGAAAAGAAAAGAAAAGAAAAGAAAAGAAAAGAAAAGAAAAGAGAGAGAAAGAGAGAGAGAAAGAGAGAGAGAAAGAGAGAGAGAAAGAGAGAGAGAAAGTAAGAAAGAGCATCACATAAATAAAACCAACCTCCCAAAGGCTTACTGGAATTTACATTCAAATACAATTCAACCTCTTGGTTTCATTTCAGACTTACCTAACAGAAATTGAGATTAAAGAGCTGACCAAATATTTCAAAATACTATTTCCTTTGACTTTAGGAGGAGAATGCAAGAAGACAGGAAAGACCAGATGAAGTATCAAAAGAAACATAGTTTAATAATTTGAAGTCATTATATCAATAAAACTCCTACATCAAAAACATCATATTCTTCACGATCCACAGGCCGAGTGCAATATAGATTTCCAGTGTCTCTTTCAATGAAAAACAAATTTAAAGGTTCTTGGTCAACTCCACGCCCACTTAATGAATAGAAGATGGTATAGTTCTGTGCTGCATCAGATTGAACCTAAATAGAAAAATGCAGGTAAATATTTTTTTAACTAAAATGCTATTTCTATAAATGCAGTTTATGTGTTCACAGTTTTCTATTTTAAAGAGAAGACTTTAATAAGATAATAATCACATTTGGCCCTTCATCAATAAACAGCAAGGACTATTTGGCAAAATATTTTTTCAAATGTTCAAATTTAATGAAAACAATGTTCAATACAAATGGTAGCCAAAGAAAATCTTACTGTAACAATAAGGCATAATTTTCCATCTGGTGATTTGTAGAGCTAGAAAAAAAGCTTATTATTGGCAGGGGCGAGGCAAAGAGGGCCTCACATACACTTGCGAAGGGAATGCCAAATTGGTGTGTTTCTTTTTTTTTTTTAAAGATTTATTTATTTATTTATACAAGAATACAAGAACTGGGGTACAGGCTAGATGCATGGGAGGGTGAGAGGATCCACCAGAGACAGAGTGGGGAACAGAACAGGCAGAGTGACTGAAATACATTGCTGAGGGGAGCAGCAGGCGAGACAGAAGAAGTCTGCCTCGCCATGTGGGACCCTTGCCAGCTGGCCAGGATTGAACTGGTGCTGCAGAGGCTGTGGACAGTTTCACAGCGCGGCGTTCAACTGCCTGCGCCACCTGGGGAGGCCCCCAATTGGTGTGTTTCTTTGGTGGGAAGCTGACAAGAATTTAAGGAATGAGCTATGAGAATAAACTGGTATAAGTCTCCTGGTAGAAGGAGCAGAACGTGTAAGGGGACCAAGAGAAGGGTGAGCTTGGAGTGTTCAAGTGGCAACAAGAAGGCCACTGAGGGGCCTCCCTGGTAGCTCAAGGGGTTAAGAGGCAACTTATGAAGCTATTTGAGACACTGCAGCACAAATTCGACCTCCTGCCAGGGAGCTACCCACATGGCATGGCAGACCCTCCTGACTCACCCATTGCTCCCCTTAGCAGTGTATTTCAGTCAGTTGCCTGTTCTGTTCCCCACTCTCTGGTGAATCCTCTCACCCCCCACACCTCTGGCCTGTATGCCAATTCTTGTATGCATAAATAAATAAATCTTTTCAAAAAAAAAGAAAGAAAGAAGACCACTGGGGTCGGAGCAGAGAGCTATGGGGAGAAAGAAGAATCCAGAGCCTCGGACTGTATAAAACAGAAAGGAAGTGAAAGGAATGGGCAGGTTAGTTAAAAACATTAAAAAGTAGCTTGTAGGTGACACCACTGATAGTTGACATCAACCATAGTAATAGAAACTTAAGGGGGAGGGCCTCCCTGGTGGTGCAGGCAGTTGAGCACAGAGCTGTGAAGCTATCTGCAGCCTCTGCAAGGCGGATTCAATCCCGGCCAGCCTGTGAGATACCCACAAGGTGCGGCAGACCTCTCCTGCTGCTTCCCTCAGCAGTGTATTTCAGTCAGTCTGCCTGTTCTGTTCCCTGCTCTATCTCTGGTGAATCCTCTCACCCTCCCAGACATCTGGCCTGTACCCCAGTCCTTGTATAAATAAATAAATCTTTAAAAAAAAAAAAGAAACTTAAGGGGGAAACTTAAGGAGAGATAGGCAAGCATGATAGCCTCACTCCAGCAGTTGTTTTCATTGTATATATCCCATTTTTATCTTTATTAAAAGTAATGACCCTACTTATAAACTTACTGGTTTTTTGGAAAATTAAACTTCCTAGCAGAACACACAGCACTCACTATGGTCTAGTGTTCTTCCTAAGAAGACTAGGCTGCCAGGAGCCCTTCCAAGGAGTCATGCTGGCTTTCACCTCTGTGCCCCGCCCCCCTCTTCCATGTTTATCTCCACAACACTTCTCCATCCTTCAGGACATAGCCCAGATGTTTCCTCCTCCAAGTCTTTTGTTGTTGTTCTTCCATATTTCATCTCAGGACTTACTGTTCATCCCATGAATCCTCAGATCAGCCCAGCTTACCTTTATCAGAATGCTCATCACTCAGGATTGCAAGTATCTGCTACTTGTCTCCTCACTAGATTCATAAACTTCATGAAAGCAAAGGCTATAACTAAATTCATTTCTATCTTTAGAACTTAGAGCAGTGCTTTCCACAGAATACAGTAGGTGCTAAAAAACTAGCTGCTGATAGAATGGATAAATTAATAAAGAATATTAATGGATTCAAGTCTTCCTCATATTACTAGATTTTTAGCGATTTTCTTTTTCTTATTTTACTCTGGTTATATGTCTAAATGTCTTCAATTGGGCCTCCCCAGTGGTGCAGTGGGTTGAGCACAGCTCTATGAAGCTGTCCACAGCCTCTGCAGTGCAGGTTCAATCCCTGACTGGCCAGGGAGCTACCCACATGGCACGGCAGACCTCTCCTGTCTCGCCTGCTGCTCCCCTCAGCAGTGTATTTCATCAGTCTGCCTGTTCTGCTCCCCGTTCTGTCTCTGGTGAATTCTCTCACCCTCCCACACCTCTGGCCTATACCCTAGTTCTCGTATAAATAAATCTTTCTTTAAAAAAGTCTTTGATCAAGTCCATTTATTTATAAAAGTTCAAAGAGTTATTAAACCTGAACAGAACAGATGCCTGAAAAGAAAGCACTCCTCATCAGAAGGGATGTAAAACTTACTTGCTGGAGAAATAAAGGGAAAGGACCCAGGGAATTCTCTTGCATGGAACAGGGAATGGGAGCCCATCTCCTCTTGGCACGCCTGAGAACAGTTTCTTTAGTATGTCTTTTCTTGAGTACCTGATTTTAAAGAGAGAAAAAATAAATAAACAATACTATCCAAGCCTACTTTGCTATAAACTATTGGGTAGCCTAGAATCCTAATACCTTCCTGGAAGTTCAGCTTCAGGAATCATGGAGATTCCAAATAATTAGGTCCAAATAATTAGGACCAAACAATTAGGTCCTTTTGCATCAAAAAGTAAGAAAGAACACACCCAGATCTGAAAGGTTTTATCAAGCAGAAAATTTTGTTTTGTATACTTTTCTAACACTGACTATATGTTCAGGTTAAGAAAATCTTATATTCTTAGTTCTTGTTCAGTTCCAAATGGAGATAGATAACTCATCCTCTCCAGAACAATTTCTAGGGAGTAATTTGTTTCTGCTCAAACCTTATACTCTTAATGTGAACCTGATAAAGAAAACATATGCCCCTCAATGCCTTAACACTGTATGTGAACTGTCCAATATAGTAGCCACTAGCTACATGTGACTATTTAAATTTAATTAAATTGAAATAAATAAAATATAATATTTTGCACTAGCCATATGCTACTAGCTCAGGAGTCATTAATATTGATATTAATACCATATCAGACACTGCAGATTATAGAGCAATTTCATCACTGCAAAATATTCTATTAGCTCTGCAGTGATATACTTTTCATTTCATGGTTTTCCAAGAATGACCATTTCCTGATAAGTAATAAATGACTTTATTAAATACTTATTAAAATGCTAAACAGTCATTTAAATTAACTTATCACTAATACACTTAACACGGATTAGTGTAATCCAGTTAAGCCTTTAATCATCTTTGTGACTACTGTCATAGTAGTATTCTCCAGGGTGCATTATCTAGAACTGTAGCTAATAATCTCCTGAATAAAGGTCAATATCCTGCCGTCCATACTCTTATGCCCACTCAGGAATTTCAATCCTATTTTAACATCAGAATCACTGCTATTAACGTGAACACATACATTTACTATGGGTCAGAAGGGAATGATTTATGCTATCAAGCAATTGCAAATTATTCACACTAATAAAAAGTTCCCAATGCTAATAGAGGGGTAATCAAACTTATACTGAGACACAAAAGCAGTTAGACTTCAGAGGTGGAAACATCCTTCAAGGAGGACGTGTCATTTAAATTGAACCCCAAGTTAGTATTAAGAAGAGCGGTGGGGGGGGTTGCAAGAGGAGAGAAAGGCTATATTCATCCTTCAGTTGTCTTTGCAATTTTTAATGAAGGTATTTAAATAAATAGAAAAAAAAGTGCCTGAAAATATCAATGTATTTTAATTACCTTCTTCTGATGTTCCAGGAACACAATTATCTCTTTCTGTTTCTGATTCTTCGTGTCAGAAAGCCATATGGTGAAGGACCTTTTCTGGTCAGACAACACGACAGCATTGGCTGTGTAAACTGACCCATTATCTAGAACTCTGAAATCAGGGTCACTGGACTGGAGAAGGTCTGCAGAGCTCAGGCACTCTTTCAAATTAACTGCAAATAAAAATGTCCAATGTTTTAAAGTAGAAATGTTTTAAAGTAGAAACACAACTGTGTTTAAAAAGAAAACAACTGTGAAAAATCATTTATACAATCACCAGAAGAGTGGAATGAATTTAACAAAATCATTTTGCATTTACCAAGTATCTTAACCAGTCTCTTTATATGTATTTTTTAATGGTATTTTTTTTTAGTTAAGAAATAAAATTTTTGGTCCTATACTTGTATTAAATGGTATTTTAAACCTTTCTATGCTTCTAAAAGGCTTATGGAAATGATCTTGCTAAAAAAGAAATGTGCAAGGGCCTCTCTCGTGGCACAAGGGGTTAAGTTCAGCGCTATGAAGCTATAGGCAGCCACTGTACCATGAGTTTCAATCCCCAGCCAGGAGCTAACCCACATGGTGTAGCAGACCTCTCCTGTCTCACCCACTGCTCCCCTCAGCAGTGTATTTCAGTAGATTTGCCTGTTCTGCTCTCCACCCTGTCTCCGGTGAATCCTTAAAGCCCCTCACCTCCCCCCTAGACACCTCTGGCCTACACTCCAGCTTCTGCATGCATGCATAAATAAAAATAAGTCTTTAAAAAAACAAAGAAATGTGCATGTTTCAATCATGATAAGGCTGAGTTATATGCACCCTCCTCAAAGCCTGAATAAACAGAAAAGTTTTCCTTAGTAATATCATCTGAGTCTTATAAAATAAACCTGCCGTCAGCCAGAAGGAACATAAGTCTTAAGAAAGAGAAAGTATATGAGTTAGGCATATGGTCAAGTAAGAAATCTAAATTCTTCACAATGGCGATTTTCCCTTATACACCCCCCAAACCGAACCCCAGGAGCCTGCAATTCCTTATATGTTCCTAGTTTTCCAGGGCTCTCCTCTGAAACTCTATATAGTCTTCTCTCCCTGGGAAATTTTGCTGTCTAGTAAACTACTAAAATATAAGTATCCATCTAAGTATTTTGATACTTACCTCAAAAGCATCAAATCCATTCTATTCTTAAACTGTCTTAACAAAAACCAAACTGATAAATAGATGCTTAAGAAATAATGTCCCATAAAATTCATATACTACCCATGTTTAATCTTTTCACTTTAATCCAAATCTGTCACACTTGGAAACATTTAGTCAAGGAGGAGTGGACTTACTTAGAAGTGATGATATGCTTTGCTCTTCACACTTTTAGCAGAGTGATAGACATTTAATACAGTAAACATAAAATATCTGTTTAGCAGATAACACCTGGTCTGGTACCATAGAGAAAACACCCCTAATCTCTCTTTATAACCTTTCCTTTCTTTTTTTCCCTAGGAAAAAAGTAATATTTGTTCAATAAAATTATTGAACAAAAAAAGGTCCTATGCCTTCCCCTGTACCACACAGAAAGTACACTTAGGCAGATCTTTCCAGGTGTTGGGAAAGTTTAATTTTCCCCCAACTTCTCAGTGTACAAATAGCCAACTGACTTCAGTTTCGAATGAATGGCTCACTGTGTGATGTTCCTGGATGCAGTCAACTCTGACCAAAAAAATGCTCTGATTCTCTCAGCAGCTTATCTGTAGTCCTAGTGCTTGGAATCCTAGAGTGAAAAGGCCATGTTCTACATATAATTCTTTCTGTAATATTTAGTGTTTAAACATAAATATCCACAAAACATGAATTAGAGCATTTGCACTAGAATCAGCTATAGAATTCAATTTAAAAAAACAGAACCATGTATTTTAAATTATTTCATGTTGTATCTAATAACAAATAGATTCAGACTAATTACAAAAGGTAAACATTGGATAACATCTTTGCAGTGTCTATTTAAAATGTCTATTTTAAAAAAACACTGTTTTGAAATTCTCACCTCTGCCAACCATTCTGTCTGCCTCTAGTTTGGAAGGTAATTTAAATATCACGTTTTTGCAGGCATCACAAGAAAACCTGAAGACCTATAATTAAAGAAAGTTCACATTAATGGAATGTAGTCTAAAGGACAAAGATTCAGTTATGCAAAATGAATAAATTCTAGACACCTACTATAAAACATAGTACCTACAGTTAATGACACTGTATTGTATATTTGATTTTTTACTGAAAGAGTTAGTCACAATTATTCCTGTCATGAGAAAATAATAATAATGAGGGTGGGAGAAAACTTTTTGGAGGTGATGGATATATGGCATAGATTGTAGTGATGATTTCACAAATATATACCTATCTCCAAACTGACCAAGTTGTATATACAAAATACACACAGCTTTCTATATGTCAATCAAACCTCAACAAGATTTGCTTTTTTTTTAAAGAACAGCCATATGATCATCTTAATAGATATAGAACAAGCAAGTGACAATATCCAAGACCTACTTACACTTTAAAAAATCCTCAACAGAGTATAAATACAAGGAAACATGTTCAACATGATCATGGTCATCTATGAAAAACTTACAACAAGCATTATAGTTAATGGGGAAGGACAGCTCTCCTCTTACATGAGGAAGAAGAAAATGATGCCTACTTTCTCTACTTCTATTCAACTCTGCACTGGGTTTCTAACCAAGGCAATTAAAGTCATCCAAGTGGGAAGGAAGAAAAAAAAAATATCTTTACCTTTACCAATGACAAGATCTTACACATAGAAAATCCAAAGGAATCCACTAAAGAACTATCAAAAATAATAAGTGAGTTCAGCAGGATTTGAGAATGCAAGATCAACATAAAAAATCAAATGCCTTCCAGTACACAAGCAATAAGAGCTATAAAACTGAAATTAAGCCAACAATTTCATTCACAATAGATATTCCATGCTCAAGGATTAGCAGACATATTCCTGAAATCTATCGACAGATTGAAAGTAAACCCTACCATAATCCCAAACAACTTTTTAGCAGAAGTTGACAATCATTGCAGAAATTAAAAGGATCCAAAGACTTAAACTTGAAAAAGGAAAACACAGTTAGAGACTTAGACCTCCCAGTTTCAAAATTCACCACAGAGATACAATAAAGACTGAGTGGACTACAATACAGGATAAGTAAGGATGAATGGAATAAAACTGAAATCTCAGAAATAAACCCTTACATTTATGGTTAGCTGATTTTTGACAAGACTCCCAGAAAGTTTAGTAATAATTTAATAATTCAATATCTTCATGCTATCTGCTATTTTTAATTATCAAAATAAAGACACATTTAAAATATGGTCAATGTATTTTAATCACAACTCTTTTCAAAATATGTTAACTATGAAATATTTATATATCAATATATCAATGAGAACATAATAAATGCTTATGTCAATATTCAAAATATTAAAATTTTGTAATGTTTGCTACTTTTTTTAACTAAAATTTACAGTTGTAGCTAGAATTTTTTTTAAAGATTTATTTTTATTGATTGATTGATTGATTGATACATACATACATACATACATACATACATACAAGCACTGGGTACAGTCAGAAGCGCGGGAGGGTGAAAGAATTCACCAGAGCCAGAGCGGGGAGCAGAGCAGGCAGAAGGACCGAAGTACACTGCTGAGGGGAGCAGCGGGCGGCAGGAGAGGTCTGCGCGCCATGTGGGACCCTCCTCTGGTGGCCGGGGAGCAGCCGGGGATCAAACCAGCGCAGCTGAGGCTGCGGGCAGCTTCGCAACCCAGCGTTCAACCGCTGTGCCACCGGGGAGGCCCCAGTAGCTAGAATTTTATGCCCAATTCCATTTCCATTTCTCTTATCAGAGAAGTTTCTTTTAAGTTGATATTTATATTTTTATATTTTTATTACATGATTAAAAAATACAAGTTGATAGTGTGGTTAGTGTGTTTATGTGTAGCCCTTTCAGCTTTCTTTCTCCACTCAGTATGTTTAAGATTTTTCCATAAATATACTATTTTATTCTAATTATTCTTTTACAGTGTTTTCTTTTTTGGTTTTCATTTTTTCTGTTACAAATGATATTGTAATGACCCTGATTGGTGCAAGACATCAAGATATACCCCTTTAATAAAAACATGAGCCTCTCTACCTTCATGAACTATTGCCTTGTCCAAAATGCCTTGTCAATAGCCAGCTGATCTAGAAACATCACTGAATAACTCTTCCTTTCTTAAAGATAATACCCATCTGTCATATACATAACCACACATATATAACAGCTATTTCAGGGCTCTCTGGACTATTTCATCAGTAGATGTGTTTATCTCTACATCAGTACTCTACAGCTTTAATTAATATAACTTTACCTTCAATCTTGGTTTGTTAGTTTTGCTTGTTTGCTTGTTTGTTTGTTTGTTTTGATGACCCCAGTCCCTATTATATTCCTTTAAAGATTTTGCTTCTTTTAGCCTTCTTGATTCGTTTTTTTGTTTTTTGGTTTTTTTTTTTTTTTTGGTAATAAACTGACCAATTCCACGACAACTTCTTTCAAGCATTTAATCTAGGAAGTTTGTTTACTTTTATTAGTTTTTATTAGTTCCAGTACTTTGGCAAGATAGTATGGGATCTCCCATGAGTAGGCAAAATGGCAATTAGATGTCTTTCCTTTAAATCCTTAACTTCTTTCATAATTACTCTTATCTTGTTCATGTGTTTGTCAGGACCTTCAGCATAATGCTGACTAGAAGCAGCAATAGCTACCAACATGAATTTGTTTCGAACTTTAAAAAAAGAATCCTTTTACCTTTTCACCATTAATTCCATTTCTTTCTTTCTTACATTCATTCATGCATTCATTCATTTTTATTAGACACACTTATATGTTAAGAAAGTTCATTTCCATATATTAAGTTTGCTAAGTTTTTTGTTTGTTTGTTTGTTTGTTGTTTTTGTTTGTTGATGTATTTTAGACACTAGGAGAAATGCTTCCTGGGCAGACTTGCACCCTCACTGGCAACTACCTAGGTGCCAACGTGGTGTCCCAAAGTGGAGACACTGCCCACATGGTTGGCATTTAGCCATTAGACTTATTGTCTTCACTTTCACAAATCAGCAGGCAGCTGCTCCATAGGCAGTGGGTAGCTAATGATGTAATCAGACTGACAGCATGTCCTTGGTCTAGGGGGTTCCCCAATTTAACCTTTAGCCTAAATATTGTGATCCCTAGCTCCCTCTCTGGGAAGAACAGGGGAATAGTATGCTAAGATTTTTTTTATAATAGTAAATATGATTTCTTATTTATTTTGAAGTGAATATATATATTCATATATATATACATGTATTCCTAGCTTCATTAACTTTTTTATTGTAGTAAAACTTTTCAGTATCTAGTTCTAAATATATAGCTATAAAGTAACTATATTAAAATACAATAATAGATTTTTCTAGTGTGAAATCATCTTGCCATCCTGGGAAAAATCTGCAAGGATATAATAATTATTGGTTTGATTTGTTGTTATTTACTTTGGCATTTCAAATATATACCTATAACTGACATTATGATATTGCTTTTCAACTTATAGCAATCCTCATAAAATGAATTAAGAGGAGTTCCACATTTTTTCTGTTCTTTGAAACTATTCCTATTAGGGAGATTTTGTATGTTTCATATAATTACAGAAGAATTTACCTAACCCAAGTCTGATCTTGAAAGATGTGAGGCATGTGTTAGTGTGGAAATGTGTCTTGTAATCAGTTTTTAAAGATTGTAAGTCTATTTAGACAATGTTAGTAATTTGTATTTTGTAGGAAATTGTCCATTTTGTCTGTCCTTTCAAATTAATTATAATATATTACTATTATAGTCTGTTTTTTAAAACATCTGTCCACTTCATAACTGTACCACTTTTTATTCCAAATATTTCTCTATGTGCGCTTTTTCTATTTTACATTTGCTCAATCATAGCAGGGTTTTTCTAGAGCTTTAAAGAATAGCTTTGGTTTTGTTAATCCTCTCTACTGCTTATTTATTTTATTTTAAATGTCCTTTGCAAAATATATGCTAATTACTGAAAACTATACATAGCAAATATGTGTTTTAAGAAATATAAAACACTTTTCTTCAAAGTTAAGAAATAGACCATTATTATTCTTTTCTAAGTCCTTATATTCCTCTCCTTGATTGTATTTCCTCCCTCCATCTAAAAAATTCAGATAATACTAATGAAAGATTTCTGTGTTAATCTTAGTTTTTCCTCACTCTGCTTGATTTTATCCTGTGTTTATGTAACCCTAAAAAGATACAGGTTTATTTTGCCAAATTTTAACTTTTAAATATATGTGGTCATTTGTATGCATTTTGATTTCTTTGTTAAAATTATTTTTGTGAAATTTATCCATGCTGAGTACATAACAGAAGTCCATTCACAATTATTGCATACAGGACATCAAATTAATTCAGTTATATAATTTTAAGGGAATGATAGTCATAAATAGATTTCAGATATATTATACTTCTTGAAATTATAATTTGATACTAAGTGTGAATTGGACTTTTTTAATAAAATAAATGAAAACTGTAAAGGCAGTATTTGATTAGCAATGAAAAATTAATCACTTTTAAAGTTACTTTTAAAATAACTCTTATATATCCATAAAATGATACATCCAAAATATTATTTTAAGATTAATAAATTATAGCTATTTGAATTATAAAAGAAAACACTCCAGGATAATTTTAACAATCTGATTTATAAAGCCCTGGAGTTTCAAGGTTAAATAAAAATATAAAAAGTTAAGGTTTCTCTAAAGATAATAATTTGTCTACTGTAGTCTTGGAAAAATAAATTGCTTTGTTTCATTTTATAGCGCTATCCAAATTTATCATACAATTATTATTTATCATACAATTATTTATCATACAATTTATCAATTATTTATCATACAATTTATCAATTATATGACAAAAAACTTATCATACAAATCATCAATGCTGATACAAAGATCTACTGCTAAAAGGAGAGTGAAAATTAAAGGAGTTATCTCAAATTGTTTCACTTTTGTGCTGTTATTTAATCTTACTACGAATACACAAGGTAGTCTTTCTAAAATACCTTTTTGGATAGAGGTAAAGGAAACTAAAGAACAGAAATTTGAAATGTCTTTTTTTTAAAAAGGCAAGAATGAAAGGACATAATAGTTGCAGAATATTTAAATTGTCATTTCTCCTATGGACATTTCCTTCTGCAAGATGGAAATATTAGCTTGTAAATTCTTGTCACTTGATGGCAAATCATGTGATTTAGCTCTTGTATTCTTAGTATTTTGATGAGTCTACTAAAGTTTGTTCAAACAAAATTCTGTAACCTGGAATGTATGCCTGTATGTACTCAAATGAAATGGAGAACAGAAAGTTAAATACAAATGGAAAGCATGATTAATCACAGATCGCCACAAACACCATATATAGAATGTCAGCTGTCAAGAGGATTACAACAGGACCAAAAGTGTGCTTGTATGGGTTTATATGTATTTAGTGATTCAGACAGTGCTGTAGATCTAGCTGTGCTGCAATATGATCAACAGTCTCCTTTTTTTAAGGTATCTGCTAATGCACAGAGCTAAAAACATACTGAAACTTTGACTTATTTAGAATCTTGATTTTAAAATAAGCTAGTTCAACACTATGTTTTTAACATGTTTTGGCATTAATATTATACTATTATAATATTATAAAAAGAGTCATATGAATCAAAAGAAAACATGGGATAAACAACAGAGCTCTGAATTTATCTATCTGTACAGAAATTGAAAGTGTGCACATGTAGACTGGTGATTACAGATGAAAAAAAATATTCTATATACACTTTCTAGTTTTCAAATTTCTGGATATACCATTTAATCTAAACGTTAAGATTCTTTTTCAAAAATATCCTCAATGAGCTCATCATAGACCAGAGCTGATGCCATCTCTATTTAGACTTACATGCAGGTTCTTGCCTGGCCACACCCCAACACAAAATGCCCCCCAACACACCACTCAGATACACAGCTCAAAGCCAATGCCAAGACAGCTCTACAGCTTCCACACCCTCCCCTCCAGCAAATATGGGAAATCATGGGAACACAGCACCTCTGCACATCCTTCTCCTCACTCTGAAATCTTTTCCACAGAGGAAACACAAATCACTAGATGTATGCTTGGAAATACACAAACTTTTAAATACAAAAAAAAAAAAAAAACCCCACACACACATTTTAGAAAAGATCCCTTTTATAAAGGGTTATTTCATCACCTGAGACATTTTGTTGGAACAGTTGTCTGGCTGTTCAGCCAGCTCATTGGTACAATTCCTTGCCCATATATCTTAGATCATAATACAATCCAATATTTACAACTCACAGATTAAAAAAGAGGACAAAGCTTGGAGCCACTATCCCACCTGGGAGTAGAGAAGACACAAGAATCCACATAGTCCAAGTTCACCCATTTACAAATAAAGCAGGTTCTCTAGTGATACATCCCAAGCTCATCCTTGGATGCCAAGAAGTCGCGAGTCTGCGGGTCCTTTCCATACCGAATCGCCGCGAAAGCTGGTCTGGTCTTAGTATAAAGCCCCACGAGTAATCATGCCACCAAATCCTTTTATGCCTCCCGAGTTCTCAGAGAATTTTCCTAACTTCCTCTGCAGGCAGATCTGTCACAAGTTTCCTGGTCACTGGAGACCCCCCCTCCTGCCCCCAAGCCATGCTGACTATTCTCAGCCAACCCCCTCCCATTCGCACCACCGACCCCAATTCAGCCCTCAGCCAGCCTTCCTGCCCCCGCACCCCGGGCACCCTGTGCCTGCCACCAAGTGGCTCCCGGGGTTGACTGGCTTGGGTGACCCGCTGGATAAACTATAGAGAAGCGAAAGCCTGGAAGCCCTTTTTCAGAGAAAACTCCAGCCAGGAACCCAGGGGCACCGCTCCCACCCCTCGGCTCACTGAGGTCCCCATCCGAGGTCAAAAGGGATGCGGGCGCTTAGAGGAGAGTCCCTTGAACCGCATCTCACATGTCTGTTTTGCTCACTCAGGGATCCTGCAATACTGACCAAATCTGTCCCCCAAATGCGCCCCAACAGCCCTCACTAGTCCTGACAGCAAGGAGGAGCTCGACCGTAATTCAAATAAGCGAACGTGGCGTCACTAACAAAAAGCGCAGTCCTGGGTCGGTTCCTCCTAGACTCACGCCCTGGCCTCACCCCGGCTGGCCCAGGTGCGGTCCTCCCAGCCCGGTGGTTATGAACTGCGCCCGGGACGTCACCTTTCGGTTCTCTTCTCCCCAAGGCTCCCTACACAGGATCAGGGCAAATCCATCCTTCCCCATCCCGGCTCTGGGTGGCTGCCTGCCCCCGACCCGCCCGTTCTCCCCCTTACCAGGAGGGTTAGCAGCAGCTGCCCACAGAGGGCTCGGCGCAGCCGGGCGGCAGCCATCCCGGGGGTGCAGGGCACGGAGAGGCGCGCGGGAGGTGCAGCTGCGCGCGGGAGCTGTTTCTCGCAGGCGTTTTTTAAGACACCTTAGACACTCTCAGGCTTGCCTGCTCCGGATCCTGTTCGTTCCTGAGACGGGATTGGACCCAGGGATGCCGAGCGGCCCCTCCTAGTTATTTCTCAAGTTTTATCACTGCGGGAGAAGCTGGGGAGCTGCCCGAGCCTGCCCCCCGCTTCCAGGCGCCGGCTCGGGGCTGTTGCTTGCTGGAAAGCGGTCGCAGATCCACCCTCTGCCCGCTTTCCCACGCCCCTTGTTTGCCCCGGGGCAAACCCAGCCCTCAAAGCTGCGCTCAATGCCACATCTTCCCCGGGCGTCCCCTTTTCGGAAATTGTGCCTGTATTGCCACTAGGGAACGCAAATCCGCCTTCAGGGATCCCTGTCCCGGTCGGGTCACGGGTTCCTGGTTGCCAGGAACACTGGTGAATAGATCAGAAGAGCCTCCCTTCCACTTCTGATCAGATGCTGGGCAATGTCTTCTGTCAGTACAAAACGCATGTATTCTGTC
This sequence comes from Talpa europaea, assembly GCF_964194135.1. Classification (NCBI taxonomy): domain Eukaryota; kingdom Metazoa; phylum Chordata; class Mammalia; order Eulipotyphla; family Talpidae; genus Talpa; species Talpa europaea. The sequence goes on from NC_140080.1 coordinate 67,247,707, forward strand.
CATATTTGACTTACTTGATAAGATAAACGAGGGAAGGAAAATGATCCCAAGTGGCATGAATAAGCTGGCATTTGGTATACCAAAAAATAAAATAGAAGAAATTCTGATACCTGACTATTTTTAGATATTCAAAATATGAATGATTAACACTGAGTAGTCTTTACTGGCAGTTTTGTTGCCTTATATGACCCTTCTAAGAATTTGTTGTTCTTATTATTGCTTAAGTAATTACACGGTAATTATACTAAAGTGCAATTTTTTAATTTGTGTGAAAAGGAAAACCTACCACACCTCTACTCTGTAATGAGGCTTAGAAATTTAGTACCATTCAACAAAGGAGTGTCATGTCAGAGTCCAGAGTTTACCAGGCATGTGTGAGGGGTTGGAGGAAAGAAGACAGACCAAACCCACTTCCCGGCCCAAAGTCTAAGAGGAAATAAGGCAATCAACATAGACCAGTACATTAATGTTTTTTAATAGGTAGCTTGCTATACCAAGCATATATTCTTCTATTTCTCTCTAGGTTGAGTTCTGTGTCCCCTAGGCTAAATTCAAGAGGGACTCCTTTATATATATGTCTCTGATCCTCAAAGTCAATGTGCAAGTTCCAATGTCAAAATACTCAGGCAATCCAGATTAAACAGGGCTTTGGCCTTCACTCACCTCCCTTCTCTACAAAACCCAACAGCTTTTTGTCAAAGTCATGTGTTTGCCTAAATTTATACAGGGGCTTCCATCAAACCTGCAGGCTTCAGTTCTTAGGACTCGAACACTAAATTCAGTTACTCTGTTCCTTCTTTGAGGCATCCAAGGTACCAGAGACCTCTCTCACCCCTGGAGGCCTCTTAATACAAGAGTCGCTCTGACATTACAGAAAATTCTCCAAATGTTCATTACTCCAACACTTTTCCCTTCCCATTTTGCAAACCTAAGCCTCTACCTTAAGGAAAGTCTCTCATATTCTCTGGACCCAGTCAGGCTCTAGAAGCACAAGTGAATCATGGTTTTTCTGTAATATAGCTGATGTTGTGGACTTGTTACTGAGCAGTGAAGTCCTCTACTTGTGTATAGAGCAAGAAATGATATCAGGTATTTGAAAAATCAACTTTGAGAATCCATTGGCAAGGAGGTAACTCAAATCTACCTCCCCTATTAAAAAAGGAGATGAGGTAATTAAAGTTTGGGGAACCAGAGTTGAGAACAAAGTAGTTAAATTTTACTATCTGAAAAACAGGTAGGAGCAAAGAAATGTGGGCTTGGCTGAAGTTCATTTGTAGTCACAGGGTATGTCATACATGAAGTATGAAACAGTTTTTCTTCAGAAAACTGGAGTTTTCAATTTCTTTTGGTGTGTCTCCTCCTCTGGGAGATTTCTTCCTCTTCAGTCCCCATCTGGCTTCGGAGCGCAACTCCAAGTTTCACCAGCCTTTACCAAGCCTGTAAAATCAAGTCTCAGTGAAGTTTTTTTTCTTTTTGGTCTGTGATCAATTTAGCCATTTAGCTTCTGTTTCTGACTGAATTGTGTCCCTTCAACGTTTGTAGTTGAAGCTCTAACCCCAACATGACGATATTTGAAAGGTAGAGTCTATTATGAAATAATTAAGGTTAAATGAGGAGATTGGGGCTCAGACTTGATGAGATTATTGTCCTTATGAGAAGTGGCACCAGAGTTCAACCCCCATGTGTAGACACAGGAAGAAGTCTCCTGTCAAAAAAGCAGGAAGCCAAATCAGCCAGGATCTTTGACTTTGGACCCTCAGCCTCTAGAACTATGAGCAAAAAGAACCAACAGACAAAGGGGATAAGGATGAGTGTGTCCCAGGCAAAGTCAATAACAGCAGCACTAGTTCAGCACTGAGAGTCTTGTGAGAGCAACCCCAGTCAAGGAAACACAAAGACGTTATTTCAAATCCCTGGATGGAAGAAACCCCATGGCTGGAAATTAAGTTAGCCAGATAGTCTCATGTCATACTAGGCTGAGGAGTTGACTTTCATTCTGGAAAAAATGGAGAACCATCCACTCAATTTTTTTTTTTCTAAAGATTTATTTATTTATGCATACAAGAGCTGGGGCACAGGCCAGAGATGTAGGGGGGTGAGAAGATTCACCAGAGACAGAGTGGGAAACAGAACAGGCAGATGGACTGAAATACACTCCTGAGGGGAGCAGCGGGTGAGTCAGGAGAGGTCTGCTTCACCATGTGGGTTGCTCCCTGGTCGGCCAGGGATCGAACTCCTGCTGCAGAAGCTGTGGATTGCTTCAGAGTGCAGTACTTAACCCCTTGTGCCACCAGGGAGGCCCCACTCAATTTTTTAAAAAGGATTACTAACTACAGTTTCAAAATTATCACCTTTTGTGATTTAGTAAGCTCATTAACTTCATTAATCAAACTGTTTATACCTTGATATAGCTTTCCTTAATACTTAAGGATTAAAAATCTTTGAAGTGTTTTTCTTTTTTTCTCATAGTCCCAGTTTTCAATGACTTCAGCTTTGTCTAACCTGATTATTATAGTCTTCCTAGTGACTAAAACTACAAGATAACCATCTTCTGCTTGTTTCAGCTGTGCTGTGAAGACGAGGAGACTGTTAATCTTACTGACTATATGATTGTATGATAGTTACTCTATGTTTCTATTCTTCATTTTCTACAACACAAAAGTTATAGGAATCCATTCCAGAAACACTGTAAGAAAACATATTTAGGATATTTTGTGTCTGTACTGTTAAATTCTAAGTGTAATATGAATGCTGAATAATAATTAGATGTAGTAATTATCTTGGAATTTCCTGTTTTGCTATAGCATATACTTGTCCACTATGAGTGTGGTAGTTTATGTCTTAACAAAGAGCAATACATTTTTATAATCTAGAGAATCTTCATAGGTAGTTATAATTATAATATGCTTGGAGATAAGTTAAAATTGCTGTTATTTTTCCTATGTAAATTATTTATTTAAAATATGAGCTTCAGTTTGAATATAGTTATTATTGGATGCCTTCTATAATAAAATTAATTTTAAATAATTATAAGATATCAAAAAGCATAGAAATGTATTGGACTGTTCTTATTTTAATACCCTATCTTTTATTTAATACTATTACCTTTTATTTTAATACCCTTTCTTCCATACTGCAAATTCACAACTAAAATGTCACAAATAAAAAGACAATATACAAAAATGAGAATGAAACATTATTTTCCCTTGTCATTTTCTTAATTTGAAAGGTGAGAATAGCAATAATAAAAGATCAAAATAAGAAGTGATTTTAAACTAAAGTACAAAACTTCAGAAATCCAGATCATTCACCTTATTTTCAGTAGGAAACAGATTTAAGATCACTGAGAAGAGTACCCTCTATACCTAGGTGGAAACTCTGGCCAAAAAGGAATAATGAATCACCTCGGAGGCAGGAGCTGACTCATTGTCCACTGAGAAGACAGCCTTGCTCAACTCAGCCAACAGGTGCTGGTCTTGCACACCTCAGTGGCTTATATGGGCAGTGAGATGACAAGTGTGGGCCCCACAAACATCCATATAAAATTCTCCTAGAGTACTTACATGACATTTGGGCCAAATAGGCTAGCAAGGAAAGAGACTCTTCTGAAAAGAAGCTTAAATTAAAACCAAGTGAAAGATAAGACTTAAGCAGTCCTTCTTGTGACACAAAGTGAGTTCTACCATGAGATGTTAGCTCAAAATCATTTTCAGAATATTATATAGGATAAACAGTGGCAGTAATAGATATAATAGAATATATTACTTCTTGAAGCAACAGAGAGGACTACATACAATTATATTCAAAAATACCAGGAGCCCTTGAAGACTTTAATTTTAGAAATTAGCTGCCCTTTACGTATCTACTTGTTCTTTTGGAGATTTTTCTCTCCTGTTTGGGAACAGGGGACTGGATTTTCTTACCCCAACTGCCATTTTCTCCATGAGTAACCAACTGTGTCTCTGCCCGGCAGGCCTCCAGGAGAGACATTGTCCCTCCTGTCTTGTCTTTTCCTCCTCTGATTTCCCAGAGCACCCACAGAACAGACTTGATTTTTGGTTATTTAAAAAGACTACTGGAGATTCAGAAGCAATCAACAATTGAATCCAAGAGTAATCTGAAGTATGTTATTGCTGCCCAGGACTAGATCATTTCCAGAATCTCTGTCTGCCTCCCATCTCACCAGTCTTCCATGGCAAGCACCACTCCCAGCTCTCCTTCCACTCTCATGGAAATGCTCCAGGCAACAAAGAGAACCTCAAGTCTAGATCAAGATGACACCTGGCCTCCCAGGAAGAGAAATTTCCCCTCCACCCATCCTGTGCTGGGCCTCTCAAGTACTCTGTTCTCACCCTATTATTAATTTCTGCACAGAATAACTGATAGCAGGACTATCCATTTCCTTCATCCCTGTTCACAGACACGTTGCCTTTCTCTGTTACCTTGGCAACAACCAAACAAAATTTGGATGTGTGTGCATTTTTCAGATTCAGAATTATCCAGTTTTAGTAATGCCATGATAATAGTCCGATCCAGATGGGCCATGATATTCTCAGGAAAGATGCTTTTCAGTCTCTTTGTTAAAGATTCAAGGACTGTTGCAATGCTCTTACTTTTCCTTCACTAAAATCTTCAGATGCCCTTGAAAATCCCTTTTGCAAAATGGCCTTTAAAGAATAGAAGATTGGTCTCCCGTTATCTTTATATAGAATTGGGAGGAATAGTAATTTCCACATGGAAAACTAAACCCCATGGTGTGAGCAATAACTTCTTACAGTAACAAAAGCAGTGTAAGAAAGCCCTGATACAGAGTGTACTTTTAGTCCCACAATTGTGGAATCCTCCCACAATCCTTCACTTCTATTTCCTCCCACTGAGCGAGGTGATAGTTTCTCCTGGACGTTCTCATGTTCCCAGGAGCTCATTGTGTGCATCTGTGTGTTCAAAAGGCATTGCTCAAGGTGAAGGTTACAGGGGTGAGTGGGCTGGCTTCCAGGTTCTGTGTCATTTAGCCAGTGTCATTCTCTGATTCACCACCCCATCAACCACCTTGTTTCCCAGAAATTTAGAAGAACCATCTTTCAGTGTCATGTTGGGGAAGTGGCCTATCCCTCAGCTCAAATGACTATCAACTAATTCAAGACTAGAGGAATGACTTTTCCTCCCAGTTCGCCAGGGGCAGTAAATTTTTAATTCAACATTTAATTTATTGTTGATTTATTATTGTATTGGTTATTAATGAGCTACTCATGAATTTAATTTTCTCAAGATTTATTCATCTTGATTTATCTTTTGTTTACAGCCTCTCCAGTTTCCCACACCCCTCTGCATTTTCTCACCCTAGATGAGAAATGGCTTTACACCAATTGAAAGTACAGATACCATAACAATACCTTGTTCTTTTTCTGCATTGTTTCAAGCTTCATGCTTGTACTTGCCTTTCAGTGTTATAATAAACTACACACTTTCCTAATTGATAAACTCTTAATTGTCAATTTGCAGACATTTATATACCCTAATACAAATGTCTTCCCCAAACATTCAAAACAAGCCAACAGAGAAGGTAATATTTCTAGTAGGCATGAAGGAATGTATAAGAAAGGCTATTTTGTTGCCACTTTCTACTAATATTAAAGTGAGAGAAAAAGAAAAATCAGCCAGAACTTGTCAGTGTTGGGGAGCAGTAATATTCAGAGCATGGCCTGAGGGTCTATTTCTCAAGAGTAACCTGGTGAAATATTCAGAAAAGAGATTAAGGATCTTGGTAATATTTTAATTCAGACTATGAATTCCAGGCACCAAAAGAGGCTCTAAGAGTGGGAGAGATTTGGACCCATTCTCAGTTTATCCTGGACAAACCTGGTTAGTTAACGTTTTCTCAAGTTGTTTATTTCCAAGCAGGGTCCTGTTTTATTCTCAAAAATGTTCTACCTTGGAAGATAAAATTATATAATCACTCTACCGGAGAGATGATGGCTATTTTGGGAAGTTTAGACTTTGGTAGTGCAAAGCATCACATGATTATGCTGAAGATCTCCTAGAAAGTTTAGGGTAATATGTTGTTATTCCTTCTTGGATCAGCCTCTTAGGCAACTCTGAAGTAGTGAAGTGTTTCCTTAAATCCACACAGTATTTTATGGGAGGCAATTCTGTAGGTTTCATTTCCACCTGTGGTTTAGTAATCTCATACATTTCTTACTCTACATAGTAAGCAATTTGAATATTGATTTGTCTTAACATATTGAAAGTTTCATAGACATGTATTAGAATTATAGTTGCTCTTTTCTCTTTGCTGGTTGATGTTAGCAGAATAAAAGAGGCTAGATAAGAATTTTTGTTTATTTAAGGCATTCGTGGTAATCTCGTCTCTGTCTGAAGTATGCCTTGAATGTGGGTCATTCTTCCCTGTAGTTCTATTTTTTATCTCAGGGGCTCCAGGATTACATCAGGAGATCTGCTGGGAAAGCCAATTATTCCTTCTTTTTGAGCACAGTCAACTCTATAAGTGTAGAGAGAGCACAATGGACTCAGGTGGAGGATTATGGGTGCCTGGGTGGCGGGTATGGTATGATACCATGTATCTGAAGAAGTGGGATTCTATATTTCTAAATTATATATAGTGTTGTATACCAACTCTACCTTAATTTAAATAAGCTATATAAAAAGGGAACTTACAAAGTAATCAAGTTTCAGGTGAATATCTAGACAAATGATACAAATTGAAACACCAGAAAAGTGCTGTCTTTGAGGCTCTTTGTCCTTCCTCTTTTCAAGGCATGTTATCAGGACAAGTTGGGCACTTCCTGCACGTTCAGTGCTAACACCAAACCAATCCACCTACCCTTGCCCGGTCCTTGCTACAGAAGCCCACACACTGCAGACTTTGACCTATATTCTCTGACTTAGAAAGATTGGAAGTCAGTGTTTACTAGTCCTGAATCACCATTTCATTTGTAATTTAAGCAAAATGGAATCACAAAATAATAAGTGAAAGCAACTATTTTTGTAATCTGGCCAAACTGCTCATTTTCTTAAACAAATGTATATTCGAAAAGGAGGTTGCAATTTATCTAAAGACCCAGAGATAAGTCCTAAGAAGACTGAGATAAAACCACATAATTTACACCCCTTTTTCCTTTCCTTTAAAAAAAATTGTGTTATAAATTAATCTGTTAATCAAAACCAAAATGATTGAAACCAATAGTGTTGTTTTCTTTCTTGCTTAAACCTCAAATCTATTGGCAGGGTTTAAATTATTATTATTATTGGAAGAAATAGCACATCCAATTATAATCATAGAAAACAAAGCCATCTGCAAGTTAAATCCTGTTCTGTTTTCTAGGTAAGTATCCAAATTCTTTCATTATCCTATCCAAGTTTTTTCATTGTGAGTAATCAACGAACCACATAGACAATTTTAGAAATACTTTTATTTTGTGGAAGGGTTTTTAAATTATACCTATTCTCATAAGATTCCTACATACTATGCCAAAAAATAATTTAAATTTACTTATATTTACATAAAAACTTCATGAGCTAATGGAAACAGTCAATTAGAAAGTGACAGCCATTTTTTCTCTTTAAAAAAAATAGCACAGGCTCCCAAACAGACCACAATGTTCCAAAGATTAAAGTGGAAACTAATGGAGTCTCAGCATGATACCCATAATGCAAAGATTAACTTTGATTGTTTCTATAACACAAGAAACAAAGAACAGTAAAACTAATAATTTAGTTGCTTCACCATTACACTCATGCAAATATTGTTTGAAACATTTCATTTGGTATTTCCAGTAAATTGATTATTCTTCATCTAGACAAGAAAATTAACTGATAACAAAACTGTGACACCCTTTGAGTGTTTTCTTGCTCTTTACTTCACTTTGTTAATTTCCCTAGATTTTATAATAATAAAAGTGAATAGAAACTCAGAAATAATAAAGATTTCTATCATCCAGAGATTGTCATTCATTATTTTTTAGTATATTTCATAAGACTTAGGTAAATTATGGTTATACTTATCTGGCAAATTATTTTACTTTTTCATTAATCTTACTTCACAAAAAGTCTTCAAAATAAAATACTGAATAGTACTAGAGAATTATCATTCTCACAATAGCAGCAGCTGCCATTTACTGAGTCAAGCACTAAGTTAAGATCTTTATACGCATTATGTCATTATTCCCATTTGGTCCTTATTTTGTATGTAAGAAATCTGAGGTTTCCATGACTTAGCAAGTTTATTTGCTAAAAGAACAAAGCTGCAATTGGTATTCAGGTCTTTGAGACTACAAAGTCAGGGCCCACAATCATTACATTTATTATCCTCATTTATGGTACCTTGTATCACCTTGTGTATTATAAATAATTTCATTGCTTTCCTGTCATGGGGCATTTTAGTTTATTTCCAACTATCACCATATTTAATGCCACTGAGTTAAACAGTCCATGTGTGTGGAATTTGTAAGCATTATCTTATCTCCTTGTGATAAATTCCTTGTACTGATTTGATTGGCAATTCTGTATTAAATCTCTGCATGTTGAAAACCCTCCTCTAGTACTTACCTTCACTGCTCTCAATTCCAACTTTGTAAACTTCTCATTCCCTATGGGTTCCTCTCATGTCTTTTATTCCTATAAATTTCCCAGTTGGTTCCCTCCCCAAGGGAACTAATTAAGTTGTAAAGTTTTGATTCTTCCCCCAGTTCCCTTCCCTGTTCCATGAGCGCCTCTGAAACGCTTGGTCTCTATCGTCACCCAAAGAGCAATGCCTGTCACCCTACCCAACATGGCTTCTACCAACTACACGGTGTTGCTAAACACTGGACATGGATACTTATTGCACCTGGTGGTGACCTTCCTAATCTTATTTGTCTCTGGAGACAATCCTGATCTGTTTTGGGAATATACGCAACATAATTTGTATGCATCTTATTAGCTAGTAGCACTTATGTGGCAAAGTTAGGTGATTTTTTTTTTTTTTGAGTGTTTACTAAGTGTTCAAGTCCCATGATCGTATTTTAAGATTATGTCCCCAGTTCAACTCTATCCGGTAAGTGGGAACGATGGAGTACAGCTGATATTCTGAAATGACTAATTTACTGAAATTGTGCAATTCTACTTATCAATGTGTTTAAATTCTTTGATATATTTCTAACATTTGATTAATGTACCTTCTATGAAAAAAGGAACTTAAAATGCATGACCATGTATTTTAAATCATGACATCAACCCAATTACTAATCCTTATCAATAGTTGGTTCCATGCAGATCATCTCTGAACCAAATACTTAAATATAATGCAAGCAAATATTTCAGCAAGCACCAATGCCATAGCACAGGAACATTGCTCTCTAGAATAAGAAGTGGTTTTAAAAAATAAGATCAATATTCTCTCTTTACACCATTAAATAGCAATACTATACCATTATTTTTTTATGTTCTGTTTTTTAGCATTGTGTTTTTTGCTTTACATGAAGACCCCAGGTTGCATGTTTAATATAAAATGCAACTAAGTAATGTCTATGCTTAATTTAAAAAATGCTGAGCAAAAGTGATTTAAGTTGCTTCTTAGCTATTGGTGGAATAAAGGCCAGGATGAAGGTGGGAGAGAAGCACTCCCTAGGAAGAAAGATCAAAATCTTACCTTTTAAGATTTAAATCCCCAGACTTTAAACCCTCTTCCTTGGGGAAAGGAAAACATACAAATGATTTAAAAATAAAAAATTAAAAACCTGAACCACAGTGTCCTCTTACTTACTCAGCCTTCCCCTCCATTACCTAGATAGATCTTTTCCTTGCAAGTTGATCAGAGACCATTTTATTTTATATGTTCTCTTCCTGAGAAATTTTCTGTTCACAGTACAATATAGCCATCACCTCCTGGACTCACAGCTGTACGTTTCTTTTCCTTTTCTGTGGTCTCAGTGCACACTTGAGCTTCGTGGTGTCCTGTTACAGAAAATGTTCTCCTAGTCTAACTCAAAGGAGGCTCTCAGCTCTGCATCATCTTCCTTTCCTCTGGTTTCTCAGTATATATCTTGAGTGAAGACTTGCTATTCAACCATTCATAAATAATTAGTTTGGCTTTGGGAAAGCCATAAAAACCATTTCTTAAATTCCTAAAACAGAAGTTTTGCAGAAAAGTCAATAAAAGCTATAGCTCTACATAGATTTATTTTTACCTTTTGGAGCTTTATTTATTTAAGAAGGTGAAAATATGCTGCTTCTGAGAACAAAGAAGGAAAGTCACTTTATTCTCGAAATGCAAATGCCTAAGATACCAACCAAGGCAAAATCTAGGGTCAAAGACTTCAATCTGGAGCCCAGGAAAAGGCTGGAGATGGAGAAACTAAAGAAGAAAATGAAGTTTAAGTGAGATTTTGTGCAACAGATTTTGGAACAAAGAGAAAAATCAGTCTTTAGATGGGGGTAAAAAAAGTTAAAGCAGAAAATGGTTACAGAGAAATCCCAAATACAAAATGTACTAAACTAATAGCAGGTCCCTATTACTGACCTCCTGTTGAAGTGCCTCCCATTTCTTAGAGGAAATCCCTAAGATAATGGCTGAAGAAATTTATCTGCCTTTCACTTAAGTTGCAAGATTTATCACACTGATTTGGGGGCTGTGGCTAACTCCTGAATACCAAGAAAGAGCCACCTGAAAACTATTTTGAATCATGAAATTCCCAAAGGTCATCCCAGGTAAAAACATAGGGAAGACTTTTGGGGGAAACGAATGGAGAGATGTTAGTTGTAAAGCAGAATGAAGACTGAAGCTGTGATTATTTCCAACTCAGGCATTCTCTTCTCATATGATAATAGTAGCAACTAATGTATATTAAGTGCCAACTCTTTTCATGAATTAACTATTTTAACTGACAATAAAAACTATGAATATACTCCTCCAATCCCCTAAACACAGGTTATGTGAGTGAGGAAACTAGACTCAACATTTAAGTGACTTCTCAACCCCCTGAAAGTATGGGTGGAGCTGGGATTTACATCAAGGCACTCTCTCTCTGGAGTCTGGATTTAGGGTCACCATGGTGATGGGCAAAAGCCTTAAACTTTCAGGCAAGTGACAGCTTGCTTCTAAGACTGCAATCTCTAGCAAAACAGGTAAGAGAGAAGCTTAGGAAGGGAGGAATCATAAGCATATATTTTTATAGGACTTTAGGACCTGTGCCCATTTAAGATGTGGCTATCCTGCTTTCCATTTTCTTTGAACCAAGAATTTTCATATCATTTCATAGGCAATGCCAGTAAATGCTTCAGCAATCATTGCAATGTAAGCTCTTCAACCTTGATTATAGAAGACCCCATCATTATGAAGACCTCATCGTTATTCTCAATTGACACACATTCTAAAGTCAAACAACCACGACCTTCCTATATCTTATTTTCTGAAGTAATTTTCATCAGGATCAAGGGGGTTTGTACAAGTGATTTAATTAAAATCACAATATAATTAGAACTATATTTTATGTGGACTACGTTATATGTCTTTTATGCTTAAAAACCATTTTTTATTCAACATCTTAGAGCCATCTTAGGAAAGATGTTCTATTAATATCCCCCATTTTAAGGGGGAAAAACAGACACAGAAATTCTGTGATTTAATGAATATCTCATAGCATCAGTCTGTAGAATAGTAAAATTATATAATTGTGATAACAAATGGAACAACATACTCCCCAAATCAAGCTCTAAAATTCTAAAAAATGCAGAATAAGAACCTAAAGAAGAGATTCACTTCTCTAGAAAAATGCAAACTCAAATGTTCATATCAGGCACATGATTTACAAATATCATCCTTCTAAAATTACTTGATTTATCACAACTTGTTAAAAAAATAAATCTGCACATAATGACAAAGAACTTTGAGAAATACTATTTTTGACTGAGCAGTAATGAAACTAATAAAAAAACTGTTTATTAAATAATAACCTAATGTTAATCCTTAAAAATAATTGTTTAAAGTCAACCTATGAATTCAAGGTAGGCACACTTGACAACCATAAATGGAGAAATACATTTTAATGTCCATCTGGTTAGCATACATAGCATAGAGCATTCATTGAATTAAGTTGTGAAACATGATCTGGAATTGGGTTTACTATTAAGTTTAATTTCATCTTTTATTATTTCAAATTTTAAAGAATTTGACTCACTTCTACATTTCTTAAAAAACTACAATCTTAAAAAACAGTTACCTATCAAAAAATAACTTCAAAACACAAATAAAGACATAACTAGCCATCTCACCTAGATAGTTATAAATTACTTTTTCCCCAGTGAGTTTCCATAATCCCTGTATTTTGAAGCTTATTTCAAAAACCACCATTATTTTGCATTTATAAACTGCATCCTTGCATTTAAAGACATAGTCTTTAAATGTATTCAATGTCTATATCCCAATTTTAATCACACTATTATTCCCTTTGTTAACATAGACTATGGTATCTAATAAAAGCATGACTTATTTCTATAGTTTCCATTGCAAATGTTAAGGTTCTTTGTTGAGACAATAATGAACATCATCCAGACATTTAAAGCAATAAAGTGAACATTATATGGATTTTAAGGAAAGCCAACTATACATACACTTACATAAGACAGAAGAAGAATAACTCAATTTATGGGAGAAAAAAAGAGAGGCAACTAAATATTATCTAAAATATCTAGTTCTAATTTCTATAATCTAAGATAATCTGAAGACATTTAGATTTTCAATCCAAATAGGAATGTTAAGAATGAAGAGGATAGAAATAGAGAGAGGGAGAGGGACATGCAAAGGGGAGGGGAGGAGGGACAAAAGCAGAGAGAGAGGATGAGAGAGATGCTGAAAACAAAAACCTTTCAGGGAAAAATTACATTCTCAAAGCATTTTTTAACCTTAACTTTCACTGATAAAGTAGGTAACAGAGGATACGGAGATTCAGTGCAGGACTTCGTAAAAAATACACACTAGAAAATAAAATCTACCAAATAAACTCTACCAAAATAAATTCTACCAAAATTGTAATATAGTCAGTGCTGGCTGGGACTCTTCCTTTCTATGATGAAGAAAGGTCACGTTATAAGAATAAAACAACATGAAAAAATACATAAACTTTAGAAAGATTAAGAGAACAGATTTCAAGCACCACACAATCAATCAATTAGGTAACTCGAGATAATGTGAACACAAGGTGTCTACAATGTTCTATTAGGTTGTGCTTCAAGTAGTGATTTAAACTTAAATTAATTATATCAATAGTTTATTGCACTATAATTGGCTATTGTCATATTCCCAAATGTAAACAATAATGCAAACTTCGTCTATTTTTTATGTGTCGGTCTTCTCAAGAAGAAGACAAGTGGAAACTATGTAAAACTTAGGAAATTTGGGCATGTATTCTGCCACTCTCTGTAAATGTGTATTTGGCAAAAGAGACCCCATCAAAAGAAAGGCTACGAAGCCCCAAACATAGCATCTTCTAGACTTTAAAAATCCTGGCTTATAATTAAAATAAAAGTTGGAAAAGCCACCGTTTTTTGTAGCTTATTGGAACACACTCATCTCCTTATGCATGTTTCTGCTAGTGGCCTAAATTTAGGTTCCAAATTATCCAAAAATTCAAGCCCATCTTCTTCCTGCCGTTCACTGCAGCAACCTATGGAACCAGCCTGCGATCCTCTCCCTTCATAGTTATAGGTAAGGACGTAGTCTTGAGCGAGTTGGTGATTGACATCCTGGTTGCAAAGCTTCACCTTCTGTGGAAAGCAAAGATACAACATAGCTTATTCTTACTATTTTAAGCACCAGAACTTACCAACATAAAAATAATGGCTTTGATTTACCTTTCATTGTTTAATTTTTAATCAGAGTGTGTCCTCTAATGGATTCCTACATATAAAAAATGGTACATGATTGGTCTATATCACAAATCACACTATAAATTAATTATTTAGCATGTTTCTAAAAGTCACATATGTGGCAGCAAGTATACAAGTGTTTAAGTAATCATTCTTTTCCCTTTCCAAGTTATGGCTAAAGTGAGATGAAGCCAGTAAACTGAACCCAAATTGATAGGGATTCAGATCTTTCCAGATAGGCAATGTAATTGTGCAGGCTGGAATTGCCTGGTTCCACCCTTTTGGCTTCTAAGACATGACTTGTCAGATGGGAAATATCAATACAAAGTCATGAAAAATATTTAAACATGTCACACATTACAATAAGAATTAAAAACAATTAAAATATGAGAAGTAAACACCTACTTAATATTTGAACATAACTGAATCAAAATTAAGACAAAGCAAGCTTCCAATGAGTAAATTTATAAAAATTGAAAATAAAGATAAGTTCAATAATTTGTAATCATTTAGAAAGTTGAGAAAAAAATCAAATACAGCTTTAAGACACATAGGGAAACTCACTTCACCGAGACGGGGCTGAGTATATGTTTGCCACTCGGAATAAGTGTGTCTGCAGTGGTCCATCTCCACGTGTCCTCCCCTGCAGGGATCCAGGGTCTGCTGTCCAACCCCCCTGCAGGGATCCAAGGTCTGCTGTCCACCTCCCCTGCAGGAATCCAAGGTGTGGTGATGCCCGCCTACGTAGCGGCATTCCAAAGTCTGGTGTCCTCCGACCATTTCAATGCTTTCCTGCCCTCCATTTTTCACTCCTGCTCCCACAGTGCCACAAATTGTGTGAGTAGAGCCACCACCAGCCCCGTGGGTTGCACATGTGAAGCCATTTGTGGAATACTGAAATGAAACGGTTTGCATTGGAGACAATGAGAGAGGAATGAAAAAAAAATTAGAAAATGAACAACACCAAGCATTTAGTGCTGTGAATTGTCTGACTAGGTGGTAAGCTCTCTGAGGGCAGGAACTAAATGCATTTTGGCAATCATGAGTAACTATGTAACTGTGATACTTATTAAAGTTGAGAAGTCCAATGTAAGAAACAAATTGTGTATCAAGTGGTCTGTATCAAATCAGAACTTAATTTAAAATTACTAAGCTTTAAAACTTTCTTAGAATATTGAACAATTTTATTTGTTAAATTCTTCTAGCATCTGATATCTCAAAATCAGAATCTGAGTACCATTGTCTCACATATATTTACTCTGCTTGGTTTAAATTCATTCCCTTCACTTGACTAGTGCAGGAATAGAATTAGACTGGTAGTTTTATTCAGTGTCTAAGTAAATAAAGCTAAATAAAAAACAAAAAACAGCAGAAATAGCATTGCATAAAAACTTAAGCTGAAATAATAAATCCTTGCAATATAATAAATAAAAGTAAATCAAGTAGGGAAAATATGAACACCAAGACTTTAACCACTAGTTTTCTATGCTGTAGTTTTAAGGGAAACTAGTTTTTATGTTTTCTAGTTCCTTCTTAGATGCCAACATCCTTTTGTTTTTCTAAATCTTTGCTGCCCTGATCATCGATTATGCTTTTTATAGGGTATTCACCTGTTCCTCATCTACGCATGGGCCAGAAATCAAAGTTAGGGAAATGAAGTCACTTGTTAGCATTACTATTCCATATATTTGACCTCAGGCTTCTTTCTAACCCATATATGAGCCAGAAAGACTCCATTAAAGTTCTTCCCACACTCATCAAAGCTTGTAGTCATTTTATTGCTGTTGCCAGAAAATATTTAAAACAATTATGCTGATGATCTGTGAATAATTAAATGAAACATTTTTGTAGCACAAAGAGCAGTTTCAATGTATAAAAAGGACTGTATCTAAAGTTAAAACCATGATATATTTGAAATAGAAAATAACAATGACCTGTTGAAGGATTTTTACTATTAAATTACACTATGTGGCCAAATTTTGGGCACATTTTTATGCATCGCCATGGGAACCAATGTCATGTCATCTGTTCCATAGGACTGAAAACATATTAATACATAAGTCACCTGAACTCAGAATTATCTGAAAAAGATATTCATCATTGGATAAGCCAATTTAGTCTTTCTATTTATTTTACAAAGACAAACTACTTACAACTTTGTCATCACCAGGAGCTTCGGTGTTTGACACAATGAGGTTCTGCTGAGCTATATCATCAGGAAATACTTTTGGCTTTTCGGATGCCCTAGTAACCCCACAAACTATGGTAAATAGTACACCTGGAGGATGAGAAAGATTAACTCAGTTTATCACAATGCAATGTGAAGTTATCACCTTAAAATAATTAACACAAAGACAGCCTCCAGAAAAGGTAAACATGATAGTTTGTGTCAAAGTAGTGAAGGGCATAAAATCTGCCCTGGCCAGGGTTGCCACAGACACATGCTCGGTGCTATAATTCTACATTGCTTTTCAGCTTTATGCTGAGACATTACAAGAACTATAGACAAATGAATTTGTGTGAAATTATAAATATAGAACATGCAAATGAACAGCTATGGATAAGTGTTAATTCTAGGAATATCTTAAAAGTTATTCTTAGGGCCATTATTTGAATTCATGAAATGACTTACAAAATAGCAATGCTATGCCCAACAATATGGCAAGGATGGCCCACTTTCCAAGTTTTATTTCTCCATTGCCAGTCCTTGGATCTACTCGGGATATGCAGTCATTTTCCGTAACACAGTCACATAATATAACATTTACAGGAGTGACATGTGACAGGCCATGTCTGTCTGTGACTCTGATAGGTACTGCATATGTTCCAAATGGAAGGTCACTCAGGCAGGAAAGACGTGCTGCTGTATCTGAAAGAAAATTAAACCAAGCATTATAGAATGTCATTGATTTCACCTGAGCATTAAACTATTGGTAGGCTACTTCTCATATTCTGCCTCCATTCACTTTGTTAATGGAATTCATGACTGCTACAAGATAGTAAATGTGAAAGGACTGAGTAGCTCTAATCTAGAAGTATTTGCAAACCTATTGCAAATAGAAGTTTGTCTATGCTGCCTTTATATTGAAGGTATTTTGATATTTGTAATAATTTATCTTCCCATTAACAATAACTCATTTTTATCACATCTTTAATTTTTAATATACAGTGTATATATTTTTATACACATTACATCATGATTAGCATCAGAGTTTAATAGATAGAAATTCTAGATGTTTCCCTTTATTTTCATTTTTGTGCCAAAGCAACAGAAATACTTGTGGTTATCGTCAGATAATAATCCTGACAACATCATTGACCTTCAACATATTATAACCCTAGTCATGATGCCAGAACTTCATCACATGGTCCTACAAGATACTGAGACTAACTTTATATTTTTCAGTTTTCACATACTTTATTTGATCAAGGGTGAAAACATATCTAAGCCAAAATCCAACATAGTCTTGGATTCAGAATCAAAGATATAATTCTACTCTGAATATAAGGCCTGCTTGCCCATGCTCAAGAAAAATCCTTCCTTATTTAACTGATCTGATGTTATGTGCTCTTTTTTTATAGTATCTGAAACTCTTAACTATAAATTTAAATATCTGGGTAAAAAAAAATCATTGAATTAAATTAATTTTAAAAGAAAACATGGTTAAATTTCTAAGTCTATTATATAAGATAATAATCAGACTTATAAAATAAAATTTATGACTGATACTGTGCCATGGTATACTGCTTTCATTATTGCCTTTACTTTCCCAAAGAATCCCATTTTATACAAGTAATATGATGTCCAAAATGTATAAATAGAATGATCAGATTTACATAACTTAAAATCACTGAGTCTATCTGATTTCAAAGGCTCTTTGGGATACATTCTTCTTAATTTCATGTTTCCGAGGATTTTGACTTATTTCACAGAATAGTAAACCTTTAAAATAACAATTTTTTGATAGAATAGTCCTGCCCATGTTTTATTTTTCTATTTAGGAAAATAGGATTATTTAAAAAGAAATGTAGTAATATCAAATAACTAAAAAGGACAAACTCTAAGAAAATAAGGTCAGCTCTTGCCAAGAAATAATGGTTGATAAACCTTACACACATCTACACACACACCCCAACATTCTGGAATATTTTTTTTTTAATAATGAGAATTTTTCTCAGTTCACAAAGCAGGATTCAGGACACTGTGCCTTAGCTGCCATAACATCTGTAAGTCCCTGCTTTTCTTCCCCTTTCCTTTCTCCCTTTCCCTTCTTTTACAACCTTTGTTTTTTTAATTTGCCATAGTAGGAAATTGGGGTTGAAAACTAATCAAGGGTACTTTAAAGGTAAACTCCATTGTGTTTACTATGGATCTTGAGTCATGACAGCAGGAGTACAGGGAGACTCAGACTAGTATGTTCAGGAGCACAGAACATGCTGAAAAGCTAAGTGCTGCTGCAGGGAGTGATGTGGCACTGGTATGGAGATAGATCTCTTTCTCTTGCTATTCTTGTCACCATAGATCTCATCCTGGGTAAGCTCATGAGAATGTCAAGAAAATAACTGACAATAAATCATGAGAATCTAATGTGCTGATAGAAAGAAAGGATGGTATGGTGGACACTATGATGCACACCCAGATCACTCTGTAATCAATGTCTCTTTAGCTGGCTGCTTAGAGGATTATCAGCACCTTCTGGGATTGGACCTTCCTGCCAAAGGTTACTCCCCTCAGGCAGCCTATTCTATTGACTGAGCAATGGCTGATCCTGGGCAACGATGAAGGTCCATATAACTCAGGCTCCCATTGGATTAGCTGGCTGTTCTTTGGCCTGAGTTGCACCTTGTCTTCTCTTTTTTGCCAACTCATTTCTTATCCTTTCACAGTTATTGACACTAAGCAAACTCTTTATTATACATTTGGCCCAAGAAATTGTCTGCATCCTGGGAAAGAGACTTATGACAAATGGATATTCCTTTATGGCCTAGGAAACCATTTGTATGGGAAAAAATTATGTAGGTGGGAGGTAAATAAGTCAGGAAGTGATTGTATTAGACCTAGTCTGAGCAGGTAGGTGTGTGTGTGTATGTGGGGGGGGGGTGGTAAGCATGATGAAAATCCATACAACACTTAAAAGAATCCTGGCACAGGATTGATTAGAGATAAGCAGTAGACAGAACTACTTCCTGCCACATCAAAACTGAGAAACTTGCCTTCCTTCATTTGTGGTTCCCATTAAGTAAATTATTCTTCAGGGGAAAAAAAATATATTTTAGACACAATGATGCTGGAAGGGACAAAAAATAATGTTTAGAAATACATACCATTAATTTTTTGCAGTCTCCACATTCTTGAGCCCTCTGAATTAGCAGAACTCTCAAAGTTGAAATCAAAAGGTGGACCATTTATAGGATCATCTGGGTCAAAGGCAACAATCTCCACAGAGGACATGACGGGTTTGCAGATCACCACTGTCTTTTTAGGTATGAATGGGCCATTATCATTCACGTCTTTAAGTATAATTCCCAATGTCCCAGTACATGATCTCCCGACTAGAAAAATAGATGGAAAAATATAATATTTGATGTTTTGAGTAATCATTAGACAATCATACATTGAAAATATTTTTAAATATTTATTAAACATTTGAAACATATATATGACAGTGACAAGAACAGTCACAGGCTATTATCCTTTGGAGATGTTAAAAGGAAAACATAATTTTCATATCCATTGTACAGACCATAACTACCATTTAGATATGTCATTTATTACTAAGTATCTGCAACATGACATGGAAACTTTATAGAGGTGAGTGCTGACTGATTTTTAAAAGGAGAAGAGAAAAGAGTGTCAATGAGGACATTCTTGCATATTCAAAAGCACAAGGAAATTCATGGAAGTGGTAAAGTACAGTGTGTACACTCATCTTCTGATCATAATGAAGGGGAAAAGAAATTGGTGAATGTTGACAGTATACAGAAAAGCCAACCAAGGGTCTCTGAAAGCCATACTAAAGAGCCTAGAGTTTAATATATATATGGAAAATACATAGGGGTTTGGAGTATGGAAATTTTAAAGTGGCAGATATGTACCTAGAATATTAGAACACAGGAATGTTTGAAAGACGAAAGATTCCAGAAGTGGGAAATCACTTGCAGACTGGTGAATAGTCTAAGGAAATCTATGTAATGAAATTAGACACAGTATAGGTTTTCTAAAAAAGGAAAAAGTAAAAATAAACAAAAAAACACATTTTTGTGTGATCTCAGTTCATGAAACAGAACATGTGAAATTATTTACCCACTACTGATATCAAAAGAAATGAGTGGGGAAGGCCACATTGCACATCTATTCTGCAGCACAATGATGATTAACAGAGCCTGTCACTTAACTCCACAAAGAGGAGAATGTAGGATAAAATTATGCCTGAAATCTCTAATTTCAGGCAGTAACTTTAATCTCATCTATCAAGAAACCACTTGCCAAGTATTGTTAAAAATGTGAAAATAATGGATTTTTCCTATTATTTTTCTTCGTTTCATTTGCCTTTGGCCAAAAAACATGCTTTGACTAAGCGACAAGATAAACTGAAGACATGAAGGACAATCTTTAATTGGTTGGAGTTAAATTAACAATGATTACAACTTTATGAATTCAAATAATGAATAATTTTTCTATAATTTAGAGAATCAGAATATCTAACACATTTTCCAAAAGTACTTCTAAATTCTAATATTGCAAGCTACAGATTAATATTTTATATGTACTAATGCTACATGTCTCTTTTACAGACACAAATATATGTTATGGAAAGATTATGTTTTCTACACCAAATGGCTCTCACTCTCATATTTCTCTCAATTTTATAGGGCTTACGGAACATAATTTTGCATCTTACATAATTTTATAATTCAGTTAGTCTTTCTAATTGTGTAATGTATAATGATTTATTTTTATTCAATGTCCTTAATCAGAAATCTAATCTCCAAGTTTATATAGTTTCCTATGAAAAGAAAGACTTGTTTTCTAGGAACAAGCTAAGGGTACTAATCATTTTCCTCTGTAATCAATTTTCCTGCCAAAATTAAGTATTTGGAGACATGACTAGACAAACTGAAGGTAATTTTATTAAAACAATTTTCTCCATTTTCTGTATTATTTTTTTAATTGTTCTTACATCATTGGTCATTTTTGTACAGTAACTGGTTTCTCCCCTCAGGTGTAGTCTTTACAGTTCTCATGCCACATCACCTGTGAACTGTCACCATATTCCCTTGTGTTCTGCCCTCCCCTGTTCTGACCAATTTTTTAACCTCAATAAATCATGACTTAAAACACTTCTATGTCCAAATTATTTTACAATTTCATCTCAAACTGAGGGTTATGTAATGAAGCAGACATAAGAAACCATAGCAAACCTCTCAATTGTGTCATTCTGGGAGAGAAATAAAAGCTGAGAATATAATTAGTTTAAAAATGGATATTGCTAGGGCCTCCCTGGTGGCGCAAGGGGTTAAGCAATGCCCTATGAAGCTACTGCAGCCTCTGCAGTACGAGTTCAGTCCCCAGCCAGCTAGGGAGGTACACACATGGTGCAGCAGACCTCTCCTGCCTTGCCCACTGCTCCCTTCAGCAGTGTGTTTCAGTCAGTCTGCCTATTCTGTTCCCCACTCTGTCTCTGGTGAATCCTCTCACACACACTCCACCCCATCTCTGATCTGTACCCCAGCTCTTGTATGCATAAATAAATAAATCTTTAAAAAAATGGATATTGCTGATTCAAGAACTGAAGATGTATATAGTGGACATATGTAGTGGTTTAAAAAAAAAGTTCTTACCTTTGTCTGATGCAAGGATTGTAACATTATAGATACCATTTTTGACAGTCTCTGCCTCTCTATCCAGGCTTCTGAAAACTCTGATTGTCCCTGTGTTTTCATCAACTGTGACCCATCCTTTTGGATCAGTTAATTTCTTGTAACTGTAAATAATGATGAATTAAAAAAGTGACATGCATCACCAGTCAAGTTATCATACTGGCTTCAAAATAAGTTATAAATTTTAAAAACATGGCAAATATGGAGTTAAATAAATGAGAATTATACATACCTTATGCCACTACTACTTTTTGTTTCTGGGTCAAATGCTTTATACCCATTGCTCTGGGTTCCCACGGGTACATTTTCATTAATTCGAATGGTTTGAACTGAAGGACTACACTCAGGGCCCTCATCCACATTTTTTACATTAACAGTAACTGTCACTGTGCTCATGGCTGATCTGGAGGTAGGGTCTTTAAAATACGGAGCTTCATTAACTACACCTATTTGCAGGGTCAATTGTTGTTTTTCTTCATAATTCAGTGGCTACAAAAACAAGTATGTCGAAAATCAGATCAAAATATTTAATATTTGGCACTGTTAATTAGCATATATAACTAGTTAAATTTGGAATTATGTAAGTGCTACATTGGAAATAGTCATGAGCATATTAACCATACACCCAGAAACACAAGGTTGTTAGGAATCATTCAATTGGTTCCATATTTGACTGGAGTCAGCAATAAACAAAAACTGTTCCTCAACTCCAAATTTAATATAAGTAATATAGATTCTAATAAGATTTCAGAGAATATTTGATGAAAGTCCTTCAAGGTTAACACTTGAATTATTACTTTAGGGGGTTCATACCCTAACTAACAGTTATTTACCACTTTAACTTGGGGACAGTGTATCCTGTCCTTTTGCAATGAATGAAATTATTATTTATATCTACTTTGGGTTACACAATATGAGTTCAACTTTATGAAATGTTTTTAAAAGGGGGGAAAAGAACAGAGTTTGTGAACATTACACTTCCTTTTTAAACTCTTTAATCCCCACTACTTTCTGGGAAAGTGGTTAGAACCAAGTTTAATGAACCTTTTTTTTTTTTATTTTTTCCAATAATTAGTTGTAATAAGAATGGGTGAATTTATTTTCTAAAAGCAGAAATTGGGTCAGGTTTTAGACTTCCCAAAGATAAATGTCCTACTTAGAATACCAAGGATTAGGGCAGAAGCCGGTGAAGGGAAGAGATAGGATTTAAAGGACATTTCTTTGCTATTTTGGAACAGAGATTAAACTTACAAACTGCGCTAATTTTCATCACTTTATGAAAAAAAAGAATTTGCCATTTTTGATTCATGCTCCTAATGAATATGTACAAAAGGGACAGTCCATGCACCCATGGCAGAACCATGTTGTAGTAAGATATGCAGCAGAAATAAGACTGACTTTGTCCAAAATCAAAGAAGCTCAGATGATTTTATGGGCTGATGTTGGTTCCTGAATTGGCAGGGAGTTGTTCTAAGATGCTACAGAATACTATTAGAAAGAGGTTTGAGAAATATTTACATTGTTGAGTGGTTGAGATTCCCATACTGAACCAAGAAGCTAAGGATATACTGTATACTAGATACAGATGAGCAGATCTGTAACAGTGTGCCTATGGGTCTAACCCAAAAGACCATCATTTGGGATAATCAGTAAATAAGTGGGAACTCTTGACCCAGCTACAGGAAGAACAGGTTAGGAATGACTGGCACTGTTCCATTGGCAGCAAAGTTGTGTTAGTTTCTGAACTATTAAGAGATGTTGGTTGCAAAAGGCATACTGTATCATATTAACTAAACACATACATGATATTTTTTAAGTCCTGTCTTTATAAAAGGCTCCTCAAATAAATGTACCCATCCCATTATATATATATATACATACATAGCATATATATTTACATTTACCTATATATATGTTTTGTATCTACTTTTACCAGAATGACCTTTTCACTAACTTCAGTATATCAATCTATAATATTATAAACTACAAACAACTAATTTACTAATTTATGCTTACCTTAACCACACACAGAACTCCTTCATTAGTGTTGGGATCAGTTACAATTTTAAAATTTCCATTTTCATTACCCTTTAAGATGGTATAATTAGCTCTCCAATTAGCAGTATTAATCAAATCCTTATCCTCAACAGTAACACGTAAAATTTCTATATTAACTGCATTTTCTTCCACTGATGTCACATACTAAAATAATAAAAAGAAGAGTTTAATTAGTAACTTTCATAAAAATGCACTGGAAGAAGTAACATGATTCATCTAGTTTCCAAAGTACTATGTTTACATGATTTGAAATCTTAAATACAAACTACTGTCACGTGATCTAGAATATTTCATATGAAATCATGTACATCTTCAACAGTTAACAGAAGGTTGTATATTTTTCTTTATTAATATCATGTACTTACAGAAGTCTGGGTAAATACTGGCAAGTTGTCATTCACATCGTCAATTTGAATGACGCAGCTTGAAGTGGTAAACAAACCAAAATACTGACCATCCATGTCTTGTACTTTTATTTTCAATTGGTATCGATCAATTAACTGAAATTAAAGTAAGAATTTAATAAGTGAAAGCAGCATTATAAAAGAAAAGTTAATTTACACCTTATTTTTTCCTGCATTAACAATTTAAGAGGTACAGTATTAAATTTCACAACTTTCAGTGAAATTTCAGGTAGTGGGTTAAAAGTACTTACATTAGCAATTTTCAATTGATATGTAAAAACAGAGTAGTTTCTAAAATTTAAAGTGCCAATCACAGAATATGGAATTGATTGAATTTAACTTTACTCACAGAAAGAAAAGCTATAACCATAGTAGATTTAAAATTACTGAGTAATTAATTTTGATTAAAAGTTCTTTCTCCTATCCAAAACACATCTTTATGCTCTAAAAAAAAAAAAAAAAGACATCAGTATTGTAATGAAACAATAAAATGAAATATCCTCCTGTAAAGTAACAGGGCTTAAATATTTACTTCTTATTTACTAAAAAAGAAAATCATTAAATTAGCATGAAAACAAAGGCTGGGGCTATGTAATTTTTCTCTCCATGTAAAGCAGAATCTGACTCTTCGGGCTTTGCATTCATCAGACATTACAAAAGACTCATCACTAGCTAAAACAATGCAATTCTTCTCATAATGGCTTTATTTGCCAAAAGCAATTATAGAAGAATTAAAAACAACCCTAATGATAGTGCCTTCTGGACTAATAGAGATGGGTTCTTTTTCCAATTGCAAATTAACAAATATAATCTCAAGTGCTTGGAAATTCTCTTTCCTTTTTATAAAATGATAATAATATCTTTCAGTATAATTCACCTTTTATCATAAGACAAAGTACATGAAAAAATATCCCAAATTTCTACCTATGATGTTCACCATTCTTTTACAAAGTTACCTTCTCCCTTTATTCCATCACCTCTTAAACTCTCTTGTTCTCATGTATTACCTCAATAAAACTGAAATTTCCCTCAATCTCTCAGGTTTTTAGCAACATAATTTTCCTAATTTACTCTTCCCTCATAATCAATCACAAATGTAGAGTTGAAAAATATTGACCTTATTTTATTTAAAAAATTTTAAAACCTCATCCTTCTATACTAGAGGAACTATAGTGAACTATGATTTATTGGAAATAATCAACTGGCTGATGAAACAAGGAAATGATGTTTAATAGCTCTCAATATTAACTTGTATCTTCAAATAGAAGATTACTTCTAGAATTGAAAGTATTTCAGGGATTGAAGGCAACAACAACAACAACAAAAACCCCGGAATCTTGTAATCAGCAAGTGGCTGCAGGCCTCCCTGGTAGCATAAGGGGTTAAGACACAACGCATGAAGCTGTCCTCAGGCTCTGCAGCACCAGTTCGATCCCCGGCCAGCCAGGGAGCAACCCACATGGCCCAACAGATCTCTCCTGACTTGCCTGCTGCTCCCCTCAGCAGTGTACTTTGCTCAATCTGCCTGTTCTTTCCCCACTCTGTCTCTGGTGAATCCTCTCACCCGATCCCCACACCTCTGGCCTATACCCCAGCTCTTGTATGCATAAATAAATAAATCTTTAAAAAAAAAAAAAAGTGGCTGGGCCTCCCTGTTGGCGCAGTGGGTTGAGCACTGCGCTGTGAAGCTGTCCGCAGCCTCAGCAGTGTGGGTTCAATCCTGGCAGGCCAGAGAGAATCCCTCATGGTGCGGCAGACCTCCCCTGTCGCACCCGCTGCTCCCCTCAGCAGTGTACTTCTGTCATCTGCCTGTTCTGCCCCCTGCTCTGTCTCTGGTGAATCCTCTCACCTGGCCTGTACCCCAACTCTTGTATAAAAATAAATAAATCTTAAAAAAAAATACCTCAATCTTAAAAAAAAAGTGGCTGCAGAGCACTTGAATCAAAGCACCCCGAGATTCCTTCACTAGTCAAATGTTTTCATCTGATTTATAGAAGGATCTATACAAGTGTTGCTGATAAAAGAGGATTAGGTTTATAATCTGCTTTTCCTGGGCACATGAACTCCATGAAGAATCTATATAATATGTAGAACTACTAACCTAAGATAGCGGTAGTGGAACTGATAGAATAACTACTAAATGTCAGTGTCTATGATGATTAGTAGCCAATATTTCTATGTAAGACAATTTTGGAGGTAATTTCAACATGCTTTCTGGAAAGTGATTTCATCTAGGGGGCAAGAGGAGACATTATATACAATTTTTGGAATATTAATCCAAGGTGACAGAAAAATTAGTAATAGGAATCATGGGAAACATGAAAAGGAAAGCATGTCTAGAAGAAAAGAGTATTCCATTTTATAAGCACTGCATCTTAGATACCTGTGAAATATTTCAATAAAGATTTCTATAAATCAATTGAAAATGGTAAACCAGTGATCAGAGATACATAAACTTATTTAACCTATCTAAGGGCAAGAATGTACATGAGATTATTGAGAAAGATGATGATGTACACAAGGGGGAAAAAGCATTGTTATCTGCATATTAAAAAATGACTGTATAATTCCAAAAGTTTCACTTTTCATACTTGACATTTCTTGTTTTTAATATTATAAATATGCTTATATTATAAAATCTAATTTTATAAACATACTATTCAAGAGACAATGAACTAGTTTTTCAAAATAAGCACAGGCATGTTTAATGATCTTTCTTAACATATTTAAAATAATATTTTTTCTGAAAAGTTGATTCACAAAATGTTTTTCAAAAGCACATGTACAGGTGATATATGGAGATATACAGGTACTATAAAATAGTCATATGATAACCAAGTTTATTAATTAATATTTATGTTACAGGCCTCCCTGGTGGAGTAGGGGTTAAGTACAGCACTGTGAAGCTATCTGCAGCCTCTGCAGCATGAGTTCAATCCCGAGCTGGCCAGGGAGCTACGCACATGGCACAGCAGACCTCTCCTGTGTTGCCCTCTACTCCCCTCAGCAGTGTATTTTCAGTCAATTTGCCATTTCTGTTCCCCACTCTGTCTCTGGTGAATGCTCTCACCCCCCACATCTCTGGCCTGTACACCAGTTCTTGTATGCATAAATGAATCTTTAAAAAGGTGCATGGTTGCATTGGTGAAGGAAATTCTGTGGAGACTATACATGAGGGGGTTGGGGGAGGGGGAAGCAAACATTGTTTAAAAATGAACAATGATGTACAAAATATATAAATAAAAAGAAATTTTTTAATTAAAAAATATATACATTTATGTTACCTCTCTGTCTAGCTGGGATGATGACAAGGTGATCACACCTGTAGATGGATGCATAGAAAACAGGGTGGGTGATGCTGGAATCTGCTCAATAATAGTGTATTTTAGACGTGTATGCATCGTGTCAGGTTCATCTCTGTCAGTTGCTTGTACTTGTCCCACGACGGATCCTATACAGTGAAAACTCCTCTTTAATTTTCAAAATGTTTACATCTTCACTTTATTTCTCTATTCAAAAATGCTTTGAATGACTCCAATAGATATCACAGTAAAAAGTGTTATATGTTCGCAAATTTTGCTTCCTTTCAAGTATCCCAATGTTCTACTTTGAAATTTCGTGACCATATCCATGGTTACTCTATATAATGGATAATTTTATAAGTGTTGTTAATATAGCTCCATAGCCAAGGAATTCTAATTTTCTTTAACATTTTTTCTAATTGTAAGTCTACAGTTAAATTGATCGTATGAGTCAGTTTTCTCTGAAAATCCTTGCCTTAGTTGGGTCACTCTACAAGACTCAAATACTACATTCTGACTCACAGATAACATGGTCCTTTTTCACAAGGTTGAGAGAACATCTCTTATTCTCAATGACCTTTATGATTGTGCCTGACATTTTGTCAACCATTTAATCATTGCAGAACATCAAAATATCTCTTAAAGCTAAGACTTCAGTTGTGAAAGACTTTCTCTTTTTGGAGTATATTATCTTTAAAGTATTCACTTAAGAAGGCAAAGTAACATTCATTGAGTAATGCCTATTTTTCAGGTAATGTACTTGGTATTTCACGTGGATTATGTCTCACTTAATCTCTACAACAATCTTTCATGTAAGTATCCCATTTTACAAATAAGGAAGCTGAGACTTGTCAAAATTAGGAAACTTGCCCAAGGATACAGCACACAGCTAGCGAAGGGCAGAGTAAAATTCCATGCAGAGCAGCCTGACTGACAAGTCTGGAGTTCCTGCCAGTGGAATATGCTGCCTCCCAATGGCCACTGTGAAACTCTATTTATAAACTGAAATATTAAGATTCTACATATTAAGGTAGGTACTTACCAACTTTGCAGCTTTCACAAATTGAAAAAGTATACAATGTTTCTGTAAAAATTGGGGGGTTATCATTTTCATCCTCAACTTTGATTAGTAGGGGCAATGGACGTTCTGGAGTATACCCATCAGGAGTTACTGCAAAGGCAGTTATCTATAAAGAAAGCAAAATAAAGACAGAAGCAGAAATAATCTATTAAGAGATGGTTCAAAATTGCTTTGGTTTTAATTTGGAGATTATTCAACAGTGAGGTAGGAGGATCTTCACTTGGTATTGTTTTTGTTGTTCTTACTGTAACCTAATGCCAAAGACAGGGTCAAATTCATGGTGTACAGTAGCATTTTATGTTTAAAATTATCTAATCCAATTATAGATATTTTCAGTTTCCTCAGTATCTTTTCTGCCAATGAAATAACTGCTCTTCTCAGTGGTACTCATTTTACTTTTGAAGAAATAGTGAAACTACAATATCAAAAGCCATTTAATCAGATCTACTGTCATTTATTCTGAGAATTATTTGTCCTTCAAGTCAAGTATATGCTATCGTATATAGCTAGAACCTAGATAGCAAACTTAGAAAACAGAAAAGGGTGAATGAACAAAGGATGAGAAGTAAAATATCCAAGCTTAATAATTATTAATAAAATGCATAAATTTTAGACATTACCTCAAAAGACTCATACTGCTCACGATCTACACGACCAGTACAAAACAGGTTTCCAGTATGTTTCTCTACATAAAATAAGTTTTTAGGTTCTCGGTCAACTCCAGGTCCACTTATGGAATAGTATATAGTGTAGTTTTGTGCTGTATCAGACTGAATCTAAAAAGTAGATATTATATACTTAATAGACAAATTTTTATTTCAGCAAAACTTTTATATATATAATTATGAAATTTTCCATTTTTCTTACAGTATATACTCTCTATAATTATTATTATGTACAAATAAAAAGCAGCAACAGAATAAAGAAGCTTATAATTAAGAAATTTCAAGGGTAAGCGATGAGGAAAATAATGTAGTAGTGTCTCAGTTTCCAAAATAACTAACTTTAAGGGCTAACTGGTATCAATATGGAAAAATATTTAAGACTTTCTTTTTTTTTTTTCTCTGGTGAGAGAATTCACCAGAGCCAGAGCAGTGAGCAGAATGGGCAGACTGACTAAGTACACTGCTGAGGGGAGCAGCGGGTGGCAGGAGAGGTCTGCGCTCCATGTGGGACCCTCCCCCAGTGGCCAGGGATTGAACAGGAGCTGCAGAGGCTGCAGGCAGCTTCACAACCCAGCACTCAACTGCTGTGCCACAGGGGAGGCCCTAAGACTTCCTTGTCTTAGTAAACAAATCATTCTCAGTATGCAAAATTATTCTTTGTCAAATTTTTAACTATCTGATTTAAAAAAAAATAGTATTTGAGAAACTGGGTTAAAGTGTAGTATCTACAGAACAGAAACTGGGAAACAGCTTTCTTTAATTAGTTCTTGTTATTTGTCAGCATCTTCTTTATTATAGGAATTGAGTGGAAGAAATGAGTGAGAATGAAAGTGGCATGATATCTTGGAAAGTGTGATTTTCTGGTACTTGATTCAAAAAGCAAAATTTTCCCTAGTTGTTTTCATCCTTTTAATAAGATCTTGACTATATATTAGCATGAAAACCACGATTATTTTCTAACAATTTCGTTCTTGTCTTCACTCTGTTCTTCTCTCAGTTGCATTAGATTTATTGATAAGCTATAAGAAACCCAGGTCATAAAGTAAGTGTCAGTGACCACTGATAGTAGAAGTCAAGAACATTTGCTGTGATTCCCACTAAATATTAAAAGAGAAAATATGGGCCCAGTGTGAATTAAACAGTGGACTTGATGGTATGACATTTGTGTCTTTGCCCTTCATCCTTCATTTGGATGTAGTTTTGGAATTTTCTAGATGATGCCCATGCTATGTGATACACTTACTGAGATGAAAATTCATTAAGGAATCATGAGTTTGAGAATACTAAAAGGGTTGAACAGCTTTATAAATGGTATTTTTATAACTAAAACTGGAAAAAATATATGCAGTTATAAAAAATATATATACCCACCCACTGAAACAAAATACACATTACTTGCATATTAATACTAGTGTTTTAAAAATATTTGCATACCAGTACCCAAATTTAAAAAGAATGGAAACCATAGATTTTCTTTGGAAAGAAAGTAAATTGTACCTGTTGAAGAAAGAATGGGAAGGGACCCAAGGAGTTTTCCAGTATTGAACAGGGAATAGGAGCCCATCTTCTCTTGGCACGTCTTAGCACTTTTTCTTTAGGATGACTTATCTTCAGCACCACAATTGAAAGAAATTAAAAAAAAATAAAGTTAATGACTATTTTATTATCAAATATTAGGACTTTGATACAACTTTCTTCTCTCATGAGGATTAAATGGAGAAGTAGTACTTGAAAACCAAAATAAATGTGAACTCTACAAAAGATAAATAAATAGCTGCTCATTGTCACAGTTACCCTCTTAAAAAATAACTTGATGGAAAAATCAAAGAAAGAAAAATGGAAATGGAAATCTGGAAGCAAAATGTTAAAAAAAAAATATTTCCATATAGCCATGCAAAAACATGGGAGGAGAGATATACAAAGAAAATATCTAGAGTATGTGCCCTTCTAAATTTGGCTTAAGTATCTTCAACTCACCAGCAACTAGGAAGAGTCAGGGGACCAACAGAGAGATCTGTGTCAGAACGAAGAGAGAAACATGGTGACAACTCTCACATTGCTGCAGTGAGTAGTGGCCAGTGTCTGAGTAGAAGTCCTTTCTATTTTGAGTGTCACAATATAATAAGCATGTGTGAGTCCAAACCTCAACCTAAAATAGTCTCAAACTAGGAATACAAATTCTGCTAAGACCTGCAGAGATAGAGCTTCAAAACTTCTTTTTGGTAATCTAATCGGCAGTCAAGATCAAGTATTGGTTCTTGGTGTTTACTCTCAAGCTGTCGTGTTGCAGCAGATCCTAATTTCTCATTTTATGTCCCAAATGAAAGGAATAACAACCTGCAACCTATGTTGCATAACCCTTTTCTGACTGAACAATGTTGAGCTGTGTCTTTTCTTTCTTCTTCAAGTTAAACTATGTCATATACTTTCTGATTCCACTACCAAGAATCATAAAATCTGGACCTTCTATGATAATTGTAGTTACACCTGAAGAAAATATTTCATTATACTTGATTTTTATAGTGCAGTGTACCTCTGTTTGATGCTCTAACAGGACAAGTATTTCCCTCTCTTCTTGGTTCTCGGTGTTGGAAAGCAGTATGTTAAAATCTCTCTTCTCTGAGGCCAGAATAGTTTTTGTTGTATACACTGAACCATCATCAAAGATTTGGAAATCAGGATCACTTGAATGAATTACATTTGCAGATTTAAAGCACTCCTTCAGGTTAACTGTAGAAAATATACATGGCAATCATTTGTAACATAAAGCATAACAATATATAGCTTTAACAGTAAAGTATGCATTTAGAGGGGGAGCCAAAAATTAATAATTACACTGATACTTATCAATTTTCCATTTTTAGAAGGACATATGAAACAGTATTGTTACTTAAGTTATAATTAAACACATACATCACTTCTCATACATTCCTTACATCTTTTAAAGAAGAGATATCTATCCTGAAATAAAGGTATGTTAACTCAAGTGTTTTGGGTATTTAAACTGCCAGCAAAAATTTTTACTTATTGACTGAAATTAGCTATAGAGTAGTACAAGAGATCACTTGAAGTTAAACAGAATCTAGATGATTAATATAGGCAGTTATTATAATATTATTGAGCTTTTTATATCTATTGTTAAATAGTTTTATTCTGTGTTCTCATTGGTTTGATCTTTTCTTATACATCTGAGTTCTGTGAAAAAAATTGATAAAAATTAATATGTGGGAGAAAATGTCAATAAGGTAAAAAAATCCAAAAACATCTTACATTCAAGGAATAGTTTTAATATTCTTCTTTTTTTCACAGAAATATATACCATATACTTCATCTAATATAAGTACTAATGATTATTTTATTATTCAAACTAAATCTTTTTATATACTTCATGCAATCATGTTTTTCAGTAAACACTATTTGCTTCATACACCATATATATTACAAACGATGATAGTTTTAACTATTAGATAATACCATTATTCTTCTAAAAACTACATTAATTTTAAAAGATCACCCAAAATTAGGTTTTATTATATATTTGGGAAGATTCTTACCTCTACCAACAAATTTCTCAGCACCTAGCTCAGATGGAATATGTAGTGTCACTCTTTTGCAGGCATCACAGGCAAATGTTAAGATCTAAAATATAAAATCAATATTATGCATAAAAATCCTTCAAATGTATATATAGTTTACAAAAGTTAAAAATTTGTGTATTCATACATCACTTTCATAATTAGCAAAATAAAAAATATATATATACTGAAGTGAAAAAATAAGAAAAAAATTGTATTGAGGGCAAGAATATAGCAGTAAACTAATGAGTCACGACTCACTTTTCACAAAGCATGTGAACTCAAAATTCCTTACCCTCTTGCACATTGTTTCCTATTTTGTAAAATATAGTTAATAGAAGATTGAGGAACCAAGGACAAACTTTGTAAGAGAGCAAGCATTAAAAGTGTTCATGGTTAGGAAGACGGCAGCAAAGGTATGCAAAGAGAAACAAAAGCAAATTTAATGAGCAGCAAATTGTTTGAATTAATTTTCATTTGCCTATGAGCTATAATATCCAAAACAAAATCCCAATGCTTTTAAAAAGCATTAACTCACTGGCATGGAATGATCTGAAGAGTATCAGTTGATGAATGCCACCACACAAACACTTAAATTTTTATTGATGTACCATTGGTTTGCATTGGTTAGTATTTGGGAGATAAAGGCTCTCCCTCTTCAGCTATAGTCACCACAGTACACCTACCACCATCCACTGAAAACACATAGTTCTGAAACATGAACTTTTTGTGAAGGTACACCTCCTCATAAATGAAAACTGAAGTCATTTTAGAAAATATTTCACTTGAATTTCTTAAAATGTGTTAGTGACTTATGATGAACTTATTCCAGTACAATATATATTTGAATATATTGAAATTTAATTTCTTTTCTCTCTAAAACTTTACAGTGGATGTTTCTAAAAGATTTATAACTATTCCCTGTAGTTATCTAAAAACAAGATAATTATAACTTATGCTATTATTTACAAAGTCAATAAACACAAATTAAAAAAATTAAAATTTGGATTTTTTTTTTTACATACACATTAGAGAACTTTTAATTCTGTAATTTAAACTATCGCAAATGATCAGGTAAAGCAGAAATTATATTTAATTCAGAAATAGGGGATGAACACAAATGTAGAAACTAATTATAAATTAAAAGATGAGAAGAATTCTCACTAATTGTGTAATCAAGAGAGAGTAGGAGTAGAATCAGATGACTGAGAATTCCAGCTCCAGGTGATTAAAGTCATATGTCCACTTATTCATTCAACCAATATTAACTGACTGCTTGCTAGGTGCTAGGTAGTCTTTAAATGCTACAGCAGTGAAAAAACCGAAGCCCTTGACTTTACGAAGATTGTATTATAAGGAGAGATAAATGAATACACACATGGACAAAGGACACAATGCTAAGGCAGAGAGGGATATAAACATTATGACAAAATTACAGCAGGGAGAGTGGATGAAAGAGGGAAGATCTAAAGGTTGGAGGAAATGAGGATGTAAACAGCTCAGTAACTCAGGAAGGACCTTCTGATGGAGCAAAAACCTGAACAAGGGGCCTGGAAGAGGACTTCTCTTGGTGAACTGGAGGAACAAAAATAAGGTCATAATAGTAGAGCGCAGTGAGGGAAGAGTAAAACCAGATGATAGCAAAGTCCAATCAGGGCACAGCACATAGGCTGTAAAAGGCCACACTAAGGAGTGCAGACTATATTCTGAATGAAAAAAGAGGCTTACAAGCTAAAGAATAGAATGTGGCCAGCACTTACACAGAACCATTCTGGTGACTATGTAAGAACAGACTGTAGCAAAACAAGAATGGAAGCAAGAAGGGAGGTTACAGCAAAGATCTAAGAGAAGGTTAGTGACTTGGACTAAGGTAATGATAGAGAAAGTGAGAAAGAGCAGAATTAAGAAAATAATTTGCATAATTCTATTCTGGACATTCATTCATTCATTCATTCATTTAACAAATAGTCACTGAATCTCTACTATATACCAGACACAAAGTAAAGAACAAGTTCTTTCTGAAATATTCAATTCAATGGCAAGTCATATTTGTAAGTTCAGTAACGTGGGATAAAAGCTATGATAGAGGAGAACAGAGCACTTGCTACTAGGCTCAACTAAGAGGCAGGTGATGTCAACTGAAGAGTGGCTACAAGTTTACCATGTCAAGAGGTGGTGGAGCTTATATATTCCAAACATAGGAAGAACAGATGGAAAGGACCAGAGATGATACAGACCTGAAAATGAAATGTGGAATGACTGATGGACATAATGCAAGAGTGAAGAGATTAACATGGATTTAGAAAAGTGAGTGTGAGACAGATTCTGAACAGCATTAACAATGTCCATGGACTTTAACCCTAAAAACAATGAGAACCCAAAAATTTGTCTTTAGTAGATACATTTAGAAGAAGTTTTATATTTGAAGAAGGTAATTCTCACTAGCCTGAAGAACGGATTAGAGAAAAACAATTTTTATTTCTAATAATGGTGGGTAGGTCATACAGACAAATCTCCTTGGCAAAACCAATAATGATGAAAAGGTTTTTTTTGTTTGTTTTGTTTGTTTGTTTGTTTGCTTTTGGGGAGGGGCGTTAAGATTTTATTACTGCTCCAATTTGTTTTCCTGTTTACTTGATAGTCAGTGTTGAAGAATCTTTCTTTAAAATATATAGATGGGGCCTCCCCTGGTGGCGCAGCAGTTGAGCACTGGGCTGCAAAGCTGTCCGCAGCCTCTGCAGCACCGGTTCGATCCCCAGCCACCAGTGAGGGTCCCACATGGTGCGACAGACCTCTCCTGCCTTGCCCACTGCTCCCCTCAGCAATGTATTTCGTCAGTCTGCCTGTTCTGTTCACTGCTCTGGCTCTGGTTAATTCTCTCACCCTCCTGTGCTTCTGACTGTACCCAGTGCTTATATAAATAAATAAATAAATAAATCTTTAAAAAAATATATAGATGAGTAAACATCTGTAGAATCCATGTAGATAATCAACATTTGTACATCTTGTTTGCTTTTTTTAATGATCCTAAAGCACCTAGCACATAATTGCTAGGATAAAAAAGGATAAAACTAGAAGAGAGACCAGAAACATCTTCCAAAATGAAAAGATTTTTTTTGTCTCAATAGAGGGAGATTAAGAAATGCTTTGATTAAGTTCTGAGAGAAGAGTCCCCTACATTAATTAAGGATCCCAAATGCAAAATTCATGTAAGGCACATTCACATTACAGGTTTTGTCTTGGAGTCATTAGTCTAAGAATGCTTGGCATTAGATACCATCATAGATGCTCAAAGACATTTGACTAAATCAAGCAACAATTCATATATATTTTTAAAAGCCTCAAAAATAGGAACTGAAATGTCCTTCTTCAATATGATTTTTAGGGCCTCCCGGGTGGCGCAGCGGTTGAGCGCTGGGTTGCGAAACTGCGCGCGGCCTCTGCGGCGCCGGTTCGATCCCCAGCTGCTCCCCGGCCACCGGAGGAGGGTCCCACATGGCGTGCAGACCTCTCCTGCCGCCCGCTGCTCCCCTCAGCAGTATACTTCGGTCCTTCTGCCTGCTCTGCTCCCCGCTCTGGCTATGGTGAATTCTCTCACCTTCCCACACTTCTGACTGTACCCACTGCATGTATAAACAAAACAAACAAACAAACCAGAAAACAAATAAATAAAGCATGCCTCTATTAAAAAAAATATGATTTTTATATTATAATCACAGTATCAATGGGAAGGTGGTAGAGGCAACACCCCTAAATTCAGAAGCAATCTAGATTTTTCAAGGTCATCTCTTATAGTAAACATTACACTCAGGTACACTTGGCAAGAGGAAGATATTAGATGACATATGAATTAGAAAGGAAGAGGATAAAAAAATCTCTATTTGCATTTGATATGATTGAAAACCCAAGCAAAATAAACAAGTACATTATTGTAAAACAGTAAGAAAATTTCAGTAAAAGAGCAAAAATAACTATTAAGAAACAGAAATTATTTAGTCTTCACAAACATAAACACATGCACACAAAATTCATCTTTATGCACATAAAGTAAAACTTCATACACATAAATTAATAATATCATGGAAGAGATTATTTTCCAAAGTAATACAAAGTTAGAATGTCAAGGAGTAAACTAACAAGAAACATGTATAGAAAACCTAAACAAAATTTCTGAAAGACTCAAAAGTAGACTTGTACGAAAACAAAGGTGTTTCACTTTTATAAAAAGAAAATTCAAGAACATAAATATATCAATTCTCACTAAATTAAATTATAAATATTATAATTCCAATACAGATTTTAGCAGTGTTTTGGGTGGAATTAGATAAGCTTATCTAAATAGTCAAAAGGAAGAATAAATAAGAAGACCTACACAATTCTCAGCATCCTGTATCACCTTATATTTGGATTGCTGAGCCATTAGACTGAAGAATTGAGTCACTGTATGATCAAAAGGAGCAAAATATATTAAAACATGGATAAGACATAAACTTTCATCATACCAAGTTAAAAAGAAAAACAGAAAACAGAATAGACAGAAAAACTGTAAACAAGAAATCAGCCTTAAGAGTTAGTCTTAAGAGATTCTATGAAGTCTCAATAAACAATGCAGGACCAGTAAATGAATAGACAGAAAGATACGTTTCATGTCCATGTTCATGTTGGATTTTTTTCTTCCTGATTTATAAGAGCTCTTTACATATTTGTACACTGGCCTTTTAAAATATGACCTGCAAATATTCTTTTCTACTTTATCAGTTACCTTTTTTACTTTGCTAATCATATTTTTACTTAGTTTGATTTACTTTTTTTGACATGGAGAAGTATGTGTATTTTAATATAAATGATTTTCTCAATCATAATAACTTTTGAAATCTGAGCTATTAATGAGCCTCCTGGTTCCAAATTTAAATAAGAATTCATCATGTGTTTTTCTACTCTGTATGCTATCATACAATATATTTCAAACTTTTATCTTTATGGAGTTTTTTGTGGTGTCTTGAATGTGATATGGATTTAACTATATTTTCCCAATGACTGCCTAGATCAATTAGTTTCACTATACATACACATACACACACGTATACACACACACATCCTCAATGATATGATATGCCATCAATAATAAAATAGGGTAGATATTTTGGTATAATATTTACCAAAATTATAGTTATTTACATTTTATCAATACTTCTGTTTTATTGATTCACCTACCCATATATGAAATTATATATGTGTGTGTGTCTATTTTTTGTAATAGCAAAAATAGCAGACATGACAGAAGATATCTATGAAATATTTGTAAGTGTAGATTTAATTGGACTTAACGAAGGATTAAAGGAGAGTGATGAGGAAGGAAAAACAGCTTTCAGATTTCCTGTCTGCTGGAATAAAGTACATGGTAGTATCATTTATTGAAATGTAAGGCACTAAAAGAAAAGCAACATTGTTTAGGAAGATAATAAATGCTTTGTCACATGTCACAACAGGTAGAGAGATATAAAGACCTATTGTTCAATGAAGACATCCTAAGTAGCAATAAAAAAATTAGCATGTGTATAAAATTACTAGCAATATAAATTTAGCACCTACATAGTATTTTAGGGGCAGAACATGGAATGGGAAGTATGAATTTGAGTGGTTAGGAAGGTCAAAAGAAAAAAGGAGTGATTTATAAGAATAAAGTCACAGTCTGCAAGGTGGAATTGTATAAGGAAAGATTTGAATTTAGCAATGAGAATCCCTGATGATCTCAGAGTTTGATTAGCAGTTTAGGCAAAAAACAGAGTACAGTGGTTTAGACAACTTGTGCGGTGATGCAATAATAGGAAGTTTGGAGAGGCTGATTCATGGAATGGCAGATGACTTGGGTGTCTCGGGAGGAAGAAACACATAGGGTATTGCCCAAGTCATTCTTATTTAATATATTCTGCTCAAATAGTCTTTATATCTCTTATCACACATAAAGCTCACAACCACAACATCCATTTGAGGCAGGCAGGGTTTTGCATTGATAGGCACACAAGCATCAAACCGACTCGAACCTTCCAGGTAGAATTTAGCAGAGTGACACATGCTGACAAAGCTAGCACTAGTTTTCTCTACCCAACCTGTGAACTTTTAAGCTCTGAAATTAAGAAATGCCAAGGAATCTTATTCACTTAGATCTGTTCTCTTATATAAAGAATCTGAGATGACACAGAAAGTTGTGTATAGATTGTAGAGAATTGCTATTTATTGCCCACACCTATTATTTCCAGGGGCCTAATCAGGTCCTTTCTTTCAAAGAACAATGACTAATGGTATTAAAAAGAAGCGGCCATTTTATAGGAAATCTAAACAAAATTTATTCTTTTGTCATTTACTACATATCTCATAACCGTTATTTATTCCATTCTTGGTTTCCTCAATTGTAAAATGTTAACCAGGAATGCCCCAGGAATTCAGCTAAGGGTTTGACATCGATTGAGTTCCTTAGGAAAGACATTCTAGTAATACTAACAACGACAATTTCTTTTTTTTTTTAATTTAAGGAATTTGCTGTAAAATAATAGCAACAGAGAAGGGAAAATTATCCAAATACTTCAACTCCCCAGTTCCATCCCATCGAGAAGGAATCTTCTAGCTGTCTGTCTTCCGGTTTGTCACCTTGTCCTTCAGGGCTTACTAGATTCCCAAAGCCTGAGGTTTAACGTGAAGGAGAACTACGGAGCTGAACCTGCTTTTCACCTCTGGTTTATTTAACTTTTCTGCTTCCAGGAACCCACGAATTCTCCCAAGGGCTGCTCCCTCGCTTGGGATTCCTGTGTTTTCTGGTCCCCCAATGTTATCCCAGTCTTTTCTGCCAGTGGGAGGTGGAGAGGACAGTCCAGCCCCAAATAAGGTCACCTCCTTCCCCTCCCAGCTCTGGGTGGATAGAGTTATGCTATTGTCTTCTGTAAAGTCAGAGGGCTGGAGATTGGGGTTGGGGGGTGGGGTTGGGGGGTGGGGGGTGGAGAGGGCAGAAAAATCCCGACACCTTTGAGAACAAGATATTAAAACCTCATTTCCCCAAACATTCCAGAGAAAGCAGAAAGCAAGGTGACAAGCAATGGAAATTATGCCAAGGTTCACCACGCCTCTTCACACACTCACACACACAAAGAACAATTCCCCTAAAAGCTCAAAGTCCCTGGCCTGACCCAGCAGGGGATCTGCCCCTACGACGTTTCCGCAGCAGAAGCAGTCGGACCCCTCCCCAGGAATTTCAGCAGGCGCTGAGGAGCAGCACCTCCCCGCTCGTACCCAGAGGCCACGATTTTAGAAGGGCGTTTGCAACGGTGGCCTCGGTCTCCGTCTACCGGCGCCCATTAAATCTACCAGCTGCGGAGCCACCCTTCTCCCTGGGGGATCGCGGCACCCGGAGCGCGATCCTTTCCGTGCGCCCACCGCGCGCCAACCCACTTCACTCTTTCCACGCATTCAGAAGCCCAGCAACCCCCACTCTGGCCGCCAACCCCATGCGCCCCTGCTCCCAGAGTTGTCCCCTTAACCCCAGCGGGCCGGACCTGCTCCCGGGGCCGGCGGCCCGGCCGTCACTCACCGCGAGGGTCAGCAGCAGCTGCCGGCCGAGGGCTCCGCTCCAGGAGCGCGTGTGTCGGGCTGCAGCCATGGGAGGACTCGGGGGCGGTCGCCGGCCGAGGCACCCGGAGGCCGGGGCAGGAGCGCTAGTCGGGGCGAAGGGCCGCGACCTGGGCTGGGCCTGGCGCGCGGAGAGTGCGAGGCGAGGAAGCGAGCGCGGGGAGAGTCTCTTTTCTTCCCGGTTTCTCTGAACTGTCTGCCTCTCACCCAAGGGGCTTTTCCTCCGGCCGAGGGTGGGGCCCCAGGCGCGTCCGAAAAACTCTGAGCGGCCCCTCCTTCCTATTTTCTTAAGTGTTCATTTCTTTCGGAACGCTGCAGGTGGGAACTCCCTCTGGCCACCACCCTTTTACCTGAGCAGGGTGTTTGTCAGTGGCGGACTCCACCTCTGCACCCCATCTCCCCCCGCCCCGGTGTCCGCCTGGAGGATTAGCAGCTGGCCCTGCCCAGCAGAAGCCCTGACTGTACAAAGACTCATTCCCTGGAGCGAGCGCGCCGCCGCAGGAGGCTCCGCTCCGCCCTGTGCTCTGACCTCTTGGCCCGCGGTGGGCCCTGCCCCGGGGGTCAGGCCTGAGCCGCCTGGACTGCACAGGAGTAGGAGAAATGGACTTCTTGTCACAGTCGCCTCAGGCCCACCAGTTAGAAGACTGACTCTGGGGAGTTTGCACATTTCCCACACTCTTTCCTGGAGTGAATTTACTGCAGATATCCAAGGGCGGTTCAGACAGGAATTCCATCTGGGGCACACCTTTCTTTGAGATCTTTGGTTTTTATTTTGTGTGTACCTTTTTCTTGCCCAGTATGTCCATGACACAAGAAAATCACTAAGCTAAATAAATAAATAAAAAGCGAATCCATACTACAGAACTAAAACAAAATCAAGGGTAAATTACCTCAGAAGCCACAGGAAGTTGGCTAAATGGGGGCTACTGATGTTCTCCAAGCCCTCCCCTGTCACAGTTCTAGCCCACCATGACTTTTTTTATAACTGATTTTCTGAACTGAATTCTTGGACATCTACTGAGAATGTCACTCTTCCTTTCTTAGTCCCCAAAACCAGAGTTTGTGGTGGGAAATGAAAAAGAATGGGATAAAATTTACCTTTGGATTTGAAGTGTGCTTAAATTAGATGATTTATTGCAGCACTCAAACTGGAAGATTAAAATATGAAAGTGGTATGCTTTCAGCACTTCAGAAAGCAATGACAGGGCATTCTGACTCATTCTTCTAGCCCTCTTTTCAATTACCGACTTAAACCATGGAAGTCTGACCACAAAGGAGAAATGTACCTGTTCCACTTCACTTGGTTTGTCTC
The DNA here is from genome assembly GCF_964194135.1 of Talpa europaea. Lineage (NCBI taxonomy): Eukaryota > Metazoa > Chordata > Mammalia > Eulipotyphla > Talpidae > Talpa > Talpa europaea. Next base: position 67,289,465 of record NC_140080.1, read on the forward strand.
AGAGTTGTTGGTGAAACCTGTTTGAAAACCTAACCATGACATTCACACCATTTCAGTTCTTAAAAACATGTACCATTCTAATAGCATTATGCATGGAGCCAAACTTACTATAATATTGAACACATATTGAACTTTAAAAGTAATTTCAGACAGTACATGCCTTATACTCTACGTATTAGTCCTGTGCTCCACTTTATTAGTGAATGACACATAATGAGCTGTTCTGTGGCCTCCCTCTCCATACAATTTATCATTGAAACTTTGCTAGTAAAATAAACCTGGATCATCAGTGTGAGACTAGAGTTGACAACTTTTTGTTTCCGTATTTTTTACCCCCCCCCCCCAGGTTTTTCCAGCAATGATTTCATGAACACACCTCATCCGACTAATGATGACATCATGACCTCAGCATGAGACTTTCCAGAGGATAGCTAAGCATGCTAGTTTCAGGTTCTAGAAATCTACTCAGGCTGTCATCATAGCCCATGACAATAGGCCATTCCCTAACTTTTACCAACACTTTAACCTCTAATTCCTTAAGGGTGGCTCATGTTTTTCCTCATTCCTGAAAAGTGTGGAAAGGAAATTTGAAAATAATTTGCCTGAAATATTTTCATCTTTCACAATTGGTAACTGAGGCTACTAAAATGGTGGGGTTGTTAACAAAGGAGGACCTATACAAAGAAAACATTGTTAAAAGAAATAGAAGACACACAAAAAAATGGAAAATGTCCTCTGCTCATGGACTGGGAGAATAAACATTATCAAATGGCAATCTTACCCAAAGCAATGTACAGATTCAACACCATCCCAATCAAAATTTCAATAGCATTCTTCAACGAAATAGAATAAAAAAAATACTGAAATCCATGTGGAACCACAAAAGACTCTGAATAGCCAAAGCAATCCTGACAAAAAAGGAGAAAGAATGGCAGCATCTCACTTCCAGACTTCAAACTATACTATAAATTTATAATAATCAAAACATCATGGTACTGGAACAAAAACAAACACACAGGTCATTGGAATAAAATCAAGAACCCACAAATAAACCTACACCTATATGGAAGTTAACCTACGACAAATTAGACAAAAGTACACACTATAGTGAGAAAAACCTCTTCAGGACATAAGCTTCAGAAATATCTCTGTGGATTTTGTCTCTAGCAGCAAGGAAAACAATGTAAGTAATTGGGACTACATCAAACCAAAAAGTTTACACACAGTAAAAGAAACTGTCACCACAACAAAAAGACACTCTACTGAATGGGAGAAGATATTTGTACACCATACATCTGACATAGGACTGATGTCAAAGATCTAAAAAGAACTCATACAACTCAAAAAAAGAAAACAAATAGCCCAATCTAAAAGTGGGCAAAAAAACTAAATAGGAACTTCTTCAAAGAAGATCTACAGATGGCCAACAGCCATGTGAAAATATGTTTATCTTCACTTATCATCAGAGAAGTACAAATCAAAAACACAATGAAATACCACCTTATTCCTATGAGAATTTTGAAAAGACCAGAAAAAAAAGTACTGGTAAGGGTGCAAAGGAAAAAGAATCCTCTTACATTGTTGGTGGGAATGTAGACTAGCCCAGCCCTTACAGAAAACATTATGGAGGGTTCTCAAAAGATTAAAAATGCATCTGCCATACAACCCAGCAATTCCACTCCTAGGTATCTACTCAAAGAATACAAATACACTAATTTGAAGGGAAACATGGACTCTTATGTTTGCAGGAGCACTATTTACAATTGCAAGGCTTTGGAAACAAACTAAGTCTCCAGTACAGATAAATGCATCAGGAAAGTGCGGTATATATACACACAATGGAATACTGCTGAGCTCAAAACAATAAACTCTTGCCATTTGCAGCAACGTGAGTAGAACTGGAGGAGATAATGCTAAGAGAAATGTCAGAAGGAGAAAGACAAATACTAGATACTGTCACTTACATGTAAAATTCAGGGAAATAAAACAGAGGATCAGATAGAGCTAAATTAAGAACTAACCCTACACAGCTTTGGGTAGGTATCTACCCAAAGAACTAAGGGTATCAGATGGGGAGAAAGGGAGAGGCAAGAGCAAGGCTAAGAGAGAGCACAATAGACTAAGGTGGAGAACTATGCATGTCTTGGGGGTGGGGTGATGTGGTAACAACACCCGAGCAGGGAAAGTCTATACTTCTAGTACAGAAACAATGATGTGAACTAATGTTACCTCTATGAAACATTTGTTAAAAATTAAGTGATGTGGGGCCTCCCCGGTGGCGCAGCGGTTGAGCGCTGGGTTGCGAAGCTGCCTGCAGCCTCTGCAGTGCCAGTTAGATCCCCAGCGGCTGGGTGAGGGTCCCACTTGGTGCGCAGACCTCTCCTGCCACGCCTGCTGCTCGCCTCAGCAGGGTACTTTGTTACTCTGCCTGTTCTACTCTCCGCTTTGGCTCTGGTGAATTCTCTCACCCTCCCGCGCCTCTGACTATACCCAGTGCTTGTATAAATAAATAGATAGATAGACAGATAGATAGATAGATAGATAGATAGATAGATAGATAGATAGATAGATAGATAAATAAATCTTTAAAAAAAAACGTAAAAATTAAGTGATGTGATTTTTTTTGTTTCATAATAAAAATATTTGCAAAGAAGAAATAAAATATAATGTATGTCAATGCAATTTATTTAATGTATTTCAATTAGACTATACAGTTGCTGCAACTGATTCCTCTACAATACAATTTTGAAACAACACGTATATTCAAAGAAATAAAGTGTGGATAGAAGAATCGTTTTTAAAAACTATTTTTTGACTATGAGGATAATACTTCTGACTTGACCTGGTTTCCTAGTGTGCCATAGGAAAGTGTGCATGAACCAAAAGTATCAGACAACTTCCTTTCTGTCTCGGTCTGCCCAAGTAAGCTCCCAGGCTTCAGGATTCCCATTTGTTAAGATAATCAAAATATCATTAGGTGCTGTCAATGGTACCTCCACATCTCAAATTAAACTTTGTGGGAGGGATCAGACCAAGGGATGGAAGAGCACAGGGGGCTGTGGTGATGGTGCATGGGTGCATTGGTGAAGGAAATTCTGTGGGGACTATACCTGGGGGTGGGGGGAGCAAACGTTGTTTAAAAATGAACAATCAGGCCTCCCTGGTGGCGCAGGTTGTTGAGCGCCATGCTGTGAATCTGTCCGCAGCCTTTGCAGCTCCGGTTCGATCCTGGCCAGGTGGGTGAGGGTCCCACATAGCGCAGCAGACCTCTCCTGTCGCTCCTGCTGCTCCCCTCAGCAGTGTATTTCATCATCTGCCTGTTCTGTTCCCAGCTCTGCCTCTGGTGAATCCTTTCACCCTCTCGCACATCTAGTCTGTACCCCAGTTCTTGTATAAATAAATAAATCTTTTTTTAAAAAAAAGAACAATGATGTAAAAAAATATAAATAAAAAGAAAATTTAAAATAAATAAAATTTGTGTATTTTCTGTGGGTGATTTTTTTTGAGAAGGGTGGCTAGCTGTGGATGTTTATTTCCAGATAAAAAGTCAGATGATAGAAAGCTAGAACCAGAGTAGTCCTGAAAGGAATAATAAAAATAAAATGCCACCCAAGGCCCATAGGGCCAATGTCTGCAGCCTAGCTTTGTAATTTTTGAATTTCAGAAACTAAATATATTAAAGGAAACAAAAAAACCCACTTAATCACTGTTGTATATGAGAGACGTCTTCTCCCAGGCTGCATGAACTCTGCCTGTCCTGCCCCTACTGAGGGATTCACATGCTTGGAATGATCTTTAGGGTGAATGTGTCTTGACACGTTTTCTGACACAGAATGGAATCCAAAAGAAGGGAAGCAGATCTAAGAGAAAAAAAGACAATATTAAAGGACATTGTCTAGTTACTTTATAGATGAAAGGGAAGAAGAAAACATTTATCACAATAAAATGAGCACAATTCAACTGTTTTCCTCTCAGAGTTGTTGCATGGATAAATAAGATGTTTGAAAGACACTTAGAAGCAACTTGGCATATTCTGAGTGCCCCCCTATTGCCCATTCTTCTGGCCCTTCTCCTCCCATCCTTGTCTAGGGCTAATCCTCAAAGTTAATTCATTCATTACTTCCAAATCCTTCAATGCCCTCCCTCTCAATAGGACCCCAGACCTTGTCTGATGCAAATAAATTAAATATGCAATATTAAGATGAGAAACCACAATTTATGCTAATTCATACTCTGAAAATTTGGACCAATTTTAAAAAGAAAAGAATCTTTTTAAGTGTTGTATTGTCCAATAAATAAAATACTTTCATTTTCTCATATTACCTGTGTCTTTGATATTCTTTTTTTCAAAATTAGTCTCAATAAGATGCAGTGGACTAATCAAACTCCATTTCCATTACATTTCAAAGTACATTTTGAATATTTTTGAATAAATAAGGGCTAGCATGTGAAATAAACTCTAAGTATAGTACTACTATTTCACTTAATACACGCTCAATAAAAACAAGCCAATGCATGGATTTCAAGGCAATAGTGATGAACATGACCAGAGATGGTCCACCACGTTCATCCTGCCTTTAATAGAGTCCAGTGGCATGTGCTCCCCCAGGCATGCTAGGGATGAATATATCCTTAAAATTACAAAATTTTCATTTGTTTGCTTTATCGATTAATTCATATCACAAGTATTTCTTAAGTACTTACATGTCTCAGACATTGTTCTTGGCATGGGAAACTAAGGTGTACGAAAAAATGAAGGACACATGCTTAAGGGAAATGTCTAAAGAAATATAAAACAGGGCCTCCCTGGTGGCGCAAGCATTTAAGCACCGCACTATGAAGCAATCCACAGCCTCTGCAGCACAAGTTTGATCCCCGGCCAGCCAGGGAGAATCCCACATGGCACAGCAGACCTCTCCTGTCTCGCCAGCTGCTCCCCTCAGCAGTGTATTTCAGTCAGTCTGCCAGTTTTGCTTCCTACTCTGTCTCTGATGAATCTTCTCACCCCCTGCATCTCTGGCCTGTGCCCCAGCTCTTGTATACATAAATAAATAAATCTTAAAGAAAATATATAAAACAACTGGGAAGAACAATAAACACTCTCCACTTGAGACTTAACATCATGCCAACTCTTTTGCCTTTATCTTTTTTTTTAAGTTTTTTTTTTCATTTATTTATTTATTTATACAATCACTGGGTACAGTCAGAAGTGCGGGAGGGTGAGAGAGTTCACCAGAGCCAGACAGGGGAACAGAACAGGTAGAGTGATGAAATACACTGCTGAGGGGAGCAGTGGGCGCGGCAGGAGAGGTCTGTGCGCCATGTGGGACCCTTATCTGGCAGCCCGGGATCGAACCGGTGCTGCAGGGGCTGCGGGCAGCTTCGCACCCCGGCGCTCAACCGCTGCGCCACCGGGGAGGCCCTCTTTTGCCTTTATCTTAATGGAAGTACATGAAATATAAACACCATTCTATATGGATGAAAATTACGATATAAAAGTTATTTGTTAAAAATGTTTGTGGGTATGATATTGTAAGATATTGAAGAATTAGGCATAGCAAGACAGCAGTCATTTTAAGAAAAACAGACATTTTAATGGGCACAGCTATGCCCTAGTCTCGTTTCAAGGCAAAAACCACCAGACTGGGATAAAAACCACAAGACAAGGGTAAACGAAACTTAACTAGTGCCAGGAGAGATACCCAATCAGGCCGAACTTGGTCCCTGGTGTGAAAAGTCCCCACATCCTGTCAGCAAAGTACAAAAACAGTTGGTTGCTCTGGGAGGGGGTTCCTCTCTTAACCTGATGAGACTGCTGTGTCAGTACTCCAGGCAGAGTTGGGCTCTAGCTTAAGCTAGCAATAAAGCCTTTTTGCTTTTGCATCTCTGGCTCCGTGTAGTCTTTGGGAACCCTGGACGGAGTTGAGGCACCAACTCCTAACAATATTACTCTCTTCTTAAATGGACCTAGAGATAATAAATGCAAGGTTTTGTGAGAAAACCCAGTCTAAGGCACACCTGCTCTTGGCTTTTTGACAACCACGGCTGCCACTTTCTATGTCCTTGCCAGCTGTGCGTGCATTCTCACTGGCTGGCTTCTCCTTGCCAGCTGTGCGTGCATTCTCACTGGCTGGCTTCTCCTGCTCACAAACACAGATGTGCTTTGCAGACCTTTGCACTGGGAAGGCTCCTCCTCCCACAGTGCTTTGTACATGTTTTCTCTGCTGCCTGGAACTGTTTGCAGTCCTTCTGGCCTGATTAACTTCCTCTGTTCCTATAAATGTCAGCTTTCATTTTCTTTCCTACCAAGTCAAATCCTTTCTGGTCAGGTCAGATCTTCCTCATTAAACTCTTGCCTGTTAGAAACCTTGTCACGGCAACAGTGCTAAATTTGTTGAGAAATCATTTGATTAGTATTAGTTTCTTACCAAAGACTACATTTTCATGACTGCTGTCACCTGTCTCTTTTGACTCACCCTCTCATCTGCCACACTGTCCACTGCAATTTCTGGCATGTAGCAGATACCTAATATACATTAGTAGCATGAATGAGCAAGTGAATAAAAGAATTATTAACTTCTGAGCATGTTTTGGTGAGGAATTTCTTTGCTTTTCTGTTTTCAGTATTTATTAACCTATTAAAGTAATGTCTTCAGTTAAATTTGGCAGAGTGGGAGTTCCTAATCTTATCTCAAACATGGTTAGTGTATTTGTTAATATGTGAGTTGAGAAGTATTGTGTGTGTGGTGTGGGGGGTGGGGTGCATAAGAACACACAAACAAGATAGTGGGTTATAAATCAGAACTCAGAGAGAGACCAGTGCATAAAAAGAAACTTAATAGCTGATAAAAATGGTGACAACACACACTACTAAGAAAAGGGGAAATAATTTAGTGGTGGCCTTAGGAAAGCAAGCTCATTATTAGAGAACAAAACTGACCCCTACTTAATACCATATAAAAAGTGGTTTCCAGATGGGTTAAACTTTCACATGGTGATAAAGTTATAAAGTTAATGGAAGATAATATAGAAAAAATATCTATATGAACCAGTGGTAAAGAAAGATTTTTTAAATAACACTCAAAAACCATATGCCATGCATGAATAAAGAAAAGATGTATTTGATAACATTAAAATTTAGAACTCTGTATTATACAAAGTGTTTTATGAATAAAGTTAATAAACACATTATAGTTTAGGAGAAGACACTATTTATGACAAAAACAGAAAAGGGAATAATATCTAGAACATCCCAGACATCAATAAGAATACAACAGGAACCTGAATAAATAAAAAATATGGGCTATGGGCTACAGTATAATTAGGATTTTACAATAGCGGTATCTCAAAGTCTACAAAGTATGTGTGTATATATATATATATATATATATATATTTAAGATTTACTTATTTATAGAACAACTGGGGTAAAGGCCAGAGGTGCGAGAGGATGAGATTATTCACCAGAGACAGAGTGGGGAACAGAACAGGCAGAAGGACTGAAGTACACTGTTGAGGGGAGCAGCAAGCGAGGCAGGAGAGGTCTGCTGCTCCATGTGGGTTTCTCCCTGAGTGGCCGGGAATGGAACCCGCAATGCAGAGTCTGCAGACAGCTTCACAGCACGGCACTCAACACACTGTGCCACTGGGGAGGCCCTACAAAATATACTTTAAGAAACCATAGAAGTTTATATTAAAACCAGAAAATATCTTTTTACATTTGTGGGACTTATAAAAAATAGGAACCTGATTATCTCTTGTCAAAGTTATTTCATGACTAAATCTAATTCTTCACCTTCCCAGACGCTACACACTTAAAGTTGAATATGGCTAGAGATAAGTTGTTCCAAGTTCAGGAGTTTCACTTGAAGGTCATGATCAGTATCTCAAGTAGACTTTAATAATGCCTAGCAGTCTTACCCTATTGTCTAGTCCTTTCATGTCCCCATTTTCCTAGGCAGTATTTTCATAGCTTGTTATTTCTACCCAAATCTCCTAGATGTTCTCCTCTAGCCTCACTTTCCATTATAATTTAACTTTCTATTTCACAGAGAATATAGAAATGACCAAGGAAAACTTCTAGAAGCTTCTCCACACCTTCCTGCCTGCATGTAGCTTTACCACATAAATGGCCTTTTCTCCTATGCTATGAAAGTAGTGTCTCTCTTCATGGCTAAAGTCAACCTCTTTACTTAGGCATTCATTCCCATTGCCTCAAGGAAATTGTTCTAGAATTTTTGCATCTACATCATCAATTTAATGCATATATGAGTCTATATACTAAGCTAAATTAGATTCACCAGAAATCACTGCTTCTCTATATCCTATTTCACCCTCTAGCTATCACATTCTAGTTCTCTTTTCACCTTTACAGGAAAAAAAAATATATGTATATATATATATATGGGAATAGCTTATCTATATTTACTGTTTTCAACTTCATTATTCATTATTTCTCAAACCTGTTCTGATCAGGTCTCCCTCTTACCACCTCTCCACAAAGTGTTCTTACAAAGGTTATAGAGAGGTTCATATTGTTAAGTCTAACGGCCGTTTTTCATTTCCATCCTGTGTTAATTACAGAGTCGGCATACCTAGCCTTGAAACACCACCTTTTCTTGCTCCCTGTTTTTCAGTCTCAACTTCATTGTTTGCTTCCTCTTCTACTCCACCACCTCTTACTCCTGGGGTGCCCCCGGACTCGGGTGCTGGACATTTATTCTGGCTCCTTTTACCCTCATTCCTGTCTATATATCACTGAAGCCTCTGACTTTGTATTCTCTTCCTCCAGATCACAGCCTTCTTCAGGTTTTGATAATATGTCTCTTCAGTAAGGTTTTCCTAGAGCAGGTTGGGAAAAGGTTAAAATTTCAACCCTCTGACCACTTTCTCAGGATTTTAACTAAAAGCCTTATGCATTTTCTCTAACTCCCCTTATGAGTCTTTGTTTCCTGCACCATGGAACTGTGGAAGCCCCTTCTTTTTGCTAGAGGGTTGTGCATAGTTTACTAGTCTAAGGATTCAACAAATGTCTTGAAGGGAAAATGTGAAATTCCTCCAGTCTCTACTTTTGTAGAGACTTTAGCCCTTCACAACCTCTAAAAGCGTGGCTAATTTCTTTCTCCCCAAGCAGTGGCTACTTGCTTTGGCTAAACCTAGCTGGTGTCCTGGATCTTCAAATGTTTCCTGGGGAAAATGCAAAGCTATCTTACAGAAGATGAACTCAACTTTCTCTGGTGTTTCCTCATTTGAATATTAGCCTCTCTAGTTCTTGTTGATTCTGAAAGTTTCTGATCTCGATAAACAGATCGATTTCATTCAGATATTCTGGTTGGTGTTAGTGGGATTTAATGGACAAAATCAACATACCTAGAGATTAACCCAATCTGATTGTTCCATTAATCATGAGAAAGAAGAATATCCTGTCATTTACAACAGCATGGGTGAAACTAGAGGACACTGTGCTAAATGCAATTAACCAAATAGGGAAAAACAAATACTATATGATTTCACTTACACGTGAAATCTTAAAAAAAAATAAAAGTAAGTTAATTTCATAAAAACTTACTAACATAGTAGAACAGCAGTTACCAGGAGCTGAGATTGGGGGTAATATGTGAGTGCTATTATACTTTGAACCAATTCTGAGGGCTGAATGTAGAGCACGGTAGCTATATTTAATAATAATGTGTTATGTACTTGAAATTTGCTAAGAGAGTACACCTTAGACATTCGTACCACATGTACATACAAAAGGTAACTAGGTGAGTTGATAGATAGGTTAATTAACTGGATTGTGGTAATTGTTAAAAAATTACACAAATACCAAATCATGTTGTACACTTTGTGTGTGTGTGTGTGTGTGTGTATTTTGTGTTAGTTATAATTCAATAAAACTGAAAAAGAAATCCAATTAGTTCTCAGATATTTACTAGGCCAGAGACTGGCTTATTGTTCCTTGTACATGCCCATCCCAGGGTCAGTCTAATCAGAGTTGAAATAGTCAGTAAAACAAAAACCTGTTCAAATATTTCAAGTCTTTTCTAACCTCTTTGGGATATATTCTTAATACACAGCAACCATCTTTAAAATCTTTTCTTCCCATGTCTAACCATCTCAATATTACCTACATTATTTGCTGCTGCTTCCTGAAAATTTAAATGTACCTTGGTTCAGGTGGAACATAATGGAAGATTATTGGGTCATTGTTGGTGAGCATGGTGTAAAGCATACCTTTGTGGAGGTTTAAACCTGTAATCCTGAAAGCAGATACAACAATGTAAACCAACTTTACCTCAATAAACAAAACTTTTAAAGAAATGATTATACCTCTTTGCTACTTCTCAGTTTATTTCTCAACAATAATCACATAAAATAAAACAAACCACTTCTTCTGAGGTATGGAGAAGAAAGGAAAGAGTTGTAAAAGATGCTTTGAATAATCATACAGGAAAAAAAAAGAAGTATTCATATCACCAGACAAACTAAACACAAAGTGTTCCTTGCCCTAAATGAACCTCAGTATGTGGGGATGATTACATGGAAGTTAAGTGATAAAGAGTATGCCCTTTCTTTCCAACCGTGAGACAAGAAGTGTCACCTGGAACTCCCACAAATACTTCAACTTCAAAATGTCCCAAACTGAAGCCATTAACTTTCCATGACAAAACTGCTTTGCATTTCTTCTCATTGTAATTAATGATTTCATGATCCTCCCACTTAATCAAGAAAGAAGCCAGGGAGTCATCCTAGACACCCTCTCTTTGCATTACTCTTGTATCCCATCTGTCTTGGGGTTCACTGCTATTCTGATCCCTCTTGTCTCATCTGAGCCACCTGCTTTTGTCCTACAGCTGTGTGTCTCCAACCCATCCTCCACAATGGTGGTTTTCAAACTGTTTTTTGAACTCTAGTATTTCTTGTTTTCTGGATTTTTTGGTTTGTTTGATTTGTTGGCTATTTTGCTTTTTGGCTTGGGAGTCCTAACTTCTACATCATCTAGAATGCCTCCTTCCATCTGGTTCAGGGAGCCTTCTCTAACTGCCCCAGGTACAGGACGGCTCTTCAAGTCTCCTGTGTACATGCGGTATCTATATTTGCTTCTGTTATTACAAGTGACAGTGTTGTATGTAGCTATTTACTTTATAAGTCTGTCTCCTCTGGAGTCGATTAATATTCTATTTTTTAGTATGTTCAGATAATTGTAGAATTTCATATTTGATATATGCTTGATCTAGGAGTGGATTATGTTGCTAATAACATAGATAGGGACAACAGGAAAGTGGTAATTTTTGAAGGTGTTAAATAATTTGCTTTCGAAGATACTGCCTTTGAGCTTTTTGTGAGTTGTAAGGCTAGAAATAATTAGTAACCAATATGGATGTGGAATTCAAAAGAGACTCCAATTATAAGATACAATCTTGATATTACATATTATATTACATATTACAATCTTGATATTACATATTATCTGTATAGAGATAGTTAGGATAATTCAAAGAGATTGGATAACTAGGATAACTCCAACCTATTTAACCCATTGATTCTGGTGTGGACAGGATTGTTCTGGTATGAGGAAGACCAAGTTGTGTCTCTCTTCTTTTTTTTTTAAAGATTTATTTATTATGCACACAAGAACTGGGGTACAGGGCAGAGGTGCAGGGGGTTGAGAGGATTTAGCAGAGACAGAGTGGGAAACAGAACAGGCAGATTAACTGAAACACACTGCTGAGGGGAGCATCAGGCAAGTCAGGATAGGTCTGCTGTGCCATGTGGCAGCTCCCTTGGCTGGGGATTGAACTCATGCTGCAGTGACTGCAGATAGCATCATAGGTTGTCTCCAACCCTTTGTGCCACCAGGGAGGCCCGAGTCTCTCTTCTTCCAACAGAAATTTATATTATAGAAGGATGTGAGTATGCAAAATACTTAACAGAGTTCGATAGAAGGCATGTTTTTCTTTTACAATTAAGAAGCTAGGAGCATTTCTTCAAATTCCATTTTATTACAAATAAGAGGCCATTCAGGGATATTGCTTAAGAGCAATCATTGATCAGAACCCAGACTCTGGGAAAACCTACCAGTCTGGTCTTGAGTTAACTGACCTTTCTCAGCCTCCATTTTCTTATTAGCAAATGGGAATGGTAATAATAACACCTAATGGTGGAAATATTTTATTAATATTTTATTTTTAAAGATTTATTTTATTTTATTTTTATTTTATTATACAAGCACTGTGTATAGTCAGAAACGCGGGAGGGTGAGAGAATTCACCAGAACCAGAGCGGGGAGCAGAGCAGGCAGAAGGACCTAAGCACACTGCTGAGGGGAGCAGCAGGCGGCAGGAGAGGTCTGCACGCCATGTGGGACCCTCCTCCGGTGGCCGGGGAGCAGCCAGGGATCGAACCGGCACTGCAGAGGCTGCGGGCAGCTTCGCAACCCAGTGCTCAACCGCTGCGCCACCGGGGAGGCCCCTTTTTTAATATTTTAAATAAGATTTTTGCGAAAGCATCTATAATTCTTGCACATAGTAAGTGCTTAACAAATTTCCCCATATTCCAGGCACTATTCTAAGCACAAAGATCCTTGCCTTCATAGAGTTTACAATGTTATTTGGGGAGGGAAGAGAAAGCAATAAACAATGAACATTATAAAAAAGTCAAATGGCAACATAATTTTTCTTATATTGAAAATTCACATAGTGCATATAGTCACAGAATTCAGTTCCCACAGGAGCCAGAATAATAATTGAGGTAAAAAAAAAAAAAAAAAAAGTCAGGTTGGAAGAAAAGAGCAGACTTTTTTTTTTTATTCTTTTCCCTTGAATCTACCTTTGGAGCCCAATACTACAGTGTTATGATAAATGACAATTGACAAACTTCTTATCTGAGACAAGAATGGCAAGCTGCAGAGAGCCTGGTTCTGGCAGAGGGCATTAGGAAAACCACTTTCATTTCCAGCCAATTGGTAGCCTTTGAGACTATGACCTTAGTGTAACCCAGAGTCATCACTTTTTCAAGAGAAGTTACAAATTTATATTTTGGGCAAAATGCCCTTATTTTTATGTAGCAATTTATTAAAATATTGTTTTCATCTTAAAAGTTCTCTCCACCAAAAAGTTGCAGTCACATTGACCTGAGAGAATAGCCAAGTTTTAATTTATGAAACAAACTGAGGTTTCATTTATGTGACTTTTAAAATACTTTCTTACTCTGTAATATTTCATAAAACTTGGCAAGTGAAGTTATATCTATATAGTTCCTTTACGATTATATAAGGAATAAATATTTTGCTAATTGATCAGGGCAAGGTGACATTGGTTAAGAATAAGAGAGTATTCCCCCTGCATATTTGCTCCCAGAATACCTCACATAATTATTAAACATCTTCCCTTAGTTATAGGCCCTGATTTTACAGAGCTTATGTGCTCAGCTGGAAAATCTTATTTCTCACTCTTTCTTGCAGATAGGGATGGAATCCACCAATCCACCATCAGTCAATCCACCAATTCTCCAAGGTTACGTAGGCAAAATTTGCCAGAAACATTACTGGAAATGATCCCTAAAAAAGAAAGCCTTCCCTTTGCCTCTTTTTTCTATTATAGAGGCAGCTGTGATGGTTGCATTAGCAATCCTGTGATGGTTGAGCAAAAAAGAAAAAAGAAAAATCTCCTGGAACACTGATGACATCAAGAAGCCTGCACTCAAGTCTAAGATTCTGAAATTTACAAGTTCTTATTTGTTTATGTCACTTTTTTTTTTTTCCATTACCAGGAAGCCTAGTGCAAGTTCTAGCCAATTGCTTAGATCATTTTAAAAATATCTTTTTATATAGCCTCTGATGTAGATCAGCAGAATTCAAACTTAGGTGGTTAACATATGGAATTTCCATTTGTCATACAGTGAAAAGTTGTCTTCTTTGTTGCATGCTGAAAGCTCTGCCACTTTCTTCTTGTTAACCTCACCTTTATTCATTTTGAAGTTTATTCAGGTAGGCATAAAAAAGTTTTCTATTGTGGTGGCGGTCACTGGATTAATTAAAACAAAAAATACATTTTATTTACTTTTACTTACCTTTACATTAAGTTAAAAATAAGAACTCCCTCACACTAATCAAATGCAACGAAATAGCAATTTTCTTCAACATAAAGAAATACATCAAATTGATTACACAATTCATAGAAAGAGACAATGAAATGGTGGAAATAATATGCTAAATCTTAAAATGTGTCTCTTTTAGTCAAGATATATGCCGGGGCCTCCCTGGTGGCAGAAGGGGTTAAGGTGCAACTATGAAGCTGTCCGCAGCCATTGCAGCATGAGTTTGATCCCCAGTCAGCCAGGGAGCTACCCACATGGCACAGCAGACCTCTCCTGTCTTGCCCGATACTGCCCTCAGCAGTGTATTTCAGTCAATCCAACTGCTCTGTTTCCCACTCTGTCTTTGATGAATCCTCTCACCCCCACCCGGCACCTCTGGCCTGCACCCCAGTTCTTGTATACATAAATAAATAAATAAATCTTTAAAAAAATTTTGAAAAGATATATGCATTAATTTTTATTTAATGCATCAATTATATATTAAATGCCATGAATATATACTAAAAAAATTGCCCACAACAGACAAATATTATAAGCACAGGTGTAAGAGAAAATACAATGATGAGTAAAACATCATCTGAAGAATATCATAGTTTGATAAAACCAATGAATAATATCCTATTTACAGCTGAAAGGATTGAAATAAATGACTTCATAAATATCAACAGCAGATTCATGGGAGAATTCATGTTACCTTACTCCTAGATCCATGGCTTTCTGTAAAGCCAGAAGGTTTTAGAGGATGGAAAAGTGACTAAGAAAGGTACATCTATTTTGATTTCCAGGAACTAATTAATTCTTCACTTTGCTTTCAGGTCATTTAAGAAAACATTGAAATAGCCTCATGACTAACCATTTTTGAAATCTTAGACAACAGAAAATGATTTTCCAAGTAAGATTAAGCTTATTGAGTCATGATTTAGGTAAGTCAATTATTTCCTTCCAATCCCTGTTCTCTCGCTACATCAGATTAGACTCAGATTCAGGTACATTTAAGGGGGAAAAAAATCCCTTAAATATCACTGCTGAACCATAAAAAAGTTTATTGAATAAGTGTAGAGTCAGGCAATGCAGGGCGGGTTTGGAGACTCCACAAAGTCATGAGACATTCAGTCTCCTAAGTCTTTTTCACCATGTTGAGTGGATCGGATGGGCGGGGGGAGGGGCAGCAAATTAACATTTCTAACAAGTTTCTGGGTGATGAGGATGCTGCTGTTCCAGGCATCACACTTCATGAGCCACTGAATTTGAATTTCAAGAGGAATCAAAGAGGTGAGATATATCTGAGTGTAAAGCACAATATCCCACCTGTTGAGTAAATAGTCTGTAGCACAAAATGTCTGTGAAATTGAATTTTATATAAATGAACTGTTTAAATGTTATCCACCCCCTGGGCCTCCCCGGTGGCGCAGTGGTTGAGCGCTGGGTTGCGAAGCTGCCCGCGGCCTCTGCAGCGCGGGTTCGATCCCCGGCTGCTCCCCGGCCACCAGAGGAGGGTCCCACATGGCGCGCAGACCTCTCCTGCCGCTCACTGCTCCCCTCAGCAGTGTACTTCGGTCCTTCTGCCTGCTCTGCTCCCCGCTCTGGTTCTGGTGAATTCTCTCACCCTCCCGCGCTTCTGACTGTACCCAGTGCATGTATAAACAAAACAAACAAACAAATAAATAAATAAATAAAACATGCCTCTATAAATAAATAAATAAATAAATAAATGTTATCCACCCCTGATTTCTACATCTACATTTTCAATATATTTTAGGAGCAACAAGGCCAAAACAAATAAAGTCTTCACTTTGAATTAGAGGATTCCTTTTAGTTTGTTTTTTTTTTAATTATACCTGAAAGAAAAGAATTCTACATGAATTTTTGACATGATGTCTAGGTTAATTTTAAATTTCAGGTATATCAAAGACAGTCTTTAAGTCTCTTTTTAATATTAATAATGTTATATTATATCTTTTAATGTTCTCCATATACAGGTAAATAAGAGCACTCCAAAGTCACAGGTATTGTTGCTTACTGGCAACTAAATCTTAACAATTTTGAAATCCTGTCTAGTCTTGGACCAAATACAGAGAAATTCCACTCTTAATTATTTTTTTCTAGCTCTAAATTGATTTTGTCAAAGGACATTTTATATCTACCAATCAAAAATTTACTGTAAGTGTAGATATTTTTAATTAATTGAGTCATCTTCATAAAATATATATTATAAATATACTTCAAATATTGTTTTTATAATGTTTATGGTACATTAGTCTATTTATGTACTTGAAAGTAGTTCAACAGAGATAAAAATTTGAGGCCAAGTGTGGTTTTATTTTTTTTTTGCAACATTGTTTTTTCAAATAGATTTATAAATTTTTGCCTGCTTAATTTTATCGGGCTTACAAAATATATAGGGTTTATACATTCTTAATAATATTTTCTTTTATTATATCTCTATTTTCTTCTCCCTACCTAAGTAGAAAGACAAACACAGTGCCTGGCTAAATGCAATGTTCTTTCACATACGGCAAAAAAAAAAAAATAAATAAAAGATAAGTATATATACTGCAATATACATTGTTTATTTGTCTCATTATTCTAACTTAATCCAGGATTTTCAACAAGCATAGGATTTTTATAACTAAGACACCACATAGTTTTTTTGTATGACAATAAAAATTGTCATCTCCAAAAATTCCATTGAGAATATTTTCCAAATATCATAGCATACTCCATTTTCTAAAAGTAAATGTATGCATACATAACACATTTTCTAAAATATTTTTAGTGAATTCAGAAGGAATTAAAAGCTCAGTAAAGGAAGTGCTAACAAAGCTTGAAAATAATATCAATTTTTATCTGTTTTGGTAATTCCATGTAATTTTTCATGAAATAGTTAAAGATCTGAATCAAGATAGATAAAATTTAATTATATGTTTCCCTCACTATAGATTTAATTATAGGAAAGCAATTCATATTATTAATTTATACACAATTAATAAATTTATAATTAACATAAAATAATCCATAATATGCAATATTTTGTAAACAAACTAAATTTGTAAACAGTCCAGTGGAATTTCATAAATAGCACCCATCCTACAACTAACACATTTTTCTAAAATTTAATTTTAAGTATAAACAGCAACTAACTGAATTTCCTAAATAAATCAAAAGATGGTCACAGTTCCACTGTGAGATAAATCTTAATGATATTTGGAAAACATTTTAAATACCCAAAGTTTTTTAACATAATCATTTCCCACACATTCAAATAATTCTGGAATATCTTTGGAGTAATCTTCTTTTTCTGACAGATAAATCTATGGGCTTTAATTTTACTCTATGTTGTAATATAAATTTTCCATTCATACAAATATAAGAAATATGAAGACATAAAAAAACACAAATAAGTTAATGTTTGCCTAAAGATTTTTAATTGCTCAGGAAACATTTCTGTATCTACATTCAAGAATACAACAGTATATTATGATATTTTCCCAAATATATGATGTTATATTTTAAAATTTCAAAACTGGCATTTTTGTCAGAGTAATGTATACATCAGACAACAGAAATTGATTGCATTATCCTCCCAAATTATTTTACTCACAATAGTTATAAAATGTATATGTTGTGAACAATTTATAAAATAAAATCTTACTTTTTAAAACAACTTTTTCATCTGCTCTAATATACAATTTCAGTTAAGAAACAACTATAATTAGAAAACATAACTGATATAAGATTAATTACAAAATTTAAAAACATCAACCATTCATTTTTTTAATACTCAACTACCTTATAGATCTTAAAAAATAAGTTTTTGATTTTTGTAGATACTCCACCCTCATGTAGAACATAACTCCCACTCTTCAAGTGTAGCTGCACTTAGTGACTTTCTTCTAAGGAATATAGTATGGCCAGGAGGAGACAGTGACTTTACAGAGCAGGCAACTGCCAAACACAGCCAGCCAGGTGATCAAGGTCCACATCAACAGTGATAAGTTATGTTGATATTATGGGCCCTTGATTTGATGTAATAAAAATGGAACTTTGCCTCTGTGGACTTCCTCCTGAAAACAGTCTAATTATGAGGAGTATGCTAGACAAATCACAATTGGGAGACATTCTACAACATACCTAAGCAAAACTGTCCAGGTCATGGAAAACAGGAAAAATTTGAGAAGCTATTACAGTCAAGAGAAACGCAAGATGACATGACTAAATGTAATGTAAACTGAGTGAGATTCTGGAACAGAAAAAGGACATTAGGGAAAAAATGGAGGAAATCTGAATAAAGTTTGCACTTTAATATATCAATATTGGCTTATTTGTTGTGACCAAATGTATCACAGTTGTGTAAGTTGTTAATAGGGGAAACTGTAAGTGGGATATATGGGAACTCTTTATTATCTTTGCAGTAATTCTATAAATCTAAAACTTCTAGAATAAAAAGTTTTATAAAAAGTAAAAAAAAATAGTTTTAGTCTGAACGAAAAATTGCCATGTGATGTACACTGTTATAGTTTATGATTTATAGTTTGGCACACAAAACTATTAAAATATTAATTAAATATATGGCTTCTAACTTAATAAAATATAATATCTTATTGAAATATTATACATTCAAAATAATTTATTAACCGATGTCATCATTTATCCATCATTTAATAAATATTTGCTGTGTTTTTTAACAGATTTCCTTATTTTAACACATGCCATATCATCTTCATTTCTGATTTTCCATTTTATAAAAGTAACCACAGTGTAAACTGAGTATTAGTCCCCATATGATTGATCGTACAATTTTTGCATATTTAAAGAGCTAACTGCTATGTATCAGGTTTGCAAGCATAATATCTGCAGGATTGGTTCTATCAATACTTATAGATGGTGGGCCTGAGTCAAACTAGGAGTGAAGGTTCTTGCCAGTTATATTTTATAAAGATAATAGTACATCGTGGTGGGCAAACAAAACTTATTTATGAGTCTCAGTTGACCTGGGGTCATCAAGATGGAAATTCTTCATAGAAATCCTCTCATGTGAACCATATGAAAAAATCTCTGTGGTTCAAATAGCTTTGAGCTTTTATGTTCTGTGTCTTTCCAACAATCATAGAAGCTATGGGAACCAAATAACACATTCACATAAGCAGATCCAAGAACAAGCTTTGAAGCATCCTTAAAGAAACAGTCCTGGTATCACCTCCAACAGGGGAAAAATGTAGTGAGAAATGTGCTCTTATTTACCAAATTAAAGACCTCACCAAAAAACATTTAAGAATCCTTCAATCCTTCAATATATAGCCACTTGGGTAAAGGAAACAATTTCCTGCACCAAAAAATAAAAATTCTAAAAGCATAATTTTCCCAAGCTTTTTGAAGAAAATATTTAATTTTCATCTACAGTAAAAATTCATTTTTCATCTGCCTCTACAATAGCCAGTTCTTCCACATGTTCTTCCATGGCATGGAAAATAACATAAATTTGTATCTAGAAGGTGCAAGAGAGCACATAGTACAGTCTGGAAATGGTCAATCTATACATGCATATAAAAAGAAAATTAACAAATAAAATATTTATTTCTAGAGAATATGGAAACTGTATCAGACAAGGAGAATTCAGGGGCGCTCCATATATATATAGTACCCTTATCCATAAGTGACTCAAAGTTCACTTCCCATGAATAAACACATGAGCAGATGCTGCTACCATTTTGCATTCAATAAACTCCTACATGTGCATTTGTAGATGTTACTGTATTAAAAGATACATTTGTTACTTGACACAAGTCTTTGCTAGTGTCCTAAATTTGGGTTCCAGATGGTCTAGAAACTCAAGCCCCTCTTCTTCCTGCCGATCACTACAGCAGCCGACCGAGCCAGCCACAGACCCTTTTCCTTCATAGTTATATGAACGAACGTAGTCTTCAGAATGTTTATGCTCCTCATCTTGACCACAAAGATACACCTTCTGTATTGAAAAAGAGCACATTTTATTATTTTTTTTAAAAAACACCTAAACATATTAGCATTAAAAATAATGTCTTTGATTTACCTTTTACTGTTTAATTTTTAATCAGAGTGTGTCCTCTAATGGGTTCCTACATATAAAAAATGCACATGATTGGTCTGTATTATATTCATTCTTAAAATTATAGCAAATATATAAATGCTTCCAGTGAACACGTTCATGAAAATTAAAGCTATAAACATATTACACAACTAATTTCCCATTCAAACATAAGATCTATGTAGTTGAAATGTATCTTTGTAGCTTTTTCACATATGTGAGGGACACCAAGATAGGCAATGATTCTTTTGTTTAGACATTATGAGAAATGATACTCATGTATTAGACTAAGCTGCTAATATTAACCTATGTTGCTTAATCTGAAGATAAAACAAAACAAGAAACTAAAACCCTAAATAAAAGCTTAATAGTCTGTCAGTTGATGTTGTTAGTTAGGACTTCAAAACCACATGGAAAATTCAATACACTGAAAAATGTTTATAATTTATGATCAGTGCATTACACTATATCAATTATTTCACTCCACATGATTTTTCTGTTAATTTTTAGGGAAGAAGATATCAATCTTCTTATCCTCTCTAAACCTATCTGCATATGTCACAACTTGATAAAGTTTAGAAAAACTTATTTTAATAATTGAACTTTTAAAAAACAATTGAACATTTTCCTGTCTGTACTTAAACCCCAAACCAACAACTAGGATAATTCAACATTAAAAAGACAATGTGTTCCATCTGTATGAGGAAGAAAACTTTCGGGAAATCCTGATTTATAAATCGTGTTTAACTTTCATGCAAAAGAAACTTGAAGACATTGACACTTACTTCTCCAAGTCGAGGTTGGGTGAAGCTGTGCCAGTCGGTGTATGCATATCTGCCAGTATCTGTTACTCCCTGTCCCATTCCCTTGACAGACTCCAAGGTGTGCTGTCCACCTCCTTTGTTGGACTCCAGAGTATAACAGCCCTTGACCATCTCAAAGTTTTGTTGTGTCTTGATTCCCTGGCCACCAAGAGTGCCAACAGACATGCTTGTATCACAAATGTTGGATGTCTGTGTGGGGAGTCTAATATTTGCTTCCTATAAATAAAGGTAGAGTTATAAAATGAATGAATCAAATTGAAACTAACATTTGCCTTCATTTATTCCCACCATAGGTGAATTGTTTACCTGCTTTCCCTCTCAATTCCCCATATTTAGAGCAGGATAATAACTGGACCCACACCATAGATATTATGGGTTGAACTGTGTCCCCCTCTACACCAAAGTTCATTTGTTGAAATCCTAACCCTCTGTGCTTCAGAATATGACCTTATTTGAAGACAAGGTGATTGCAAATATAACTAAATTAAGGTGAGGTCATTCTCTATTGGGGTGGGTCCTAGGCCAATATTATCAAAGTCCTTATAATAAGGGGAAACTTATACACACACAGAAAGAGACAGAATGCAATACGAAGATTTGATTTATCTTGACATAAGCCAAAGAACTAACAGAAGCTAGGAGAGGGGCCAAGAACAGATCCTTTCCTTGCACCTTCAGGGAGGATCATGTCCTTGCCAACAACTTAATTTCTAGCTTTTAGAAGCCTTTAGATAAGAGAATCAATTTCTATTGTTTCGTGGCACTTTCTGATGTCAGCCCCAGGAAATTAATGTAGTAGAACTGTGGGGTACAAATGAATTAACATAAACTGGGCACTTGGAATTCTACTTGACATAGTAAGTACTCAATAAATACTAGCTGTTATTATTACTATTATTGTGTAACTATCAGCCATCATCATTGGATTACCATACAAATCAAAGGAAAGAGGAAAGTGATTTACCATTACTTCTTCTCCAGGTCCCTCAGTATTTGATACAATTAAATTTTGTTGGGCTACATCTTCTGGAAAACATTTCTTTACTGTCTTCTTAGCAGTAACACAGAAACATGTAAACAGAATACCTAAAAAATAAAAAATATTTAAATAAAATAGTATTCATGGTGATATACATTAAGATACTTGAATGTAATCAGTGTAATGTTTCTCTGATTTCCGCCGCATTGCAATAGTTGTTTTACCTTATTAAAATGGAAATTAATATTATTGATATTTAAAATCCATTCAGAACATATCCAAAGCTCTTAGAAACACAAAATAAAGAGCATAAAACAAATAAAAAACATAATTACATAAATTTATTGCCCAGTTTTGAAAATGTACATCAACTAATACTATACTAAATTAAATAGCCAGTTTAACCTACAAGTCAAATCAATGAATTATGACACAGTAAAGTCTCTGGGGAACGTTTACAAATTCAAAATTTGTATGTTCTTAAAAAGATAATTTTAAAAAGGGGAGAGAGAGAGAAAGAGAGAGGAATACAGAGGGAGGAAAGGAGAGAGAGAAATGTAGGCAATTATTTCCATCACTTTTGCACCTCCAAAAAATATTTGCAACAAGCAAAGACTTAACATTCTTTGCAAGCATTACTTTTCCTCAGTGACTCACCACACAACCACTTCCTACTCATTGGAGTCTTCTTAAGATGCATGCTAAAGCATTTCTTTTTTTTTTTTTTTAAGATTTATTTATTTATTTATACAAGCAGTGGGTACAGTCAGAAGCGCGGGAGGGTGAGAGAATTCACCAGAGCCAGAGCGGAGAACAGAACAGGCAGACCGACTAAGTACACTGCTGAGGGGAGCAGCGGGCGGCAGGAGAGGTCTGCGTGCCATGTGGGACCCTCGCCCAGCAGCCGGGGATCGAGCAGGCGCTGCAGAGGCTGCGGGCAGCTTCGCAGCCCAGTGCTCAACCGCTGCGCCACCAGGGAGTCCCGCTAAAGCATTTCATTAATAACATTGACTATAAACATTTAAGTAAATATTGGAACTACTCTGTTTTCACTAATTCTTTTTTGTGTATTTACTACATAAGCTTGGCTAGTTGAGAGACAGGAATATTTTGTGTGGAGGAGCACATTAACATTCTTTTTAGCCAACATTTTCACATTCCATGCGGAATAAGGAACCATTTATTGAAGAGGAAATTACTTATCCAGAATCTCAGTTAATTATTTGAAGAACTAAGGCTATCTAATCCTCTGAAAATTTGATTAAATTTAACCTGTTCTTACTGAACTGTTTCTTCTTGTATCACTTTGAATCCTAAGTCAGATAGTATGTGCAATATTTTTAAAGGACACAAGGTGATGGTGCACAGGTGCATTGATGAAGGAAACTCTATGGGGACTACACCTGCCGGGGTGAGGGAAAGTAAATATTGTTTAAATATGAATAATGTTGTAAAAAAATAAAAAAAATTAATATTAAAAAGGACACAATTATCAAAGGTTATAAATGCAACTGACATAAAGAACTGCCATATACTTTTAAACTTCAACTCACACATTCTGGATAATTATACTCACACAGCAACAACGCAGAACCCAACACCATGGCAAGAATAGCCCATTTTCCAAGTATTACATTTGATAACTTGACATCTCTCACATCTTTAATATTCATGTTACAGTCAGATGGAGTTGTACAATCACATACTCTCACTGATAACATGTGTTTTGCAGCAAACCCATGTCTATCTTTTATTTGGATAGGCACATCATAATAGTTATAGTCAAGATTTTGCCGTTGACGAAGAATGGCAGTTTTACCTACAGGAAAAAAAGATAGAGAATATGTATTAACATGATCTTTCAAGAGCGACATCATTCAAACTTGATATTTTTGATGGGGATGATAGAAGAACCATTAAATTAGGAAAAAAATAATGGTTCATTTTTCTTTCTTTAAAATGCTTGGATTTCTTGAAAAACCATGATTTTTAATTGATCTTGCACTCTGATTGTATTAGACTATATTGTATTTAATGTCTTTCAAATATTATCTTTAAATGGATTTGTAAGTTTTCTTTAAAAATATCAGGAACAGGAACAAGAGTTTAAATTTAGCATAAATATATTATTCATTACTTTAAAAAGCAAGATTTTATCTTTAATGTGTTCAATAAAATATTTTCCCAATATGAATATTTATTTATTATCATGAGCTGAAGTGAAAATGAGAACCAGATTGAGTTCCTACTGATTAGAAGAATTATTATAATTACCATCCTTTGATTCTATAGTCCAAAGTTTGCTGGCAGAATTATCCAGAAAGAACTGAAAAGGTGGACCATTATCAGGTCCATCTGGATCTACAGGTTCAAGAACAGCAAAATCTTTAGAATGCTGACAAATTGTCACTTCTTTTTCAAGTTGTGGTGCATGATCATTATAATCTTCCAAACGAACTACTAATGTTCCAGTGCAAGATCTGCCATCTAAGAAAAGTAAAAAAAAAAAAAAGGTTATTTCTTCACTTAAAAATGCATTTGCAAAAATCTGTATGATACGAATGGATAAGCTGCTTTCTACTAGCTTTCAGAACTTGAATTATCACACATAATTCCCAGACCAAATGCTATCACTACAAGTACAAAATAGTCACATCATTTGTCCTTGAAGATCGGTGACTGCACCAGATATCTTGAGGTGCTTTTCAAAAGTGTGTGACATTATAAGGTGTATCACCGTAGAAAAGCCAGTTGAAAGTAAATTTCTCATCCTTCCTTACGAAGAGCATACATTCATGCTAAAAATATAAGTGAATGGCCAAATGTCATCAACTACCTCTTCAGCTTCTTCTCCTGGCCCTTTTCTTCATACCCTGCTCAAATCTTGTAAAATTTCTCATCAAGCCCCCTAGTTTCCTATCTTCATGGTGCATTCTGTTGCCACTGCCAGAAATCTCTTTTTTCCTTTTTTGCCTGGCAAAACCCTATTATTCCTCAAGAATACATTCATATATCACCTCTTCATGAAATTTGGCATGATGTTTATGGACAATAGCAGCCACATTCTCCATTGATTTCTCAGAATACTTGAATCATTGTCAAGTATCAATAAATATTTTTAATTAAAACAGTATCCATTATTTGTGTTTAGGTGACAATGAAGTTCAGAAAACATGTTCAAATTTTACTATTTGTGATAATATTATAAAACACAAGTGGTATGATTTCAAAAAATGAAATAAACATAAACATAATTGATGAAATTTCTCCTTTGCTAGTACTTGTCCAAAATTTGAAGCATGTATCTTGAATTTATCTCAAAAAATACTGTAACTCATACACAACTATGATCCTTTTTTTTTTCAGTTTTAATAATACTTAAGCCTTTTTATGTAGTGTATTTCAGTTAGGAAGTCAAAGTCAGAAAAGAAAAGTCTTAGAAGCCTGTTGAAACTACAAAAGACTAAGGGTAAGTTCATTTTACTTCTGGGAAATAAAGCCAAAAATAAGTAATACTGACAACAAATGAAGATTGTGAAAAGCTCATTAAAAGGGTATATTTTTGGCCAGGACTGGTGCCATGAGCGGGGCTCCTCATGCCCCTGGCCCCGGGGCCTCTTCCCTCCGCCTACAAGTTTTCCATGTTGGGGTTTTTTTATTGTTATTAAACTGATGGGACTTTCTGTGTTTTTATATTGACTCTGTGATGTGGGCCCTTTAATAAAGCTAGGATATGCCTCTGGTGCAGCTAAAAAAAAAAAAAAAAGAGTATGTTTTTTCACCTCTAGACCTTACTTTAAGCACATAAGCAAATGTCAAATATCAGGGAATATGGACTATCAAAATCTCAGACTGGAAAGTGTCTATTTAGATTAACTAAAATCTAAATTCACAAGAGGTCAACAATTGAAAAGCAATAGTTTCCCAAAGCTACTTAAACATGTTCAGAAACTGGAAGCTCTGCATTATGACTCAGTCCAGTTACTGAAGACTTATGTTCTTTCTTATCAAGCTATAATGTGACTCCAAGATACTTCCAACAATTTGTTTATGTTCCTTTTGGACTATACACACAAAATATTTACCTCTTTCACATCACACCCTTAAATATTTGTTCTTTTTAAAGTCAAAGATGGCAAACATTTTGTATGCTTCTAGACACAATTTTCTATATTAAAATGAATTGTTCCAAGTGTCATTATGCACATGAAATTGCAAAGTTCTTAGTAGTAAGTATCATAACCTGGATCTAAATATTATTGCTCTCAAGTAACAGAGGAATGGGAAACATGAATACCTACATTAAGCAAACATTGCCAAACTTTCTGTCAGATGTTTGATAAAGAGATGGTTTAGCAAAGGGGTCCTTATTTAAAACTGAGCTCCTAATCAATCAAGTTAGGGGAGCAAAGTACACATGAGAAGAGAAGAAACATCACCTATTAGAATCAGCACATGACTTCCAGGAAAGGAAGGCTTAAAAGGTATTAAAACTGAAAAAAAAAAAAAAAAAAAAGAGTGGGTCCAATCACAGAAGTTGCCATATCCATTCATTTGAAAAAACTAAGGGGTATGAATTTCAGACTGGAATAGCAGTGCTATTCTAGGTGGGTGGTGTATAAAACAATGCTTTCTAGGGCCTCCCCGGTGGCGCAGCGGTTGAGCGCTGGGTTGCGAAGCTGCCCGCAGCCTCTGCAGCGCCGGTTCGATCCCCGGCTGCTCCCCGGCCACCAGAGGAGGGTCCCACATGGCGCGCAGACCTCTCCTGCCGCCCGCTGCTCCCCTCAGCAGTGTCCTTCGGTCCTTCTGCCTGCTCTGCTCCCTGCTCTGGCTCTGGTGAATTCTCTCACCCTCCTGCGCTTCTGACTGTACCCAGTGCATGTATAAACAAAACAAACAAACAAACAAACAAATAAATAAATAAAACATGCCTCTATAAAAAAAAATTAAAAAAAAATAAAACAATGCTTTCTAGAATAATGGTAGAGAAACCAGTCTCACTGACAAAGAAGAGTGGCACATAAATGCAAGGAAATAAACAATTCTAAGAAAGCTAGAGGAATACTTAGATTATCATCCTGAAATATTTTCAAACATCAAAACTAAATGGCAGTATGGAAACAGAATTACTTTCCGTTTGGCATTTTGAAGTATATATTAATGGAAACTAGATCCTCCAAGGATCTAGGAAACTATATCCTTCATTTCATTCTATGATCTTCCATTAAAATTTATAGCATTCTTATCTTTTCTTCTTCTTGAGCACACCCAAGTAATACATGAGCTAGGACATAGATTTATACAGTTCAGATTTGGCATTTTATTTCCTTGTACTATGATCTCTGTGCTTACATGTTGTTTTTTACACCAAAGACAAAGCTGATTTCTTATATTTCTGCTCTCCACATTTTCCTTCTCTTCAAATAGTATTTCATTTTCCTCACACCAAGTTTCTGAATTGCCATGAAATCTCCTGTTTTATACTTTAACTTAGGCAACTCTTTACTGATTTCACTTCTTACAATATCCATACATTCTTTTATGGGAAAAGTTTTTATACCATAGAATATCTTATGAGATCATATCCTTAACTGGTATCATGTGAAAAATTGACTTTGTATGATGCCTACCTTCTAGGGTAACTTGCTTACTAATTGGGATTTAATAGACGATCATTTATGGAATAAATAAGTAAATATAATCCTTGTTTGGCATCATAATTGTGTTCTTAAACTACTCAGATTTTACTTTTATCTAAGAATAGCAAATCACCTGGGATTATAGAGCAGCTAACTAAACTTCTCAGCTAAGATTTTTCCCATTCTTTAGTTTTATCCTAACCTATATTGAAAAAACTGCATTAGAAGTATGTGTGAGAAGTATCAAGAGGAAAAGAAAATCATATGCACATATTTAAGTAATTATATTCATATTTAAGTTGTCTTTCAGATTTTGAAACCTAAGTATTTTGATTCATGGGAATAGTTATCTAAAAAGATTTAGTCACTGGTTATGATGTAAATCACACTATTTCCTTTCCAAGACAATAGGACTAGAACAAGGCTGAGTGAGAATAGTCAGGAAAAAAAACCTAAATAGGGCAGATGTGCATGGAAAAGCTTGCCAGAAAATCAAGATATGACTTTTGTTGTAATGCTATAGGGAAAAAAAATAGGGGTATAAGATATGAGACAGCATTTGTCTTTATTTTCTTATCAAAACAATAAGGTACAAAATGAATAAACAAACCATTTAAGTGGCTTACTTTCAACATTTTTTAATTTCCATTTGATATCATACACTCACCAATTTTTACTAAAAAACCTAATGATTTTACAGAATATGACCACTACATTCCTCTATCAATTTGTCTGTTTTGAACATTTAACATAAATACAGTAACCATAAAAAGTACAGACACAATCTGGGATTAGGCCAACAGTCAAAATAATTGTCTCTGTCATAAAAGCCCAAGTTCATTTGTTTTTATCAATTATGACAATTTACTCAAAATTGGTATATATTGGTATGATGGAATGATACATTGTAATTTCTATTTCTTTTTATTATCTTCTTTTAATATATATTTTATATATGTTTATGATCTTACATTAACATTGTAGTAAGTATATATTCAAAAATAGTATATTTATAGTAATATGTGCTCAAAAAGTTTTCAGAGCATCACTTTATGACAGTTGAGGAATGTTTCTTTACATAGTAGGAATGTGTTTCTTTACAAATTAGTCTTGAAAAAGAATTGAAAATCACAGCAGAAATGGAAATATGTAACTTCTAAGACTGAGTCAGGAAGAAATAGAAAACTTGAATAGACCACATACAAGCAATGAAATTGAAACTATATTCAAAATTCTCCCAAAAGACAAAAACTCAGGAGCATATAGATTCACTAGTAAGTTCTGCCAAACCTACAGAGGAACAAATAATTATCCTTCTCAAACTCTTTTAAAACATTAAAAAGTAATTCTTCCAAATATATGAGGGTTGGAGGTGAACATTGCCCTGAAATTCATATCTGACAACAGCATCACAAAAAACAAAACCACAGACCAATTTCCCAAATGAACATGCATGCAGAGTTTCCCAACAAAATCTTAGCAAGCTTCATTCAACAATGCACTATAAGGATCACACGGCATGACCAAGTAAGATTTATTACAAGGAACCAAGGATGACTCAGCATCTGAGAACTGATCAATATTGAGGCAACAAAAGGAAAGATTAAGTACTGTAACATCAATAGATGTGGAGAAAGTATATGATAAGATTCAACATCCATCAATGATAAAGTCCCTCAAAACACTGGGCATACATAAAACATAGCTCAACAAAATAAAGGCCATATATGACAAATCCAAAACTAATGTTATTCTCAAGGGTGTTAAAAGATAGAAGACACAAAAAATTGGAAAGATTCATTGCTTATAGATTGGAAAAATTAACATTGTTAAAATGGCCAGCTCACCCAAAACAATATATAGATTCAGTGTGATTCCTATCAAATTTTCAGTGGCATTCTTAAAAAAAATCAATATGTACCACAAAAAAAATAATAAAGCAATTCTGGCAAAACAAAAACATTGTTATTACATTCGCAGGTTTCAATATATACTACAAATCTAGAGTAGTAAAAACAGTATGGTAGTGAATGAAAATAGACACACAGATCAATGACAAAGAACTGAAAAGCCATAAATAAATAAATCATATAAACAGTTAATCTATAACAAATGAGCCAAAAGTTTATGCTGGAAAAAGGACAGTCTCTTCAATAAATGGTATTGGAAAAACTGGCAGCCACATGAAAAAGAATAAAACTAGACTACCATTTCACGTCAGGTACAAATATTAAGTCAAGATGGAATAAATACTTGGATATAAGATGTCAAACCATAAAATACATAGAAAACAAGAGCTAAAAAGACAATTCTCCGAAGAAGATGACCAACAGGCACATGAAAAAAATGTTCATTGTCACACAGGAAAATGAAAACCAAAACCACAATGAGATACCACTTCACACCTGTATATATGAACAGAAACCTGTATATATATGGCAAGGATGTGGGGGAAGAGGAAACCTCACTGTTAGTGGGAATTTAGACAGTATAGAAGCTCCTCAAAACAGTAAAATTAGATTTACCATATGATCCAGCAATTCCACTCCTAGCTATCTAGCAAAAGAATGAAAAAATATCAATTCAAAAAGATATACACACTATTTACAACGACCAAGTTATGGAAACAATCTAAGTGCCCCAAAACAAATGAGTAGAGTAAGATGCAGTATATATAAACAATGGAACACTACTCAGCTATAACAAAAAATAAACTCTTGTCATTTGTGACAGCATGGATGGACATGGAGGGGGAAATGCTAAGTAAAATAAGTCAGAAGCTAAAAGACAAATACTGGATGGTTTCACCAACATGTGGAATACAAATGAACAAAACCAGGGTCATACAAAGCCAAATCAACAATAAACCCTAAGGGGGACTCCCTGGTGGTGAAAGGGGTTGCGCACAGTGCTGTGAAGCTGCACGCTGCCACTGCAGCACGAGTTCGATCCCCGGCTGGCTGGCCAGGGAGGTGACCCACACATGGTACAGCAGACCTCTCCTGTCGTGCCTGCTGCTCCCCTCAGCAGTGTACTTCGTTCTCTCTGCCCGTTCTGTTCCCCACTCTGTCTCTGGTGAATCCTCTCACCTCCCACACCTCTGGCCTGTACCCCAGTTCTTGTATTCATAAATAAATAAATCTTAAAAAAAATAAACTCTAGAAATATGACTGTAGTGTTGAGGTTGAGGGAGAGAGTAAGAGAGTAGAGAGCAAATTGTGGAGGGTATTCATTGGACGATGGTGGAGAACTATGAGTGCCTTGGTGATCAGTGTGGTGTGGTGATATATATCTAAAGAAGAGTGATCCTATATCCCTGAATCATATACAGTAGTGTAAAACACTATCACCTCAATAAAATAAATTGATAAAACACAACAAAAAACTCATTTAAGAGTCAACATTTCATTATTTCTTTAGAAAATAGAATAAATGTTTAGTCACCTATTAAGAATGCCCTTATGTCCACAGCAGAGATCATGCAATATGGATCTTAAAATTTGGACTTTGGCCAGTCACCATTGATGACTTTGCATTATTGATGAACCAAAATTTAAATTGAGTGGTTTCTCCTAAATTGAGCAATTTCAATGCAAACATTCTTTGTATTAAATTAAATCTGGAATTAAACAGATTTCATTCCAAGATTTCCTTTAAAAATGTCTTATATTTATATTGAATTTCTAGAAAATTGCACTCACCTGCATCTGTTGCAACCACAGAAATATTATATTGATCATTTTTTACAAATTTTGATTCTCTGTCTAGCACTTTCACAGTTCTCAAGTTACCGGAGAGTTCATCAATTTCAAACCAGTTATCTTCATCTCTTATCTTCTTATACCTAATTTTTAGAAATCATATGTAAATGCTCAAACCAAAGATTGGGAATCATTTTAAAATCTGTCATTTTGAAAAATACATAGATGCTTCCTAAATTTGAAATCAATTTACATATTTAAAATAGGAAATTTTTGCAAAAGACATTATTACCTTAAGCCTTCACTGCTGCGTGTTTCCGGATCCACTGCTTTGTATCCAAGGAGTTCTTGGCCAGCTGGGAAGCCATCTTCACTCTGAATAACTTTTACTGGTGGTTGGCACTCAGGGCCCTCATCACTGTCTTTAACTTTTACAGTGACAGTAGTAGTGCACATAGTGGGAGTTTGTGAGTTTGCTGCTTTAGAGAATTGTGCTTCGTTAAGCACACCAATTTGCAAAACAACTTGGCGACTGACTTCATAGTTCAATGCCTGTTCAGTAGACATATTTTAATCAGTTGCTACCCAACATTATATAAAGAGGACTTACAATTATAATTCTGTTTTGGTACAACAGAATATCATATTTGTACATAAAATGTTACCAAAAGTTGGTGGTAATGGAAAAACAACTAACTTCCTATAATTACAAACACTGTCCAATGCAAAACTGTTCATTTTAAGATTCATCATTTTTTCCTCACACTTTTCTTCAGGAAGGTCCTACATGCACTTTTTCATTACAAGTTTAAATATCAATAGAAATAAAGAATAGCTATTTGAATAAGTTCAAATAGACTACTATTTTTCATTGTGTCATTCTCTATCAACTGGGATAACAATAATAATGGGAAAAGCAGTTCTTCCAAAATAAGTATAGAAAATAACTAGAGACACCAGTCGAACACAAGATTGACTGTAACAAAGCAGTTATTCTGAGAATATGAGTCAAAAGATTTAATTCTATCTAGAGAAACTTTTCAAAGCACATTACAGTTGGATTTGTTTAGCTCCAAATTAGAATGTTCAGTCCTGAAATGAATAATTAGAGAGACTCCTAAAACAATAACTGAATGATTAGAAACAAAAATCTATCAAGAAAATAAAAGAAGGAATGCAAAACAAAGAAATGTAGAAGCCAAAAGAGAAAGAACGTCAAAAGTAAGAACAGACTACATAATTAAAGACTATAAAAATATTATAAGGAAAGTACAACTTGTGCATACATCTTCTAAGAAAACACAAAAGGTGCTTATGTCTCTAAGACATTAATGATGGCACAAAAGAGATTAGTGAAGATTATTGGTAGAAGGACTCAGAAAGGAGTCAGGTTCAATTAAAACATTCAATCGATGTAGGTGCCAGTAATTATAATGGAATTTTTAAATTCCAAAGCACTGGCTACTTCAAATATACGGGGATTAATATAATAACTGCTGAATATTTAGTAAATGGTCTTATAAAACAACACTATTAAATTATATACACTATAAATAAGTTATAGAAAACTGAAAGTATAATATGAATATGAAGGGAATTAAAAGGTAAAGTGGTTAGATTTAAAATATTCTTCTATTTGTCTCTGTTTTGTGTTTTTTTTTTAATGTCAGGTATTTGGACAAATAGGTGTCTAAGACCCCATCAAAGATTAACATGACTGCTAGTTCAATTCTGCTGCCCTCCTTTTCCTCATGCATAGAACAATGAGTTTTGTATTTGCCTCCCCTTTAAGAGAGAAAATGTGGGTAAAATAATCATAATAAAAACATTTATGTAAACCAATGTAAATCCTTTCAGTATTGCATTGCACTTCCCTAGCCATACTCACAGGAATAGCAGAATAGATATTTATGCCCAACGGTAAGTCTGAAAATTTTAAAGCATTGTTTGATTACTACTTTTCATTTACCTTGACAACACACAAGACTGCCTCATTTGTATTGGGGTCTGTGGCAATTTTGAACTGTCCATTTTCATTCCCCTGTAGGATTGTATATACAGCCCTTGAGTGAGGAGTGTTTGGTAAATCCTGGTCATGTACCTTCATTCTTAAAATCTCAACATCAATTCTGTTTTCTTCTACCTCTGCAAAATACTGAAACAATTGCCTCTTGTTATTATAAATTCATTGCATTAACAACATGAGTTTTTTACTTTAAAATTTTATTTACTCATTTAAAGAAAAAGAACACAGTGACATGGAAATGTGCAATCACATATTGAGAAAAATTATAGGATTCATACATAATTTACTTCTTTACTTGCTAACCCATATTTTTTTTCCAAATCTCATCCATTCTTCAAAACCTAATGTTTATCTTATATTGTGTACTTCCTAAGGGAAAGTTTGTTCACCCAAGATACAGGAAAAGCCTGTATGTAGAGGGTGGTGAGCCAGCCAATGCTACTAATTTCCCAGCAAGGGAGCTGAGCAAAGGATATAAAATGGTCTCTTTTTCATCTTCAAAATTTGAAATACAGGGCCTCCCTGGTGGCGCAAGGGGTTAAGCACTGCACTATGAAGAATCTGCAGCCTCTGCAGCACTATTTCAATCCCCCGGCTGGCCAGGTAGCAACCCATATGGCACAGCAGACCACTTCTGTCTCACCTGCTGCTCCCCTCAGCAGCGTTTTCAGTAATTCTGCCTGTTCTGCTGCCCATTCTGTCTCTGGTGAATCTTCTCACCCTCCGCACATCTGGCCTGTACCCCAGTTCTTGTATGCATAAATAAATAAATCTTTAAAAAAATTTGAAGTGTAAAGGACACCAAAAAGAGGGTATCTTCTCTTTCTCCCTATAAGACAAATTTAACTCCAATGATCTGATACCTGAGTTTGGAATACAAGAAAACATATATGAAATGCTTCGAGGATTAAGAAGTTCTTAGACAGTGAAGAGAGTAGTTACAGCCCTAGAAATAACTGGAACTTCAATTATCTTTACAGAAATCATATTTTTCTGAGTATGTTACTTGTAAGTGGTAACTATTAAAATTAAAATGTATAATTCACAGAGCTACCAAATTACAGGCTTCATTTTGGAAAGAGTAAATGAATCTAGACAATTATCCTACAGATCTACTTACAGAAGTTTCTGTAAAATATGGTGAATTGTCATTTTCATCCTCTAGTGAAATAGTAATTGTTCCTGTATTAAATAAACCAAAAGGTTGGCCACCCATGTCTCGCACTTCCATTATTAACTGGTAAGTATCACATTTCTGAAAAAAAAAAAAGTATATTAATGAACACTTCTACTTACTGTAACATGCAGTTCTGACAGTCATTGTTCAGGCTCTGATTATTTCACATTCTTTTTTGATTAATTTTTCAACAAATGCCACCATAAACACCAATATAGAACAAGATATTAGCCAGTACAATGGTAAGTTTGATAAGTGTAATATAGCATTTCAAAATATTTAAAGCTATTTTAGCATTCACACATCAAATTAGGTCTGTGATCTCAAATAAGACCTAATCTAATGCCTGTACTTTCCTAAAATCTCTGTGGGGACTAAGGAAGTCTGTAGGCGGGCCTTAACCACAGGTTATAGGAAAGCAAGTCTGGAGTGGTGGCCATAGGGGGTCTTCTGATAGCTTCTCTGAATGGTCATTATTGATTGAAATACAGGTGAGGGAGTGGAAATTAATTAATCAATTCATTACTTCTCTATCCAGCAAAGGTGTTGCTGTGGTGATGACACCTGTATCAGGATGTATGGAGAAATGCTTTGGTTGATCTGGGATTTGCTGTAAGATTTTGAATTTCAGACGAGTATGTAGAGTGTCAGGTTCATCAAGGTCTATGGCAGTCACTTGTCCCACAGAAGTTCCTATTTAGAAAAATCCAATATTGTCAGCAATTTAAAATAACAATTGAATTACACACAAAAATAAAACCAGGACATTGAGCTAGCATATTCTACTAAATGCTGTCCAAACTCCAAGCTCAACTTATTTAGAAACTTCAGGTTACTGTGAAAAACATGATTTTTATTCTCCATCTATGAGGATATGCAATCCACCTTTTATAACAGTGATTCTCAAATTCTTCCCTGAAACTCAGTACTCCAGTTCATGAGCCATTTTTGGACAGAGCTTTGTATATTTTGTGTCTTTATACTCCAACTTAAAAATGTTTATTAGAGGAGTGACACAGCTTTTCATCCAATAATAAAGATTTTATGCTTTTTAAATTTTAATAAATGTGTTAAATTGTTAATATATGAAAGTAATTATTATACACATAAGCCACAAACATTAGGCACCTGTCTGAGTATCATTTGGACAAGCTTTACGAACCAGAAATATTGCTAAATGGCCTAGGAAATGCTCCTTTTTCAAACCACTTATTGTGGGAGAACATAGAGACATAGATGCACAAAGACAAGAGAAAGAAGGAGGCATAATAACTAATATATCTTGCATGTTTTCTTAATAAACTGGATAGTCTGATTATGGTCCTTGGTATACCTAAGTCATATTCTTGGTTGCCCATAAAATAAAACCAATTTAATGTCCTCAATTCAGAAAATATTCCAAGTAAAGCAATGTATATGTTCTCAAAAGACAGATCAGCATTTCCATGCCATGATTTCTGGGGTTTTGAAATATACTGAAAGTTTATAAGAATTCAAATTACTTCTTGAATTTTAAATACATCTGTGGCACACATGCCCATGGTCAAAATAATAAATACAAATAGCATTTGTTTGCCACAAATTCATATTCACTGTGTAGTAATCTCACAATGTTATTAAATTACATATATATCATTACATATTTCTATATGTGCATAGCAAAATGAACATAAATATCTTTACCTCTGTAGGTAAAGATGTATGTATGTTCTTCTTACAAAGTTTTGTCAAGCATTTTGAACTGTTTCACATAACTGTGTTTAAAGCATGGATGGTAGCAAAAATGGTAGAAAAATCTAGTGTGTTCCTAAAATGTGAACTTACCAGATCGGCAATTTTCAGGCACACTAAAGACAGTCAATTTGCTTTCAAAATATGGGGCGTTGTCATTATCATCTTCAACTTTGAATAATAAAGGAAGTGGGTATTCTGGAGCATAGCCATCTGCAGTTGTTGCGTAAGCGTATAGCTGAAAGGTAGACAAACACCATCAACTGGTTCTCCAATGAAAAGTTATACATATAATTAAATCTAGCATTTGGGGAAAGAAATAATGTTAAAAAATCATCCACCAAAGTACATATGACTAAGAACTAATACATTAGTTAGATGCAGTAACACAGTCTATGCCTCCCGTATGTCTTTGGTGCATTTTCTGTATTCTCATTCATTCACTTAATACCAAACGCTCCAGTGCATGAGGCGACTCCATCCCTGAGTTAACTGCATAATGTTCTACTTGTTGGAATGCACCTAGACTTCCTCAGGCTAATAATAAGTAATTTTGGGGTTTATAAAAATATTATTTGGGGCCTCCCTGGTGGTGCAAGGGGTTAAGATGCAACCTATGGAGCAATTCACAGCCTCTGCAGCATGAGTTCAATCCCCAGCCAGGGAGCTACCCACATGGCACAGCAGACCTCTCCTGATTTGCCTGCTGCTCTCCTCAGCAGTGTATCTCAGTCAATCTGCCTGTTGTGTTCCCCATTCTGTCTCTGGTGAATCCTCTCACTCCCCACATGTCTGCCCTGTACTCCACTTCATGTATGCATAAATAAATAAATCTTAAAAATATATATATTATTTATTTGAAGCTTTGTATATAAATATACATAAATCTCACCTATCACCGGGTGATTCAACTATGGGTATTTTGTATTTTCTGTATTTATCTGCACTTGACCATATTTTTCTAACATAAACATATATTTCTTGTATAATAAAAATGCTAACAAAATCATATTCACATTCCAAATTCCATCTCAAAATGATATATTGACCCCGACATCAGGATTTAATGTATTTTCCCACTAAACACATCAAATTATTTCTGCACTCTTCTCAGTGTGGTTCATGCATAGTGAATGTTCAATAAATAGTTGTTGGGTTAACCAGATTTGCTTCACTGTCAGGATCAACAAAATCTGCCCAAAGCAAATTCTGTATTGACTTAGTAGTTTTTCACAGTGAATTCTTCGTGATTTCCCTACTGTACCATCTTCCAAAACAAACCAGGCTAAAAATCCCAGATCTCTACCTCCTTACTCTTCTTCTTTAGTCTTAATGAATGCCAAATTCTAGAAATAATGCCATTTCTATGTCTTTACCATCCATCTTCTCTTTTCTATTCCCAATGCCACCATCTTCATGTGACTCCAAATAAATCTTACATACTAGGATTTTCAGGCAACTTTCATGCAATTTCCCTGACCTTTTCTAATCTATGTAGTATTCAGAAGTCAGATTCATTTTCATAAAGCACATTTTTAAATATAATATTCTCTAATCAGATCTACCTATCCATTCCCGAAGCAACCACAAATCCTCACTGCTGTGTTAAATAGCAACATTTCATCTTCATGGTTCATGCTAACCTGGAGGGGAAGGAGTTTTCACTCCAGTCTCTGGAATGGGAGGTACTAAAAAACATGTTGTTCTCTCTGTCCCCTTACTCTCATTCTCCCCACCCCAAACAAGCCCCAGGTGGGTTTTTTCAACAATAAAACTTATACTTTGATCTCCATCAGTCTGATCCCTGTATTTTATTTCTCAATAAATTCTGAACTCAGGAGTAGAATACAAAAGTAAATCATCATTATGCAATTTGCAAGGTATATCATCACCAAAATTGGTTTGATAGAAAAGCAAAGAAAATGTGTTTACTTTTAACCTTTGCTTTGACAGAGGAGGCTTTTATTCCATATTGCCTTAAGGGATTTTATAACTTGCATCTGGTTTACATCTCATGGTTACATTTCCCTCAATGAATTTTGCTGATTTGCAAGGGTGTTTCTTAACATCAATTCAAGCTTGTTAATGTGAACAAGAGAAGCAAGGGTAACTCAAAAGGGAAAATTATTCAAAAATACAATTCTGAGCAGGAAGTCCAAACTATTTTATTTCTTTGTCATTTAAAAGACATCAAAAATAGTGAAGTAACTTATTCCCTCTGGCAATAATCCCAACAAAAAGTCAAGAGAGACAGCAGGTTGACCAGTGAAAAACAGCTGAAGGCCTCAAAAATCCATAAATAGGCTGTTATCAGAAGAAAAAGAAATGAAGTGTACATCACAACATACAGAGTAGGCAGTTTTTTATTTCCACATGAGACTGACTGTTAATATTAGACCTGTTCTTCTTGTGAAGGATTCATAAAAGCAGCAGAGAATTTACATATTTATGTACACATGTGTTTGTGCATTGAGAAGCAAAACATCACCTGTGCACCATTTATGTAGGTTGGATGTCTGCCAAGCTGTGTTAATTCATCTATTTGGCTTCTTGAAAGAAAGATCAAAATGTTTGCAAAAGTGCTGACCATACCTCTCCTATAAGGACCTATGTAAGGTATTTTCTAAAGTAACAATTTGATATCTTTATGAATAGAGAATATAAATTCTAGAGATTCTGGATGGGAACATCAAATCATAAAGAAAATGCATGACTCTAATTCAATCATTTTCTTTAATGATGAAATCCCTAATATGGTATCTTTATTTTATTTCAAAATTTCTATCTATGGAACATGGTGGAGGATTGTTGGGGCACTGGTAGGGGAAAGGTATGAATGTATATATTCATTGAGGTTTGAACTTTTATGTAACCCCTGGCCAGATACAAAGATATAAACCTACTTTATCTGAATCAACATAATCTGGAGAAACAATTTCTACCTTGTATAATCGTGGCATCCTTAGGATAGGGCCTCAGCATCATACACCAAGTTTTTCACATCCTGGTCTTTACTTACCACTCTAGTATCATATGTCATACTCTTCCGCAGTTTCAAACAACACTCCGGCCAGGGTTTGTTCTTATTGTTTCTTGTTTTAACCAATGAGTCTGTCTACAAGATTTAGCTATCCACTCCTCCTCTCTCCTCCACAATTGTTTACTTCTTTCACAATTGCCTTTATATAGCCACCAATCCCTACTCATCTTTGTATATCTGCTAACATATCCAAATCACTCACTGTGATTTCTCTTTTATGTAAAATTAGACATCAGTATACTAAGAAAACATGTAAACTTTGAAACAACGAAAAAAAAAAGAATTTCATTTTCAGAAGTTAGAATTTTTCTTTGGGTTAGATTAGATAGAGTAAGATGAATTGGTTACCATCCAGATTATTAAAGAAATAAAATAACACTCAAGATATTGTCACTGAAAGACAATAAATGTGAAAGAAAGAAAAGAAGTACAGTTCCAAACAAGAGATGAAAGCATGTACCTCCAACCCAGGACACAATTAAAATCACCTCAGGTAAATTCAAATTTTCAGTTGCCCAGAACCCATCCTAGGACAATTAGGTCAGGATTTCTGGAAGTGGGTTTGAGTATCATTATTTAATTTTAAAAATTCTCATGTGATTTATAATAAGCAGGGTTGAAGATAATCAGGTTGAGTTATGTAATTCAGGTTCCTACCTTCAAACTCAACAAAATTCATTTTGTAGTCCCAGAATTCTACAGGTCCAAACCTGCTCTTTCCATGCTACCACATAACCACAGCATAATCATCAAAATCAGAAAATTAACATCTATACGTTATTACCATCTATCCTCAGATACCATTCAGGTTTTGCCAGTTGTATGAATAATGTCTTTGTAGGCTCCAGTGCTGAACTACCTCTTCCATTCAGTTGTCATAACTCCTGAGATTCATCAAGTCACAAACCTCCAGCTTTTCCTGGACTTTCAAAACTTTGATACATATGAAGAATACAGGTCACTTATTTTTTAGGTATCTCCATGTTTTTATTTGTTTCCCCCTGATTAGATTTAAGATATGTAACTCTGGCAGAAAGATAGTAGAAGTGCTATATTCTTTTCATTAAATGTTATCAGGAACCCCAAATTTTCATTTGTCTCATTATTGCTGAGGTCAACTTACTGCTTGATTTAAAAAAAACGATGTCTGTGAGGTCTTTCCATAATAAATTTATATATTTTTTTCCTTTTCAAAATTAAGAAGAGCTTTGTGGAGAGTTACTTCAAAACTATGAATATCTTATTCCTCATGAAAGTTTCAATTTATTCATTTAAATGACCCAAATTTGTTCTTTAAGTTTCTATCATTAGATAGATAATGATCACCCCTGTTTTCTTCCCTTATGCTGATTACTCGATCTTCATCAGTGGCACCAATCGGAATTTGAAGCTTGTATTTCACATAAACCGTATTTAAAATATTAAATCAAATCATTGATTCTTCTACTATGTAAAAAAAGTAGCATGGAAATATTAAACCAGTAGTGAAAAATATATAATTCTAAGTAAATAATCTAGTAATCTTACCGGAAATTCTGCATATTGCTCACGGTCTATGCTTCTTGTACAAAAGATATCCCCTGTGTCTTTATCTATGTAGAACAAATTGAAGGGTTCTTTGTCTACTCCTGGCCCACTTATGGAGTAAAAGATGGTGTAGTTTTGTGCAGAATCAGATTGGACCTGTAAAAATAAGAAGAATTTTAGGAAAATAAATATCTATAATCAACTCTTTCCGAAGTTCAGTTTTTTTTTTAAGTCATTTGCTCTTTTTCCTACTCATCTTGTCTACTTTCCTACTCACCAGCTCCCATATTTTACAAATTCCTATTTACATACTTCTGTGTGCAAAACACAAACTCTGTTACCTATTTGATCCCAAATTATTTTGAACTAGCTACATATTTATTGAAAATTCATGGAACTAGATGTATCTTTCCAATTCCTGTTCACTTATCTTGTTCCTATATAAAGTATAGTAACAGGAGGATTTTTAATTATTTGTAGTAGAAGATTCTATGTCTTAAAATTGTAATATAATGCAACCTTCTTTCCACAAGTAATTCATCAAGAATTGTATGATTTCAAAGTTGACTTATGTCTACACTCCAGCTGTATGGCAATGAAACCACCTTTTTGGTAAACAGAAACACTGGCTTATTTTGTGAAGATAAGTGCTAATTAAAGGGAGAGCTGAATTATGCAAAATCCATAGCATGTCCTCTGTGTATGAATGCCTAAGCATGTTAGTATATTCAGGAAAATCTGGATGTGACCTGAAAACTCAGAAACTCAAAATATGAAATTTTTTTCTAAATGCTAAATATGATTTCTAGTAGAAATTGATAGAATATAGATTCCCTTCTCCTTGATCTTAGTTCTGATGAATAGGCGATTCTAAACAGGTTTAAAGCCCTGATTCAATATACTGTGCAATCAAAAAGGAAAGTTTTAAAAACCAACCAAGCAAGTCAGAGTAGAATGTACCTGCTGAACATGTTGTGGAAATGGACCCAAGGAGTTCTCCATTAGTGAACATGGAATAGGGGCCCACCGTCTCTTGCTGCGCCTCAGGCTTTTCTGCTGTTGTTTGGTTTGCCTTTTCACAAGAAGCTGCGTTTGATGAGAGATTAAGAAATAACATTGCTTATTACTCGAGAAACTGAATTTTCATATATATATCAACATAAAGAAAGTGAGTTAGGGGTATATAGAACAAAGTTGTACATAACCTCCAAACCATTTCAGCTTTTTTTACTAATAAAACACACATACATGGGCAGGTACACACACAGGATTAAGAATCAACTTCCTAATTTAACCTGTTAAACAACCAGAACTTTGGGACCTCCTTGGTGGCTCAGGGCTTAAGTCTCAGCACTATCACACTATTGCCACTGAAGCCTGAGTTCAATCCCCGGCCAGGGAGCTGACCCATATGGCAAAGCATACCTCTTCTGTCCATCTCGCTGATCCCCTCAGCAGTGTATTTCAGTAGATCCCACTCTGTTTCTGGGGAATCCTCTCAACCCCCACTTTTAGCCTACATCCCATTTCTTGTGTGCATAAAT
Source organism: Talpa europaea (assembly GCF_964194135.1). Taxonomy (NCBI): domain Eukaryota; kingdom Metazoa; phylum Chordata; class Mammalia; order Eulipotyphla; family Talpidae; genus Talpa; species Talpa europaea. The sequence goes on from NC_140080.1 coordinate 67,331,813, forward strand.
AAATCCAAATAAACCTTTACAAAAAATAGAACTTTTATAGGACATTTCTGAAAGATGCCAGCTTGAGAAGTACAGACCCCTAAAAATAGATGATCAATTAATTATTGTTTACTAGGGGTACTATAGCTAAAATTTGTTAAAACATTTGCTGCAGTTCTAATCCCTTACATATTTATATAAAGACACAGGTCAGCATTTGTTTAGATATGTTTTATTTTACAAATGTGAGCATTTTTTCGATTTGAGTATAAAATATTTTGTAAGTCTTAAGCATATCCAAAATTTGATGAGTTCTTGTAATCAAAAGGAATTTAGGTGGGAAAGTCTTTTCTAAATTAAATTCCTTATTAATAAATTATTTTACAAAACCAAACTCATTGTGCAAAGTTTGCTTAAAGTAAGATATATGTGAATTCTAGTTACCTTTTCCCTTTCCACTTCCTGAACACCACCACTCACTACAGGTTTCTCCATTCTCTGAAGAGAGGGACCCCATAGAGTTTTGATTAAGAGTAAACCTTAGACAATTTCTTCTCTTCAAAGAGACTCAAAATCATAATAGCTTGGGAGGAAGCCATTCAGGGTGGAGGCTATACCTCCCAGCCTGCGTCAGTTTTCACTGAGACTTAGCCCCACCCTGGCCTTGTTCTTCGGGTTGGTTCTTATTGCCACACCTCAAAACACTGTATGAAACCTTTGATATTTTGACTTTGCTCCCTGGCTGTAGAGTTGATCATTTTGATGCCATTTGTGAATAGCTCTACCACTCCTTAACATGGTCCAGTTTTTCCCATACGTAACATATTTTTACATATGTTAATTCACAGTGGAATAGACAAACAATGGTTTTAACATGAAAGTGTATGAAATGAAGGACAGTCATAAGCAGATGAGGGTCTTTGTCTAATATACCTTTCTCCTCACCACCAGTTCCACTTCTATCCCTTTGTTTTTCTGAGTCTGACTGTCTGAAATAAAAATGGAAAAACTCTTCCTTTCGGAAGACAAAATGAGGTCACGTGTTGCAAAAATCGAGCCATCTTCCTGAATTCTGAAGTCTGGATCACTTGACTGGATTAGGCTGGCTACTGACTGGAGGCACTCCTTCAGATTCACTACAGGGAGAAAATTTCACAGTCATTTGTAAGTTGAAACAAGAACAGAACAAGTTTTACAGGAATTGCTACTGCGAGTTAGTGGCAAGAGAAACAGAAAGGAGGGGTTACATTTGAAATGTGTTGAGTACCTGATCTTCTACAATTTAGGGGCCAGAAAATTAAATAATTAAATTAATGGAGTCAGTTTGCATTACTTGCATCATAAATTAATGTCTAAATACATATAAATATTTTCACATTGTCTCTGGGCTGACTTTTCCATTTTAATTTTTATGGGTTTGTATACATAGATACATATTTGTAATTTTATATAGGCTGCATAAAATATACCATCAGATTTTTAATTTTTTTGCAATGATCTTTGATAGTTAAAACTAACTTGCAAAAAAAAATAAAAAGTTGTCTATTCTTTATTCTTAAGTAATAAATAATCATTCTATAATAACTTGAATAGACCCAAAGCTTCATGTATATTGTGATTGTTATCAACATATTTCCTTTACAAAACCGTGTTTAATACATGCACCATATTTACCATGTGTCTATAATGTATAGAACTACTTATCTTTAAATTTTTTTGAGCAAAAAAAATGACTAATTTAAAACCTCAAAGCTCTGGGTAAAGCATTGTCTATCTTTGAAAGGATATCACTTTTATATTCAAGGGGTATTTTTCTAAATGCAAGGCCAGTGAAAAACTGTGATCGAAGGAATATTACTTTTGGATTCAGAACAACCAAACCTATGATGGGTTGTCAGTAATACTAAGACTTGTAATAATTGTATTTGATTTTCACAAGTTGTCCTGAAATCACAAAATCTTGGCAAGTTCATTGCAATAACCTCACATTTTATCTTGGGATATTTAATTTTGACACATCTGTTTTATAGCTAAACAATTATATAACCTTGACTAGAATTTTGGCAGCAGTGTAGTAAATATGACTTAAAATGGGCTTCTGGTTTTGGTGACTCGCTTTGCTTAAACTAAGCTATATTAGCCCTCTGACACTTGCTAATTTTTCTAGCAAGAAAATATACAACTAACCTGGTACTATAATTGTTTCTAACCACAACCCAAAACAAGTAGTTCACCTTTCATTTTATATTGAATTTAATTTTAGTGCCAGTAGTTACTATATGGCTTTATTATAAATTTTACAACAGCAGCCTAAAGCTAAATGTAGCAGTAAAAGCAATGAAATTCTTAATACTACTTCTCACCTTTTCCTACAAGTGTGTCAGCTTGAAGATGAGAAGGAACTTGAAGAGAAATTTTCTGACAAGCATCACAAAATAATATTAAAACCTCAAAAGAAAGAAAAAATAGGAATTACACTTGATCACAAACTCATATTATTTTCAGCATTGTCTTATTGATAAAATACTGTCAATTTTAGAATAAGTAATCTTCTGTTCCTTCTATATCTTGTTTATATTCATTTTAAAAAGAAAAAAGAAAAAAATGAAAATTTTAAGTAAACAGTAGTTCTTAGAACTTGAATCATATTGTATCAAGTCAAGAAAATGTCATTTCTCGAAATAAAGTAAAACCTAAAATCAAATCTCACCACTGATCTCATAAAAATGATACCTTCTAAAGACCATTCTAAATGCCATTCTGAAGAAAGTACTTAACTCTGGATAATAATAGGCATACATTTGTACAGAAATCATTTTCACAGTCACAAATAATTTGAGGGTATAGATGACTAAGTCTAGAAAATATTTGAGAATTTTTTTAACATCATAAGGGAAAGCACTCAGAAATATTCACTGTTCTCAAATTACTCCTTGGATTAGCTTGGCATAAACTTCAAAGTCAAACTGGTTTCAAATCACAAAACCAGTATAAAAAGAAGTACATTTTTAAAAATACAGAGAATAGGCTTCAATGAACTAAAGATTTTTAATTAAATTCAAGGCAAAGTTACTATTTTAGGAAGTTCAAAGAAAGAAAACAGAGACTGCAAAAAATTAAAGAAATGCTACTAGTTTATACCAGTTTAGCTGTGTCTATAAGTTCAAAATACATTTTGCTTCTTTTACTTGATATTTGCTAATTTTATGCTTCCTCTTCTACTTATCAAGCACTCTCTTCCTTTTGATTAATCTAATATAAAAGAAAGTAGAGCTAGATTTCCAGAAATGAATAGGTCAATTTTCTGTTTAATTTTTTTCTGCAGGCATATTTCTGGTTAGGGGGCCCATTATTTGAGGGGGTGGGAGGAAGGAAGAGGAATCTTCACCTATACTATGGGTGTGCACTTCTTTCCCAACTCAAGTCTATTGGCTGTATTACATCAGTATGCTTAAACAGTCTATATTTTTACAAAAACTCTGTTAGGCAGATAATACCAAAAACTGTAACTTATAAAGTGACATTTGTATCCATTTTTAATTTAGATAACACTTCTTAAAACATGAGACATTATAATTTATCTAACTTTTTATGTTTATTCCTATTGCCAAGGAATGAAACAAACTACATCTAAAGAACTTTCTGAGCACAAAAAATTCTATTAATAATGGTCTAGATAAATAATGTAGAAAGAATATTTTATAATTAGAATGTATATACATATACAATAATACATATATACAGATACTTATACATATGCATATATATGCATATAAATATTATTAATAACACAAGTTATTCTCCTAGAATATATATCCACATTCCTAGTTCCACCCCCTTTTTCTCTCCTTTCTGTGCCAGACCTCCTACTTCATTGGTTCTGTCTCTGTAAGCAGAGACAATGAAGGTCTCCAGCAGTACTATTTCAGTCCTAGGCTAAATTATTGGCCTAGTGATTTGGAGTGAGCTGGGGTGTAGCACCCTTTCCATCAGGGATGGATAGGAAATGAATGAAAGCATATTGTATACAGCAGAGAGGAGACCAAAAGTTAAAGAAATCTACATGAATTTCTTGGGAAGCTTTCATCACATTTTCCTAGCTAATTCTAACTCAAGATGGTGCCTGAGTTTCCCCCCTCAGTTATAAGATGAAGATTATAAGATGATGTAGTTATAAGATGAAAACATGACCAGCAACACCATCACCTCCCATAGTATGTTGTTCATAAGACGGAAATGTTTATCCCCGTATCATAAAATCGATGAATTCTGAAAATATAATGCAAAACTAAAATATTTTCCTAAAATGGAGAACAAAGGAAATCCACTGCTCTGTATTTTCCCCTCTCCCCACCAAAGAAAATAATAGCACCTGAGTACACAGTCACAAAGCTTTTAAAAACTGAAGTGGAAACCAAGCTAATTCAGCCTTTTAACAACCATGAAACTTTTGTTTTTCTCAGGTTAAACCCTTTGCTTGAACTTAAGAGCTCTGCTTTTTCTGAGCTCTGCCTTTTCTTAGCCCTTTCTGGGTAAACTTTAGAAAATCCTGGATAATTCGCAACTCCACCCAGAATCCTTTTCTCTTCTAGCAGCTCAGTCAAACTGAGCATGTTAAATAACTATAGTTTATTTAATGACTAGTAGCAAATGCAAACCTCAGAAATGTGAGCCAAGTGCCTGAAAAATGAAACCATTCCCCTACTCCTTAGAAAAACACCACAGCAAGATTGAACAAGGGATTCCCTTGAAAATTTTTTATGGCCTGGCAGTGGGCAAATGAAGAGTGAGCAAAACATCTGCTGTCCCAAGTCACAAATCTCTCATGCCTTCCTTGATTTTTTTCTTACTTCTTTTTTTGTTTTCCCAGTCCATCTTCTCTGTCTTCCACTCCCCACCCCTACCCTGTTTCATGCCTGAACTGGAGGGTGCAAGCGCGTAGTAACCTGCATGAATTCCCTAATCCTTCGGCTGTTACTCACCAGGAGAGAGAAAAAGAGCTGCTTGCAGAAGATGCTCCCTGGGGCAGCGCAGGCCACAGCCATCAGAAGTGGTCCCAATGGTCAGGGATGGTACCTGGACAATAGGGCAGCTTGGGATGCACAAGGTGGCTAAATCAATTCCCACCAGCTGGCACTTGGGCAGGATATTCTGCTGCCACCTTAGTGCAGGTGAGCTTGGTTTGGAGGAGAAGAAGGAGGCAAATGATAAAGGACAGGAGGAGGAGCAGCAGGAGAATTGCTTTCCTCCTTTTCCCAGATCAGTCTTCCTCCTTCCAATTCAATTACCTCTGAATGTAAAGAGGTTTTCCTACAAGTGGGGAGGGTGGGGTACCATACACCCCAAAACCCAGTCACTAGCTCCTCCTCACAGCTTTCAAAATTTCTCCTACCACTTGGCACATAGGCAGAGGCAAGAGGGAACACCCTCCATCCTGGGCCCTCCTCCCTTTCCCCCCAGGTTGATGCTCTGAAGGCCTTCCCAGTTATTACCCACTCCCACGTCCTCCCCTCCTTCTCGGCCTTATTAACCTATCTTGCCCCTGGGTACAAACATAACTTGTGCACAGACTCCCTGCAAAGAATGATGCTTCCTCAGCTGCAATTGGCAGATCAGGGTACATGTGCGTGTGTAATCACTTCCATCGACGTTATCTCCCTATCTAAGCACTTAGGTGTAGTCTGTCACATTCAGTGTTGCCATTCTGCCAGAGGGACCAGGTACTCCAGTCCACAGCAGCAGCTTCATGCATGCATTGTATTCTATCCCTATCCCTGGCTTGATCTTCTAGAAGTCACTGGAATTTACCAGAATATATAGACCTAAAAGCCAGAGAATAAAGAAATAATTTGGATATAATTTTCTTGCCGCATTCTTTTTGGTCCTCATCAATATTATTTTCCCTTGAGTGTCTTTATTCAAGAATGACTGAGATTGTGAAATCAGCTTTCTTTAATTCATTCCAATCATTTCTATAATCTATGCAGAATATCCTAGCCTATAAATACAAGAATTCTATCACATTAGTTTTTAAAATACTATTGACCCTTACAATGTGGATTTAACATCATTTTTTTTTTCTGTTAAAACTTAGTGAATTCACTATCAACTGCACACTGTAGCTATGGTGGAAGTCAGGGAAGCAGTGTAAATATTTTTAAAAAGTAATAACTTAATTTGGAGTAGAGAGAGGGAACTAAAATTCACATATACTGAGACATTGCTAAGAATCAGGAATCAGGACAAGTATTTCAGTGAATCCTCCCAACAATTCACTGAGGGCTCCTTTCAGGGCTCCTTTCTGTAGATCCACAGACAATGGAGAAGTGAACATTTAAACATCTGTCTGCCACCAAAGTACCACTCTTTCACATGACTGATGACATATATGATGAATATATACCAAAATAATAAAAAAAGGAGCATAAAATGATGAGCAGGTATGTCAGAACTCTGGTTTGCTGAACAATAATCTTGTTTGAGACTAGTAAAATATATTCAAAAGAAATTGGAAACTGCAACTCTCAATAACAGTTAATCATTCTAAAGACTGCAGCCATCTGGCCACTTTTGTGAGAGTCATTCTGTGGTCAAATAAAATGACCATTAAACTATTTACTTTATAATTTTTATGTGTGAAATTACTCTTCCTGTTACTGCTAATTGCATTTCTATGTTAAGTTTAATTAAAAGTAAAGGTGGGCCCTCCCTTGTGGCACGGGTGTTTGAGCGCAGCACTGTGAAGCTGTCTGTAGCCTCTGCCATGCTGGTTCGATCCCCGTCGGCCTTGGAGCAACCCACATGACGAGCAGACCTCTCCTGTCTTGCCCGCTGCTCCCCTCAGCGGCATATTTTGTCAGTCTGCCTGTTCTGTTCCCTGCTCTGTCTCTGGTGAATCCTCTCACCCTCCCGCGCATCTGGCCTGTACCCCTGTTCTTGTATAAATAAAATAAATCTTTAAAAAATAAAAATAAAATAAATAAAAGTAAAGGTCCAGTTCAATATCCAAGCTATTAAAAAAGGAAGGATGATTTTCTTGTGCTTATTTGAGAATGGAAACAATTGCTTTTTGTGTGTAGAAGTGGAAAGAATATTATAGCTGCTTCTTTGCATTTAGAGGTCAGGATGATTTGGGAAATAAAAGCTCCAGGAACAAGAACAAAAAAATATCTTGAAGAAATTTACTGCCAATAAATATATTTTGTGTCTTCATCAGAATTTCATTTCTCAATATGAAAACAAAATTACTTAATTGAATATTTTTATATTTGATATTTTGGTTAATATGAAAATAATGGGAATATAGATATATGAATAATTAAGTGTATTCATGTAGATCCAAATCTAATTCCTGTGTTTCAGCATAATTACATAGATATACGTATATACGTATATAAGTATGATGTACATATGTGTATACTTGTAGCTTGAAGAATTCAAAAGCTCAAATTTTCCAGTTTTCCAATCTTTGAAAATGGTTATGTATCTTCTAGCTAATAAAGTCATTATTATGTTTTCTTATATTATCAACTTGTCCAATGAAATGGAAAAGAATTCTAGCTAAAAATAAAATTGAAGATACTGACAAAATTAGCATGAATTGTTCTTTTGAGGAAATGCAAGGTACTGCCAAGTTCAAGTATATCCAGAATATTCTCCATGGTTATGGAAAACTGATTTTCTTGATAGTACTTCTTTTAGTTTAGTTGCTACATGTTTTCTTCACCCATTATCTTTCTTTCTCAAACACTAAAAAAAAAAACCTTGTATGAAAGCTAATCCAAATCATAGCTTCCATACTGGTCAATTAGACACAAAGATTTCTTAATAATCTAAGTATCTTTTAGGAAACTTTATTATTATAAGAAAATTACAACTTAAAATCAAGTTAACTGGAAACAAAATTTATCCCTTCCACTTTTCTGCAATCAGATTATTCAATTGGAGTTCTCTTTTATTTTTATTTTGATGTGCATGATTTTGTTTGCTTTATGTCTAAATTAACAGTAGAACTGAATGGTTGATGTCATAGCATGGTAAAGTGTTATACTCTGGAGTTAGATTGCTGGGTTCAAATCTTGACTTAAGTATTTATTAGCAGTGTAACTATAGACTAGTCACTTAACCCTTTTGTGCCTCAATGTCTGCACTATAAAATAGGAATAATAAGTTCTCCCCAGAGGCACAGTGGGTTGAGCACAGCACTATGAAGCTGCCCATAGCCTCTGCAGCATGAGTTCAATCCTTGGCCAGCCAGGGAGATACCCACATGGGGTGGCAAACCCCTCCTCTCTCATCCACTGCTCCCCTCAGCAGTGCTTTCGGTCCATCTGCCTGTTTTGCTCCCCACTCTGTCTCTGGTGAATCCCCGCACCCTCCCATGCCTCTGGCCTTACTCCAGCTCTTGTATAAATAAGTAAATCTTTAAAATAAAATAAAATAGGAATAATAATAGATATTAATTCATAGGTTATTATGAGGATAAATGTGAAATTATGTAGAAAGTACTTTGAATAGCACCTGTATATAACCATTCATGTTATATATCATATACTTTCCTCAGTACATAATAAAAAGTTAAAGGGATTGAACTTCAAATAAACTAAGTACAGAGTTATTGCAAATCTAAGGTCTTCTGTAAAAGCTTTCTCAAATACACAGCCAAATTTATTCATTGAACAAGTACTTCAGGGTCCATATAGTAGGCACTGATACCACATACAGAATATTTTCAGCACAGACAGAAATCTTTTCTTTTTTAAAAAGGGCATACTGTGTTCTATTTCCAGTTAAAATTATAGGGTTAAAGGAGATCCCATGCCAAATATTAAATGACAGCAATTCAGAGAGAAATTAAGAATAGACAACATTGAATTCTTCATGCAGAGATTCCTATAGAAGAGAGGAATTAATTTAAAAAATCTGATTTATAGTCATCCAGATTTAAGCCCAAAGATCTACATGACCCTTGTGGCTCTTTAGTTTTTAGCACAAGACATGTCAAGACAATATGACTTCCATGAATCTGAATCTCAGAGAATGTCTCGTGGAAATATAGTAACAAATTTTATAAGGGACATTTGTGCACAACAAGTTTGCCAAAAATGCCAGTTCTAATTAAATTCAATACCTCAAAATAGTCACTTAATGACAAAATTATTATCTGCCAGGTGACCCAACATATTCTAAAAGACTCTGGACGGAGAGGAATGCTGTGTACATTGATGAAGCAGTAACAAGGCACTCCATGTTAAATACACATGACAGAGGATAAAAGCTACTAGAGGGGTTTTAAAAAAAATATGTGCATTTGTGATCTGGTAACCTTAATGAGAAAGAGTGGATGTGTATGAAAAAAATCTTGGCTATAAAAGGCATCTTGGGTCACATGAGTTCATTGTATGTTGGTGGAAAACCTCTTTAATTCCACAGGACTCAGATTTCAATTTGGGTAATAGATTATTAAAAAAATAAAGTAATTCATAGGTGCTGATAATTATGATTTCTTAAGGCTGCATACTTGGAATACTGATTAATTTCTATAAAATGATTACTCTCATTAACAAATCTGTTGGCAGATTTATGAAAAGAAATGTCCGCATACATCTCCGTATAATTTACAACTCTCTCTTCAGCTCACAAATCTACTTCAAACAAAATAAAATTGTTGAGGATAAAACAATTTGTTAGGTCATGTAATTGGAAAGTCCAGGGATTACCTACATTCAGGCACTCTGAACCAGCTGATCAAATGATGTCTCCAATGTATCGGTTCCCTTCCTCTCTTAGCTTTGCCTTTCTTCATATTAGTTTCATTATCATCTACTTTGTCAGTAAATTAATACTATAAATTTGGTTTGTCAGTCAATTCAAAAGATGTCCACAAATCTAAACTTTCCTTATTGTCATTTCAAAATTATGGGTTAGTTTTCCATCAATAACTCATCAACATTTTCTATGTTCTTAGCACTATGCAGAGTGTTGATGCAAAGCTGAAGAAAGCATGATCTCTGCCTTCATGAACATTACAATCTCCTGTATGTTTTCAGAATTAGTTAAAGTACTTCATATTATTCTTAGGATTAAAATCCTGGTGAAATCAATGTGATGAATACTTTAGACTTTTATTCACTTCCAGATATCTGCTTTGGTTATTATTTTCTTTGGTTTCAAAATTAAATGTATGAAAAGTGGTTTCTTTCAATGATATGGATAGATGGAGTCCATTACTCATCTTATATATTAAAAATCACATTATTAAATGTTGATTTTTATTTTTATTTTTTTAAGATTTATTTATTTATGCGTACAAGAGCTGAGGTACAGGTGTGGGGGTGGTGGTGAGAGGATTCTCCAGAGAGAGAGTGGGGAACAGAACAGGCGGATTGACAGAAATACACTGGTGAGGGGAGCAGCGGGTGAGTCAGGAGAGGTCTGCTGTGCCATGTGTGTTGCTCCCTGGCGAGCCAAGGTTTAAACTCGTGCTGCAGAGGCTGTGGTCAGCTTCACAGGTTGTGTCTTAACCCCTTGTGCCACCAGGGAGGCTCCCTAAATGTTTATGTTTAAACCTAAGAATATATACTCACTACCTAAACTTTGTTCAGATAGAAAATTGAGAGGGAAAACTTCACCCATGATCTAGAGGTAATCTTCCAGAATATTGCTACCAGTCTAGGTTTCTGCATAAACTTTTTACTCTGTATAATTATATGACAAATATAGCATGTGAATTTTCCACTTAATAATATAAAGCAGGGGCCTGCCTCATGGTGCAAGAGGTTAAGACACAGATCTATGAAGCAATCTGTAGCCACTGCAGCACGAGTTCATTCCCTGGCCAGGGAGGTGACCCACATTGCACAGCAGACCTCTCCTGTCTTGCCCACTGCTCCCCTCAGCAGTGCATTTCAGTCAATCTGCCTGTTCTGTTCCTCACTCTGTCTCGGTGAGTCCTCTAACCCCCTACACCTCTGGCCTGTACCCCAGTTCTAGTATGCATAAATAAATCTTTTTAAAAATAATATAATGCAGACATTTGTCCTATATCATGACAAGTCCTGTAACAAGTTCCATCAAACAAATTCATCACAATTGATTTAACCATCCCTAATATTGGGTATTTAAGTTGACTCAATTTTTCATTATTATAAAGACAATCTTTGTAATTAAATCTTTTTTTCTGGATTTAGGATTAATTCTTGAGATAGAGTTCCACAAATAGCAGTTCTAGGATAAAGATTATGTGATTTAATGACTCAGTATATAAAGCCAACTTGCATCACAAAAGCAGCACATTGTACATTCTTAGTAACAATGAATATAAGAGTAAATATCCTAGACAGAATGGAATATTGTCATTTCATTTAAAAATCTTGCTATTTTATTAAATTTTATTTTTTATAATTTCTGTTCAAGTCATATAGCTTTGTAACAGTATACAAGTTTGCTATTTTAACAAGAAAAAAAGATTTTTATTTTAATTATTTGCCTAGTTATGGTGTTGAGCATTTTCCATAACTGCCATGCCGCTACATTATTCCTTACCATGTATATGCTGTTTTAAATATATTGACACCTGCTTGGAACTATGAAGAAGTGAGCACATTTGAAGTTAACTAAATAAGTTAATTTTGGATGAGAAGATTATTATACTTTTAAATTCTAGCTTTTTATTTAGTTTTATGATTGAATCTGCTGACAGTGCAAAAGTGTTTTTTCCTTACAAGTTCATAGAAGCAATAATCTTCTGAAAAAAACTATTAGCATTTTCTGAAGCAAGGACCACAAAACACACCCAGAGTTTTATAAATTGATTTGCTGGCTAGATTGAAATCTAATTTGTTGTCATTCCCATGGCAAATGTGATACACACCCAAAGGAACCATTTCTAATTTTCTACTATTTGTCTAAAAATAAAACTCTTTCCCTAAAGTTCCTGGAGCTTGTTTTAGATGTAACAAAAAATACATATTTATTGATCAGATTCGAATAGTGTTTCATGAAATACCTCTAGGAATTTGTATGTATCTAAGGTTGATTGAACAACAGGTTGCTATCTCAGTAGTGCTGCTGCTGTTTTGTGGCTTAAGGGTGAAGATGAGGGGTTAGGGAGTTGAAACTACCACTATTTCTTATTGGAAGAAATTTTAAAAAATGACATAGAAAACAGACACTGCTCTTCATGATGAAACAAAACACTGTATCTCATGTGGATAAAACACTGTAAACTGTGTTTTTTGGTAAGCATTTCCCTATTGCAATTTAACTAAAATGTTTCTGAGAATTTCTGCCAGTACCTGAGAGATGTGTCTGGGTATCTGCATGTTTTTTTCTCCTAAGACAGATCAGAGGTCTCAGATACAGGAGCAAAACTCAGATTTACCTCAATTTACTTGGACTGTTATGCTGACTCTTCTGCTATTTTACTTTTCTGAAAGAACATTATGGTATGTTCTTTGTTAAAACATAGCCTTTGGTAAATGAAATAATTTGAATTCCAGGGAAGGATTGTTGTGCTATGACATCCTGTGGACTGTTTTAGTTTCAGGGAGGAAGGTGAATGTTGATTCTACTGAAGAGGAATGCTGCACAGATTCCCATCATGAACAATGGAACACAGCCACTGGGTCAGTCTAGAAAGTAGAATCCATGAATAACTTCTGGTAAATTTTTTCTTCCTTTTTCCTTCTATTTGAGCTTGAGAGGAATCTTTATATTACAAATTGTTTTAATTTTTTGTCATGTTAAACTATATATATATGTATGTATGTGTATGTGTGTCCTATATGTAGCATATGTCATCAATATAAGTGATATATATACAAATATTATGTGTTAATATATGTGTAGGTTATATGTTACTATGTGTTATAGGTTATATATGGAGTAAGAGAACCAAGGCTAGGAAGAGAATCACAATGTCACAGAGAAGAAGCAGACTGCTACTTAGGCTGGCTTATGGGCAGCCTGACAAATACTTTGTTATCCTAATATACTAGGAAATGAATATAATTTGAGGGAATAGTTGAGTTGTACTAATTAAACTAAATTAACAATGGAATGTAGAGCATTCTAGAATATTTTAAAAACAAAATAATTTTAAACTGAAATAAATACATCTCAATGTATCAAAACAAGACCACAATGCTGAGTGTTTTAAAATGTCGTGGCATAAAATTAGACAACAGCAATAGTAAGATTAAGAAGATTAATGGAAAATGCGCAAGTTTATCAATTTTAAAATAAAATATTTACTTATGAAACCTGGAGGAAAAGAGAAGTCATGAGAAAGGATAGAAGATAGAAGAATGATTGGGTCAACTAGTTTTATTGATTATCTACTATGTACTATGCAGGATCAGACTGTGATCATATAAAAGTGGAAAGTGACATGACTAAGCTCACTGTCTAATGGGGCACAAAGGAGGAACCATTAGCCAACTCTGAACACATAAGTTAGGGAGATATCTCTAGAAAAATAACATTTTAAATGAGCCTAAGGAAGTGTGAGGACTTGTAAGAAAGACAGAAAGACAATCTACATCAATAGAGCAATAAACAATTGTGCAAAGGAGACAGAGAACATGAGAGTAATTAAAACTACATGTCTAGAACAAGGGAAATAATAAACTGAGAGTCTGATTTTGTAGTAATTTAGGAAAAAAATAACACAAATCAGTTTGGCATAATTCCTTTGAGTTCTGCATCTTATATGTGTGTTGATCGTACTGGGAAAGATTGAAAGAATCTAAAATTGCTTTTCTTAAAAGGAATGAAAACATTATTAAATTATTTTTCTAGATTCCTGATTCCAAAGACCCTAAACAATAATGCTCCTATTGTTATCAATTACTCAGGTTTATTTCTTTTTCTTCAAATTTTATAATTTAGAATAAGGTCCTTTTAAAAAATATTAAAATGCCATGTTAGAGTCTATTGAACCTTTTCATAGACATTCTCACATGTACTCCTCCATTTCCAAATGAGAAAGTTCTAAGAAAAAAAGGCTTTATCCAAAGTTACATCATTAATCTTAGAATTGAAATTAATTACCCTGTTTGTAAGTCCATAGATCTGGCTTACTGATTTGAGTAGATAAATTAGTGAAAAATTTAAAAATCAGAGCTGCAATGTAAGGTTTTCCATAAATATAATTTCTAGAATTGGATGTTAGCTGGTATGATATGATCTCAGCATAATATGCAGATTTCTAAATTCTGCAAATCTCTTATTAGTAAATGTCATTTACAAGAAATGTAAAAAATTGGGAAAACCTAAGTCATCAGAATGGAAAGAAATTCTTTCCTAGACATCTATATTTCTATTTTCAATAATGAAGTATATTGGAATTTTAGCTTTAGATATGATGTATAATATACAAAATAGTTATGGGGTTAGAGTAAACTACATTAAAAGTACACTTCACATTTGTTTTAACTATGGTTTCCCTTATAAATGGATTAAAAGTGATTAACATAAAACAAAAAAACCACACCCTTTAAAACTACTCCCTTTATGAAATAACCTCAATTAATCACTCATCTCAAGTTATTATTGCAATCTAGGTGCTTCTGCAATCAATTGCTAACAGACTGTTCCCCTGCAATGGGATAGTTTAGGGAATCTGAATCTAGAAAGTGCTGAGTTTTGGGAATCCAAGACTCCATCTGCAGAGTTTAGGTTCTGATTAGAATGGGCCCAATATTTTGTCAGATCCTCATATTGTGTGAGTTAAGAATAAATCCATTATTGATTAATACATATCCATTATGTATCTAGTACACTGCTTGAGAATGTAAGAAAAACAAAATGAACAGGGAAAAATAATTGTCCCCCCAAAAATGCTTGCAATGTTGACAAGCAAACAAAATTCTTTTATGTCAGAGAGAACAGAGCAAGAACTATATCACATGCTAAATATTACTCAAGAATTTGTTTCTTGCATTCAAAGGAAGGATAATCAATGTAAGGTAAGATACTCAGAAAACAGAATGATGAGCATTTGTTAGTGACCAAACATGTGCTAGGTGACCTGTGAGAAATACAAGTACAGGATAAGACAAGGGTGCTCAGCTCAGACCAATTTGAACACATTAAAACAAGGAAAGACAGATCAATTGTGTAACTAGCTGTAAGTGAAAGTAAGGTTTGTAAAGAAATTAGTATAATCTGTAAATGGAGTCTTATGTAGATAAGAATTAGATATACACAAATGGAGAACACTTGAAATAAGAGGGGCACAGGAATATATATGAACAGAGTTCATCAAAAATGTACTGGAGGAAAAAGCTAGTGCAGGTGGAACCAACTAGATTCAGCCTGTCCCTTCTCTCTATGTGTCTGGTGCTTAGCTAGTTATTAATAATACAAACATGGCCTCAATTCACAGTGCAATAAAAGAAATAGATGAGGAAATAATTGTCGGACACATGATGAAATAACAGCTAAGTACAAATGTCAGGAGAGTACAAAGAGAGAAAGTCATTAGGTATGGCACAAAAGGAAAGCAATGTTTCTAGATTTAGTTCCTCTAGATTTAGTGGCTCTTAAAAGATAATAGAATTAATCAGATAACGGGGTCCAAAGGAAGGACAATCTTCAGAGAAGTGTAAAATCAAATCCCCCAAAGCATGAAAGAGCAATGATAAGAGACTCTGGGGATGCAAACCTATGCAAAAAGTGGTTAAGGAAACTGGGAATTTTCATCCTACACAAGAGGAGATACTCTGGTGATATTATATAATACTTGTTTTCAAATGTTTATCACATAGAGGAGAGTTTGCAGCTGCTTTTCTTTTTTTGTTATTGCTTTTGGTTTTATGTTTTAGTATAGTTTCAGATTTAGAGAAAAATCGCAAAGATAGTACATTGTTCCCATGCACTTCCCACTCACTTTTCCCTATTATTAAAAGATTGCATTAGTGTGGTACATTTGTATTTGTGAACAAAGATTGACACATTTTTATCAACCAACATTCATATTGACTCAGATTTCCTTTGTTTTTTATGGTCCAGCAGTCCTGCAAGGCTATCACAGTATATTTAGTAGTTATTTCTTCTTAGGTTCCTCTTGATTGTTAATAGCGTCTCAGACTGTCCTTGTGTTTGATGGCCTTGACAGTTTTCAGGAGTCCTGGTCCAATATTGTGTGTCCCATTGGAAATTGAAAAAAATCATGTTCTTTCTCATGATTTGATTGGAGTAAAGTGCCATTTTCATCACATCCTATCAAGTGTAGATACTATCAACCAGATTTGTCTGACACTTGTTTTGAAAAATGCTGAATAGAAAAACATTCAAAGGGAGGTAATTAAAGGGAAGTGTTTGAATACATTGTTTAGGACTCAGAATCAGAGAGAAAGAACTTACTTGCTTGAGTTCATTTGGCTATTAAAGTAGATTGGCCAAGACTCAAATTTGATTGTCCTGATTTTCAATTTTGTGTTTCTTTTTCTGCTTCATAGGATTAAAGGGCTTTTAAATGAGCAAATATCCACAATGTTCTTGCCAGATTATGCTGAAGTCGCACGTGTCCTGACTCTCTAGAGTCTACTGAGCGCATCTTTCCAAAATATGCACTCAGAGACATTACACTGGTAGCTTGAAATCAGTTATGTTGGGATTACTTACAACAAGGCAATCAACACAAGTTCTAAATCAGCGAGGGCAGTTTATTTGTTTGTTTGTTTGTTTTTGGTTAAATTTCTTTCCAGAGGATTGGTTGTTAACCAACAAATAGAACATTATAGCCAACAAGTAGAGCATTGTCTGCTCTACTTGTTTTGTTTTTAGACCTGGATAATCTTATTCTAGATCAAACTAAAAGTAAAGGAAAAGATATTCATATATGTCACCTTCTTTTAGAAGAATTAAAACAAAGTTAGCACGTAGAGTCTAAGTAAAAAATCTCACTGCACAAGGCTTAAAGATCCAATTGAAAAAATAGTAAAAAGGGAAGAGTATAGTGAAGGAGAAAAATGAAGAAAATCTCATGGGTTATTGTCCCCAGCTATGTTATTTTCTCATTATTTTGACTGATGGTATTGTTTTATTCACTTCCACTTGTTTGATAAATGTGAAAATCCTAGTATCTATGGAGCAACAACTTGTTATTTCTTTCCTGAATATATATTGCAAAGATATTTCTAGAACCTTATGCTGATTTAAGGACAAATATGCATAACAGACTCTGAACATTAAAATGCAGTGTATAATATTTAAACTTTGAAAATATAAGAGTGCCTTTATCTCTGCCAACCCACTTGGGCTTGGCAGCAGTAAAAATGTGATCCCTGGATGGAAGACACCTGTCTAAAAAGAAGCTACTGTGTCTAAAGTCAAACTGGGCAGTGCCACTTGAAAGGGCTGGTCAGCAGAATGGAGCTCCCTTCCCACTCCAGGTGAGTGGCATTATGTCCCAATGGGGCGCTCTCTCAGGGAAAACTCCAAGGAAATTTAAGGCAATGTGATTGGTTATATGAATATTTTAGGGGCCTCTCTGATGGCCTAGGGGTCAGGTCTCAGTGCTGTCACCTCAAAGGCCTAATACAGAGGCCCAACACGAAGGCCTGAGGTGGATCCCCAGCCAGGGAGCTACCCACATGGCACAGCAGACCTCTCCTGTCCTGCCCTCTGCTCCCCTCAACAGTGTATTTCAGTAGATCCACCTGTTCTGCTCCCCACTCTGTCTCTGATGAATTTTCTCACCCCTGCCCCCGCACCTCTGGCCTACACCCCAGCTCTTCTACACAAACATAAATAAAATATTTAAAAATAAATTAATTAAATAAAAAGTGGTTCAAACATTATTCTAAAGATAATTAATATTGCAAACTAGTTTTTGAAAGCTCTAAAAGGGATTGATGGATCAGTAAACCAATACATATACACAAACACACGCACACACAGAAAAAAATAGGACATTTTAAATGGGAAAAAAAATCAACCAGAGGCATGAGTTTGAGGAAATTTTGTCATCTAGCAAAATGCAGACCTGTCTAGCTTATTCTATAATTTTATTTGATGTCCATATTGTTTCTCAAACTTGGCTAATTATCAGAAACACCCAGGGTGCTTGTTAAAAGTACTGGTTCTATTTTTGCACCCAACACTAATGATAAAGGACTGATCACAAAAATCTGCAAAGAGCTGATGAGACTCAACAACAACAAAGAAAATAATCCAGTCAAAAAATGGGCAGAAGAGCTTAAAAGAAACTTCTCTGAAGAGGAAATGCAAATGGCCAACAGGCATATGAAAAAATGTTCAACATCACTTGTCATCAGGGAAATGCAAATCAAAACTACCATGAGATACCATCTTACACCAGTGAGAATGGCACATATTAAAAAAACTAGCAACAACAAATGTTGGCGAGGGTGTGGAGAAAAAGGAACTCTTCTGCACTGTTGGTGGGAGTGCAAACTGGTCCAACCACTGTGGAAAGCTGTGTGGAGATTTCTGGACCTACTAAACATAGAGCTTCCATATGATCCAGCAATTCCACTCCTAGGTATTTACCCAAAGGACACAGAAACATCAATTCCAAAGAACACCTGCACCCCTATGTTTATAGCAGCACTGTTTACAATAGCTAAGCTTTGGAAACAACCCAAATGCCCAAAAATAGATGACTGGATCAAGAAGATGTGGTACATATATACCATGGAATATTACTCAGCATTCAAAAAAGATAAACACATGCAATTTGCAGCAACATGGATGGCGCTGGAAGGGATCATGCTCAGCGAAATAAGCCAAAAAGAAAAAGAAAAATACCGGATGGTCTCACTCATAGCAGGAATCTAGAAAACTTAAATAAGGGACCAGGAAAATGAATAACTATAAGATAGTGAAAATCAAAATCAACAAAAAACTATGAACCAGAGACACTTTTAGGGGGGCGGGAGGGGAGGGATTGGGGTCAGAATGGGGGCGCTGCAATTGTATGGGGAATATAACAATAAAATTTATTTAAAAAAAAAAATTAAAAAAAATAAAAAAAAAAAAAAAAAAAAAAAAAAGCAAATGGAAATAAAATTAATTATTGTAAAAAAAAAAAAAAAAAAAAAAAAAAAAAAAAATAAAAGTACTGGTTCTCTTGGTCCTCCTCAGACTTAAGAATCAGCTCTTGAGGGAGTGGTCTAGGAATCTATAGCTTTAACAAGTGCCCCAAACGATTTTGCTGAGTGTCCATGGATGAAAAACAGTGCCCAGATTAAGGGTTCTCAGTCTAGCTACACACTTCAATCAGTGCTGGAGTTCTAAAAGAAAATACTGATCTCTGGGCCTCACCCTGAACCAATTATATCAGAATCTCTGGGATTGGCACTTAGGCATATGTATTTTTGTAAAAGTACTTTCAGGTGACTTTAATGTGCTGTCAAGAGGGAGAGACACTGGTTCACCTAAATAAGAAGCTACCAGAATATTAAGCTAAAATAGGAACCAATGAAATCTTAAGGAGAAAATGCCTCTTGTCCAATCTGTGAATATCTTCAGAAATTTAAGAGAAAAAGTAGCAATTTGGAAACATTTCTGGATATTTTGATGATGACGAAGAGGTGAATCTGTTCCTTTCTCTTGTCATTTCATGTAGATTCACTTTGTCTACTCCTCTAAACTGACTTGCAAGTTTTCCTTCCTGAACGATAAACTCTTTGTGTTCAGGGCTGTGTATTTTCTGTGGCTGGAAATAGCCACATGCCTCCCACATGGAGGGAACCAAATAAATATTTGCTGAAAGAAAAATAATAGGATTAACTAATGAGATATTTACTTGTCTACACAGGACCACACACTTCAGTAGTAATTCTTGTCTTGACTTTGCCAATTCCTGTCTCTTTGTCTGGAATAATGCCTCACCAACTGATACATGGTTAACATATTCTCATCTACCACAAATCAGCTTAAATCATGGTAGTGCCAGGAAGGCACAGAGCAGGATCTCTATGATTGGAGCAGCTGGGTAACAGGAAAAGGAGGAGCCCTGGAGTCCTCGGTGGTTTTCTCAGGGTTTTGTTGAGATTCTAGCAGGTACACAGGAGGCAGGGGCACCTGGAGGCTGGCAGGCCTCCCAGCCCCCGGAGAGTCCTCACTCTTTCTGGGCTCTCTGGCGTTCCGTCATGCCTCTTTCACTCTCTTCTGCTACTTCTCTTCTTCTCTTGGCGTCCCTGTGATGTTGTCTTTGAAAGCCCAGTCTCTCAGGCCAGGTGTTCCTACCTATGCATGCCTACACCCCACTCAGATGTCCGCAATCAGGCATGCCTTCAAGACCACAGGGATCCATCATCAACACTGATGGAGGGAGGGCAGAAAAGCCTGATACTTTACTTACCCTACAATCATCTTCACAGAGAGTTTCTCTTGGCCACCCATTTTAAAATAGATCCCACAGTCCCCATTATGTTCTCTGCCAGCCCCTTCTTTGCTTCTTTTTCCTACCAACTACAACCAAATGCTGTATTTTACCATTTTTGCACTTTTGTCTCTTTGTCTATCTTCCCCACTAGAATGTGTCCACCATTAGGGCAGGACCTTAGCAATCTTGCGCACCACTGTATCACCAGAATCCAAGACAATGATATAGGAGTTGTCCCTTTCCCTGGTTCTGTGATTTTATTGAGAAAAAAATATATATACTAAATAGATTATTTCTTTCTTCCTCCTTTCAGGAACAATTAGCAGATTTTTGTATTATAAGTTTGGAACTTGTAAGGTCAGGAAAGGACCACAGTGCAGGTTTTCTAATCCCATGCAGACCGGGTAAAGGAGGAGTCAGAGTCCTCAGTGGTTTTTTGCAGGTCTTTTATTGGGGTTCAGCTGGTACGTGGCAGGCAGGGGTGCTGGGGGGCTGGGAGGCTGGCAGTCCTCCCAGCCCCCAGCAAATCTTCACTATCTGGGCTCTCTGGCGTTCTCTGCTTCTGCTTCAGGCTTCTTCTCTTTCGGCTTCTACTGGCATCCCCGTGACACCACCCTTAAAAAGCACAGTCTTAGCTCAGCTGAATCTCATCTACCTATGCCCACACCCTACTTCAGGTGCCTGCCATCAGGCATGCATTCAGGACAAGGATCCATCATCTATCCTGATGGCGGAAGGGCAGAAAAGCCTGACATTTTCTTTACCCTACAGAACTCCTTGTCAAAAGATTTGTTAGAGAGCTTTTCTTCAAGCAGAAATAAGAAATAAAAGAAGGAGGAGGACCAAGGAATTTGCTAATCTGGAATAATGCTCCCAGCTAGTTTAATGGATAAAGTCTAATAGAAAAAGTTTAAATGCAGTCTGCCTCTTATGCTTTGAATAAACTTAAACACTTCTCTGCATATCAGCTACATAATTTGAATCTTGATGTCAACCAAATCAAATGTGAAAACACTTTTTCAGAGCAGATGTTTTGTGAAGTTGAAAATACTTGAAATTGAACTTCCATTGACTTAACACAAGGTAGTTAATTTGTTAGGGCATAATCATCTTCATTCACAGCTTTTTTATTTTTTTCTCAAACTTATTTTGTTTTATTTTCTGTTAATTGTTATATTTCTGCCTGTACTCTTTTAGGAAGGAAGGAGGGAAGGGAAGGGAAGGGAAGGGAAGGGAAGGGAAGGGAAGGGAAGGGAAGGGAAGGGAAGGGAAGGGAAGGGAAGGGAAGGGAAGGGAAGGGAAGGGAAGGGAAGGGAAGGGAAGGGAAGGGAAGGGAAGGGAAGGGAAGGGAAGGGAAGGGAAGGGAAGGGAAGGGAAGGGAAGGGAAGGGAAGGGAAGAAAACACGCCTTCCAGCAGGGTACAATTTAATAAAGTTAAAAACTGGGCCTCCCCGATGGCGCAGCGGTTGAGCGCTGGGTTGCAAAGCTGCCGCAGCCTCCGCAGCTCGGGTTCGATGGCCACCGGCGAGAGTCCCACATGGCGCACAGACCTCTCCTGCCGCCCACTGCTCCCCTCAGCAGTGTACTTGGGTCCTTCTGCCTGTTCTGCTCCCCGCTCTAGCTTTGGTGAGTTCTCTCACCCTCCCATACTTCTGACTGTACCCACTGCTCCTATAAATAAATAAATCATTAAAAAATAATTAAAATAAAATAAAGTTAAAAACTAAGCGCCCCCTCCTTGCCCAGCAAGCAAGTTTGGCAGGCTTGAATAGATAAGAGATAAAGGCCATAAGGCCAACCACAATAACCAGATAAACCAGCCCAGATCCAGGAATGCAGAAGCAGGGCCAGGACATGGTTTGGTGTCCAAGGTCAGTGCCCTAGACCAGACATCCCAGCAGATAACTAATGCAAACTGGAGTCCCAAGTTAAAAAGCCCACAAAAACAGATTATAAAATAAAGCCTCAAATCCTCCTTCCCTCTCAAGGCCTCCCCCATCTTGCCTCCTGCTCCATAAATCCGTCTTTTCTGTCTTCTTCTCTGTCTCTGGTGAATTCTTTCACCTCCATGCTTCCAGTCTCACCCCAATATCTCTCCCCACTACACCCAATGTTATAAGCTAGAAGTCTATTAAAAATATAAACAGTATATGATATAAATTCTCAATTTTTCTCCTTATACATGAATATCATGGGACTGTTCTTATGTAAGTTTTCCTTATAATTATTGCTGGAGTGTTTTAAATCTTATAAATTTAAAATGACATTTTCTGAGCAATAATGTAGTTCAGAACTCAATGTCACCTCTCCCTATGATGACTAGAATATGAAAGGGGAAGTGACAAGAGACTTGGTATGAACAGGGTGCAAAATGTGCATTTTGTGTGTGTGCTAAGTGATCAAGAATCTTGCAAATCTGAGAGAGGCAAGACAAAGGTGAGGCTGAGAGATCCAAAGTGGAACATAAAATGTGTCTGGTACATTGTTTCTCTCTTCCAGAAGAGTTTGAGCTCTCTAAGATTAAGGAATCATTTGTATATATCCTTGCATTTCTAGTATTCATACTTCATTGTAAAGTCTCCAAAATGGCCTTTGATTTGGCTATTTTGAATTCTAATAATTGTCTAGAATACCTTTTGTGACATGAAGGAAACAGAACCATCTGAAATTGTTGGTCAGGGAACCAATATCATACCTGTATTTTAAAAAAACACAAAGTTAGGAAGTACTTGCAGTTGTTTAGCCTAAAAAAGAAGGAGCATAAAGAAATAAATCAGTTTGGGGGCCTCCCTGGTGGCTCAAGGGGTTAGGACGCAACCTATGAAGTTATCTGCAGCCACTGCAGCACGAGTTCAATCCCGGGCCAGGGAGCAACCCACATGGCACCAGCAGACCTCTCTTGACTTGCCTGCTGCTCCCCTCAGCAGTGTACTTTGGTCAATCTGCCTGTTCTGTTCCCCACTCTGTCTCTGGTGAATCCTCTCACCCCCCCCATACCTCTGGCCTATACCCCAGTTCTTATATGCATAAATAAATAAATCTTAAAAAAAGAATACCTTGTAGAATTTTGGTTTATATATTACTAAGATTATCCAAGGTCATGAGCTGATTCAGAGTGGAAAATGATATACTCAGGTTATCCAGGACATATAATAAGTAGGAGGTCCAAAATTGCATTTAAAATTTAGGGCTGAGGGCTTAAGTGGAAAGATAGATGTAGGAAACATTTACATTAAAATTAAAGGATTATTAGACATCAACATGAATCATCTCAATCAGAGAGTAAAGAGCAACTAGGGTAAAAGAACATGGGGAGAATAGAAGGTTGAAGAGTTTGGGAATGAATTCAGAGAAATAGGAATGAAACAAAGATGTCCCTCAAGGGACGAGAGATTCAGGGAAGAGAAGTGCTCACTAGAGCTGTGCGGTTTCCTGACCCCAAACAAGAGAATTAGAGACCAGCCAAGACAACAGAAAAGAAATATAATGAAGCAATAATAGGTCCTTCATAGAAGCAATAGCAAAGCTCAAGAACCAAAAAACTAGGAAGAGCCAGGGAGTCCACCATAAGAAAAGACAGTGAAATTTTGTCCTAGGACACTTTTATCTAGGATGACACCATTGACAACACCACAGGCAACTCCAAAATGCCACCCCTGAAATCCCTTGATACAGCCTTAAATGTCTTCTCACCTGTGCCTTAGCTTTTGGAGTGAATCAGATGTGAATCAGATGCCAAAAGCAGGCAAAGCGGACTTTTTCCTTTTGCCTTGCCTCCTACTAAGCATCTTAATAACTGTATCTCTATATCAAGAAGAATAACATTTTATCTAACCTTATTATTTTATAGACCCTACTCTAAGCACTTCACAGACATTAAGTTATCCTCACAACCTCTTTATGACAAGAATTATAATTTTCTGTTATAGGAGGGGCTCCCACTGAGAAATTTGGGGGCTAAAATTTTCTCAAATAGTTCACTGTTAGGAAATGGTAAAGCAAAAATTAAAAAGCCAGGCAGTCATGTTCCAGAGCCTCTACGGCAGGATTCCACACACTGAAAGCACATATAGGTTATAATAGGTCTATTGAACTGATGAGGCAAGAATACATGTTAAATAGGATGTTAGATCTAGACAACAGTATACATGATCTTCTGAGAAACAAGCAAAGGAGGGCAAGATGGATAGATATAGAGAGATAAGCATACAGTCATCCCTGTAATGGCTGTTTCCATGACTCCTGTGTAAACCAATATTCACAGATGCTTGGATTCCTTATAAAAGATGGTGTAGCATTTGCATCCAACCTACCTACATCCTTTCTGTGCGCTTTAAATCTTTTGCAGATTACTTATAATGCCCAACGCAATGTACATAATACACAAATAGGTGTTCTACTATATTGTCCAAGGAATAAGGACAAGGAAAAACAGTCTGCACATGTTCAGGTACGACACAACAATCGTCCGTAAGTATGATTTCGTTGATTGAATCCACACCTGTGGAACCTAAATGTAAGAGGGCTGCTGTATAAGCAAGAAGAGGAGAGTGGTTTTGAGGTAAACTATGTCTTGATTTCAATTTTCACTAACAAGAAATAATGACGTACTTAAAAAAATGTGAGGTGAGGATAGAAGTCAGAAGCAATTGGTAAACTTTTGCAATAACCACTGCGTGAAGAAATAACAGACTCACTCTTTCTAAAATGTGGGAATAAGCCCTAGTCTTCTCTTTTTGGAAGTTATGTCTAACTCTATACAACAGTCCACTTGCGGTAAAGACACTATAAATTAAGGTTTAAAGTTCATTGGTAAGGGGCCTCCCCGGTGGCGCGGTGGTTGAGCGCTGGGTTGCGAAGCTACCCGCGGCCTCCACGGCCTCCGCGGCGCCAGTTCGACCCCCGGCTGCTCCCGGCCACCAGAGGAGGGTCCCACATGGTGCACAGACCTCTCCTGCTGCCCGCTGCTCCCCTCAGCAGTGTACTTCATCAGTCTGCCTGCTCTGTTCCCCACTCTGGTTCTGGTGAATTCTCTCACCCTCCCGCACTTCTGACTGTACCCAGTGTTTGTATAAATAAATAAATAAATCAAAATAAATAAATAAATAAAGTTCATTGGTAAGGACCAGCAGAAATCCAAGGGTCAAAAGGTAAGAAAGTAGAGGAAGTGATGAACCCAAGCTGAACAAATACCATCATCATTATTATAATAACCATCATAATCATAATAACTTCTTTATTGCCTGGTTTCTATGTATCAACACTGTTAAATATTTTACAGAGATACTTCAAATCATGCACATAACAACTCTATAAAGTTAAAGTGTCATTATCCCACTTTATGGACAAGAAAACTGATGCCTAGAGAGTTGAAGTAACTTCCCAAAGGTCAGAGAGCTAGCAGGTAAGGGAGACAGAATTTGAACTTACTTCAATTTGAACAACTTACTTCATGGGGCATTATAAATGTATCAAAATGTAGGATCAAAGACTAGAAAACAGGTAAAGTAATAGCATTTTTTCTGAATCACAGGAAATTGGTTATGGTCAGAGAGTAAAATACTTGAATTTACTGTTTCACCCTACTTGAAGGGTGAGTGACATATTACCAGATTCATTGTGGAAGTGGTGAATACACATGGTGCCAACACAGAGCAGTCTTGGATGGTGGAAGGAGCAAACTGATGAATGGATGATCCTCCTTTCCAATCCCTGACCAGAGAGATCTGGAAGGCATTTCATAAGGCTTCACAGATACTGACACAGGATTGAACATCAGTCACCTGTCCTGATGACCAGGTAATGTACTGGTGTGGTATATTGGCTTTTCCTTTTCTCCTGTATCTCTCCTCTGCTTCCTGGGATTATTCACCAAATAAACAATCTGCACTCAAGGCTCTACATTGCATCTGGTTTTGCTTCTGGGAGATCCTGAGCCAAGGAATAGGAACTAACCCTAGACGACAAACCCTAAGGGTGAATGTTCCTTGCTGAAAGTGAGCAGCATCACTCAAGAGCTACCTCCGTCTCTTCTCAGTACCTTCAAGCCTATTATCAAGTTTTTGTCTTGTGTTAGACTTATCCAGAGATTCATCAGCACCAATAGAACCAATGTATAACCAATGTATGTGTGTATGTTTGTAGAGAGAGGGGGTAGGGGGAGAGAGAGAGAGCCAGAGACAGAGAGACAGAGACACCTAGTTATATTTATATGGATATTTATGTACTACTTTTCCATTCCATCCATTTTAACAACAATTTTAATTTTTTTTTTCACTAAAATCCAGCACACTTGTCCAGCATAGTTGGTCATAATAATGGTCCTCTGGGACAGAAATACTAGCTAATGCTATTTCATTTCTGGGCATCAATTTTGATTTGTGTAGACCTATATTTATAATTAACAATACCTTAAGGCTTAAACTCAAAACCTTATAAAGAAGGCAAAAGAATTTATAAGAATGACTAAATCTATATTCTATAATCAGAACTGTAGCCAACTCACTATAAACATTTCTATAAAGTAAGTTATAAAGATGTTATTCATAAAGGTTCCTGTGAATCACCAATAAACAACCCTCTACTAGTTGTTTACTGATTTCATGCCAGGTACCATGTTGATTAAAATGTAATACACAGGAAGCAACAATTTTCCACTGCTGTGGGGAGCAGCGGGGGAGACAGGAGAGGTCTGCCGCACCATGTGGGTATTTTCCTGGCTGGCCAGGAATTGAACCAGGGCTGCAGAGGCTGCAGATAGCATCACAGCGCTGCACCACCAGGGAGGCCCTTCAAACTTGAATTTAATTGATTTCATCTTGAAGTGTTTTCTATTCTAACTCTACGTGCTTTTAATAGAGGTAGTCTTCAAGCACTCTCTATAGTAACAGCTGCATTCCTGCTATGACCAAAAGTTCTGTCTACGGCACTCCTACAGGCTGTTGCCTTGACTGTTTATTATCACTACCTGCTAGCACCCAACTCAGGCCCTCCTTTCAACACCCATTATTTAGGTTCCCAACCTCAAGTAATCCCATTGAACTTTTGACTTTGCTGCTCTCAGTCATAACCAAGCTATCATCCTTCCATCTTCAAAGTCAATGGAGGCATTCTAGTTTCAGTGTCAAGGTGATGAGTGCTCTAGGTCTGGCAGTGCTCTAGGTCTGCCTCTGTTTTCTTGTCTATATAATAGACAAAAAGGTAGTTCCTCTAGGCCCTGCCTGATAAGTTCCTGTGAGGCTTAATCCACATCGCATATAGAGTACATAATTAGTGCAAGACATGAGGCATATGATATACACATATTTGCTAAATTAGAAATATAGTATATATTCGTGTGTTATATTATATATGCAATTATGTGTGTGCATGTGTGTGTGTGTATATATATATATTATATATATTTAAATTACTAAATTAAAAAAAGAGGGTGTGGTCTTGCCCATTCCCTAGCCTGAGCTACCTTGCAACTGTTTTTCCATATCACTCCCAGTTTGCCATAGCTTGTCATTCACGTTCCTGCAGTTCCCTAGGGAATTCCTTGAGGAATCGTTGTCCAACCAATCATATTTTCCTTTACAGTCCTTTACTGACACAGCATCACCCCCAAGAAACATGCAGGCATACCAGGCTCCACTGGAAGTTTACAGAGATAAATGAGTGGGAGGTAGAAACTAGGAAACAAAAACAAAACAAAGTGAAACAAATTGTTATGCTAATAAAACATTTATCTAAAATTCCCATACTTACCCAGCTACATGGCAGAAATTTCTTAGAAGCAATCTGTCAGGGCCTCCCCTGTTGGCGCAGGCGGTTGAGCGATGCCCTGTGAAGCTGTCTGCAGCAACTGCAGTGCCGGTTCGATCCCAGCCGGCCATGGAGCAACCCACAAGGCGCAGCAGACCTCTCCTGTCTCCCCTGCTGCTCCCCTCAGCAGTGTATTTCGGTCGATCAGCCTGTTCTGTTCCCCGATGAATCTGATGAATCTGTCTCTGATGAATCCTCTCACCCTCCCGCGCATCTGGCCTGTATCCTGGTTCTTGTATAAATAAATAAAAAAATCTTTAAAAAAAAGTTATCTGTCATTTTCAGGCTCTGGCCCATGGCATCCTACTCTTTCTCATTCTTTCCTCTTCTACTCTCTGCTTTGCAGTCTTCTCTATTCTCTAAATCTATGCTTATTTCTAATGGAGAATGATTTATACATATCTTTGTTTCCTTATTTCCTGCCAGCCTTTGCTTCAAGCCCTCACCTTATATCACCAACAACCCTTTCACGGTGTTTCCTTAAACAGTGCCATTTTTATCCTAAAGCAAAGTTCTTATACCAGATGCTAAAATCACCTCACTGTAGTTGTCAACCTTCTGTATGGACACTGACCAGGCAATGTAATAAGGATGAGTTTGCCTGTTAGGCTGGAAAAATTTTGTTTATGTTAACATAATGTATTTCTCTCCCTAGATTAAAAATAATAATAATTTGAAAGGAAACCTGAACTCCCTTGTTCACTGCAGCACTGTTTACAATAGCCAGGATACGGAAAAAACCTAAATGTCCAAAAAGAGATGAATGGATTATGAAGATGTGGAATAATACTCAGCAATCAAAATAGAGAAAACCCACGCCATTTGCAGCAATATGAATGGAGTTGGAAAAGATAATACTAAGTGAAAGGAGTCAGAGATAGAAAGGTAAATATTGGATGGTGTCACAAATCAGTGAAATATAGAAAAATTAAGAAGCAGAGAAAGTCAAACTTAAAAACTAACCCTTGAAAACTGACTCTACAACTGAATCCAAAGAGGGGAGGAATTGGGAAAGGGATAGGAGCAAAGAGTGAAGGAAGCACAATGGACTGTGGTAGTGGAATATTGTTGATTTGGTTGCAGGTAGCCGCAGTGGTGATATCTGATAGAGAATCCTAAAGTTACCACAATTAAAAGAATAATCCTTAAAAAATTTTAAAAGAAAGTATAGAAAAAAGTTTTTTAAAATGATGTAATTAGGAATTGCTGCCAAAGTGTGTCAAATGGTTTTTTGAGTATCTTTTTTTTTTTTAAAGATTTATTTATTTATTTATGCAAGAACCAGGGTACAGGCCAGATGCATGGGAGGGTGAGAGGATTCACCAGAGACAGAGTGGGGAACAGAACAGGCAGACTGACGAAATGCACTGCTGAGGGGAGCAGTGGGCAAGACAGGAGAGGTCTACCGTGCCATGTGGGACCCTTGCTGGCCAGCTGGGATCGAACCGGCGCTGCAGAGGCTGAGGACAGCTTCACAGCACGGCGCTCAACCGCCTGCGCCACCAGGGGAGGCCCTTTTTTGAGTGTCTTTTGAAACAAGTTTTACCCATTGATAAGTGAGATAAAACTTCATTCAGAAAATCCCACTTCTTGTTTTCACAATTCTCCCACATCTTCTTTAAGTAGATTACTATGTCTATTTATGTATTGACTTATGTTTGCACAGAAAAGTCAGTGGTTTCTGAAGATCTGTCAAAAGAATGTTGTTATTTTCCCTAAATCCAAGATGCAAAATCTTACGCTTTTTTTCTTACTAGTATAGGCCCAGATAACTGGTCCATGGGCTTATACACAACACATACTAAGGAACATTTTACTACTTTAATGTTTTCCTCATGTTGCACTGGGTA
Source organism: Talpa europaea (assembly GCF_964194135.1). Classification (NCBI taxonomy): domain Eukaryota; kingdom Metazoa; phylum Chordata; class Mammalia; order Eulipotyphla; family Talpidae; genus Talpa; species Talpa europaea. The sequence goes on from NC_140080.1 coordinate 67,361,807, forward strand.
TTTTATACTTGTTAGTTTATTTACTCTTCACAACACGGCTTATATTAACATCGAGGCTGTATTATCCCCTTTTTAAAGATAGCAAACAAAAGGCATAAAGTGACTGTCTCAGGGCACATAGCTAGAAGTAGAATCTGAATCAGGTAGCCTGCTTTAACCAGGACACTAAACTTTTTAAATCAGTAGAGGAGCAATTGATCAGGAAGATATTTGAAGATTCTTAGTATAGTTATAACACTCCCCCCCTTTTGAAAGGGACTTATTGTTAGTTGACAGCAGTTATCATTCTAGAAAGATGAATGAGAAATAGCATGTAAATGTAAAGAGCATGGAGGAGAAACTACTAAGAAAGTAAAGGGGTGGAAAAAAAATTATAATAATTTGGGTTTCATACAGCTATGTCTTTCTACCCTTCTGAATCTGGATATAAGAAACATCCTATTGTGACCTTTACCACATATGTCTTAAATTTCCAGCCATTTTCTAGTCCCTGATGATGAAGGAGTGTTCCCAGAGCAGCTTCTGAATCACAAGCATTGGGAAAAACCAGGTGCTCCTTAAACTGGAAAAACCTGATCTCACTCCAGACCGGATGACTATGTCTTGAGAGGGGGGGAGGGGAAGGATTAAGGAAGATGTTCATTTAGCAAGAAACACAGGTAGTATTTGTGCACACCAAAGTTTGCAAACTTGCTTCACAACTTTTTTGCACATGCATATTTTATGTTGGCCTGCAGTGCTGAAATACCTGCAAAGTGACTCTCTTTACGTAGAGTCTACAATCCTGTGTACCAGGGCACCAACATAAATAATGAGTTCGTTTATGAGTTTGTTTACCTTAGAGCTAATTTTTTTCTTCATGGACAAATAAACATTGATAATTGCAAAACTCCTTTTTACCGTGAAAGAGCCAAAGTTATACCTCAAAAAGATTGATATTGCTTGTATAGCTAATGCAACCCTAATAAATCTACAGGCAAAGAACTTTACAAACTTAGAAGTTCTTTGCCTATAGTATTTTCTGTGGTATTGCTAGATGTTCTGTAGTATTGCTAGATGTTCTAAAGAATCGTTTATCATTTATGCAAGAAATGCTTGTGTCAAAAGCATTGTGTCAAATGCTTGTGTCATATACACTGTATTTTGTAATCAAGTATTTTGTTTTTGAAGTAGGTTTTATGGCTTAAAATATATTTTCAAGGGCCTCCCCCGTGGCGCAGCGGTTGAGCGCTGGGTTGCGAAGCTGCCCGCAGCCTCTGCGACGCCGGTTCGATCCCCGGCTGCTCCCCGGCCACCGGAGGAGGGTCCCACATGGCGCGCAGACCTCTCTTGCCGCCCGCTGCTCCCCTCAGCAGTGTACTTCGGTCCTTCTGCCTGCTCTGCTCCCCGCTCTGGCTCTGGTGAATTCTCTCACCCTCCCGCGCTTCTGACTGTACCCAGTGCTTGTATAAATAAATAAAATAAAATTAAAAAATAAATAAATAAATAAATCTTTAAAAATATATATATATATTTTCAAATACCAAGTCATAAAAATATTCATAAGCATAAGTATCTACTGCCAAGAAATATATTATCATTCTACCACTTGTCATAGTAACAGGGCACTGCAGGTCACCCAAAATATGATTGAACAAAAAGAGTAATATCACAAATCTATAAATTGGTGGGGGTTAAGCAAAAAGAGATACAGTGTCTAATCAAATCATTTTCCACATTGAATTTTTGTAATTTAATTTTTTTTCTCTTTTACCTTTTTTTTTAAAAAAAAAAGATTTATTTATACAAGCACTGGTACAGTCAGAAGTGCAGGAGTGTGAGAAAATTTACCAGAGCCAGAGTGGGGTTAACAGAACAAGCAGACAACAGAACTACACTGCTGAGGGGAGCAGCAGGAGCGGCAGGAGAGGTCTGCGTGCCATGTGAGACCCTCACTAGTGGCGGGGGATCGAACCGATGCTGCAGAGGCTGCGGGCAGCTTCGCAGCCCAGCGCTCAACCGCTGCACCACCAGGGGAGGGCCTATAATTTAATTTTTAATTGCAAAGCAATTTATTTAGTATATCTGTTTCAATTTCCTTGTCTTTAACATAAAATGATGCTTAAAATTCTTTTTAAGACTTACACATTTTTGAACAGTAAAGTTGGACAAAAGTCTATTAATGTGGTTTTATCTGCTCTTGAAACATTCTGGATAATGCTGACAAATTTAGAGACTTCTACTGTTTGTTTGTTTCCCAATGCTTAAAACTGAATAAGTTTCTACCTGCATTGGTAGTGCTTATGCCAAACTCAAAATATGATTCAGTTTCTCTGTGCATGTAGAACAAGTTTCAGTTTCTTGTCCAATAAGGATCACATAGAACATTTTTCACTATGAATTGACTACACATCCCCTGATACAAAGCAATGACTCATGAAAAGACACTGCCAAGTAGATGTTGGAAATTCATCCCTTCATATGGTGTTCCTATAGAGAGTATCATTTATAACACCAAGGACACAATCCCAGGGTCTGTTAATTATAATAATATCTTCTGTTATCTTTTACCAGGGATCTCAAAGGGATGTTACACATACTAATTTCACCTTTTCCTGAGATGTGTGAGCATAGCAATTGCAGAGAGGACTGAGCAAAGAGCTGAAGAACTGCTCCAACCTGTTCAGCCCTTGAGAAACTGAATGGATAGGAGGCTAAAAGCAAGTGGCCCTCTCAGGCAGAGGCACAATAGCACACAAAGACTGACCTCTGCACGACCACTATAAGGGAGAGATAGAGAAGGCCCTTTTTGCTTTGAATTTTTCGGGAATTCAAGTGAATTTAAGTGAAAATGTATTCTTTATAAAAACATGAAAATGAATTTCTTGAGTGGATGTTGATATAGGAAAACACTTATTCATCATGGTACATAGAGAAGGGGCCTAAGGGTGGAAAACAAAAGATGTGATGGCTGTGACCAAGCTGCGAAAATACAGTGCAACTAGCTAGGACCACCTGGTGGCTTAGGAGTAACCCTAACATCATGACCCAAAGTCCAGATTTGACCAGAAAGTCCCATTTTACACTTTTGGTTGATGCAAAATTATAATATCAATTCCCATCAATCACAAAAGTATGCTGGATATGAATAAAAACACATCAGATCCTAAAATCAATTTAACTTTAGTGCATACTTAAATAGAGAGAACATTGGGTGAAGAGAAAAGGCTCAGCTCTAGTTATCCACCACACGCCTTAAGTTTCTCACAAGGAAAACAAACTACTGGCACCTACGCCACAGTGTTGTTAAGAGGATTCAACACAGTGATAGATGCAGAGCACCCCTCCAACACTTACACACCCTGGAGGTGTCAGGAGCCAGGTAAGTTCTCAAGAAGCTCAAATTTCAGTCCATTCATTTCCTTTTCCCCTTTATCACATACACACAGAAAAAAATCAATGTAGGTGATTTAAACCATCTTCTTCAACTTGTAGAGTCCTCGGTGACAAAGGAATTGCCATTCAATTCCAGGGAGCTTCAAGGTCCCAAACACTCCCATTTTAGAGGAATGTGAGATGAGAAGACTGCAGGTGTCAGAGTGTGTGACCAACCTACAGATGGTAGGGACCCAACTACCATATGAGGTCAAATTTTCAGTCCAGGAGCTCCCTGGCAGTGCAGGGATTAAAGACAAAGCACTGTCAAGCTATCACCAGCTACTGCAACAAGAGATGGATCCCCAGCCCGGGAGATAACCCACATGATGCAGCAGACCTCTCCTGTCTCCCCCACTGCTCCCCTCAGCAATGTATTTCAGTACATCTGCCTGCTCTGCTCCCCACTCTGTCTCTGGTGAATCCTCTCACCCCCTGCATCTCTGGCCTATACCCCAGCTCTTTTATGTATAAATAAATAAATCTTTAAAAGAAAAACTTTCATTTTATTTAGTATCAATTGAGCCTAAAAAGAATCTTTGGATTAAACTATGTAAGATGGGGTGTTTCTCTTCAATTACTGGGTACCTTGCCACAAATGAGGACAAATATAGATGGGTTCATCATTTGATCAGGATATTATATAGGAGATTTCCTCTTCAGAAGAGGGTTAGTCCTGTACAAGGAATGTCTTCGCCCCCATTTTCTCCAGTACATGCTGCTCATATAGGTGCTGTTTGCTCTATGTTCCCAGAAAGTAGATTTAGCCTATATTTTTCCTTTTCTGAACTTCTAATGAAAAGTATCCCTCTTGTTTTCTCATTTTATTATATATATTAACAAAATGGAATCTTGTCCTACACACATTGTGATTCTTCTACAATTCCTGTCTCAAATGCTGAGCTCAGAGTAGAGACTCAACAAATACTTGCTGACTGGACATGCAGACACATTCCTGCAGAGAATCTCCCACATCTGTCACAAAAACAAATGAACAGTGCAGTCAGTATCACAGTTTCACCTGTGGTCATGCAACATATTTTTCATGTCTTCACCTCAGGGGAGAATTGTGCCCTTCAGCAAATTCTAAAAATGCATTGACCATTTGATTATGACTCAAACTTTTGACTATAGGAACTGAAACTTCAAATGGCTGTGTAAGTAGGCTAAGGATAAGTAAAAACACAACATACCTAAGCATTAATGTTACAAGTGAAGCCTGACCTACTAATAAAAAATACTAATACAACAGAGATCATTATAGTTGTTGTTCAGTACATAGGACATTTTGAGGTATTTTGTTTGAAAGCTTGAAAATATTTAATAAATATGAACAAAAACTGAGATTATAGATAAAAAGAAACGAAAATGACAGATTCAGGCAAGAACATTGAGCATTTCAAATGATTAGAAGCATTTGTTAAAATACTATAATTAACTTACTTGGGAAACTTTTTTTTTTTTTAAGATTTATTTTATTTATACAAGAGCTGGGGTACAGGCCAGAGGCATCGGAGGGTGAGAGGATTCACCAGAGACAAAGTGCAGAGCAGAAAAGGCAGGCTGACTGAAATACACTGCTGAGGGGAGCAGCGGGAGAGACAGGAGAGGTTGGCCAGGCCATGTGGGTTGCTCCCTGGCTGGCCAGGAATCGAATCCGGGAACCGAACCCGCGCTCCAGACGCTGCAGACAGCTTCATAGCACTGTGCTCAACCCACTGAGCCACCGGGGAGGCTCTTACTTGGGAAACTTTTTAACTTACTTGGAAAACTTTTCCCAAGTATTGGTATTTTGAACTTAAAATACAGTGTTAAATTTAGTCCGTAAGAATTTGAGGTGTGCAAGTATTTGAATTTATGCAAAATAATAAATACCAAATATATTTAGTAATAACTATTGAAAGCTTTTCTCTTTATTATTCCTGTCTTGGCAAAACCCTACATATTCTAAAAAGTTTTTATGGTTGATGCTGTTTTCAGCTTTCTGTTTCTGCAAAGGATAGTCAATAAAAATTGAAGTGAGTACAGCTGTCAGCAAAATGACCTCTCCCCTTTCCTCTTTTCAACAAATGCATTATGTGAGAAAGTCAAATAATGTAGATTTTCCCTAAAAGGTATATGAAATCTGAGGACATTTTGAAGTTTTATTAAATTAAATCTCTTTTGATTGAAAGTAATAGAAACCCAGTCCAAACTAACTGAAGCTAAAAAGAAAAGTTTATAAATTCATAAAAACAAAGAACTGAGGATGGAGGAGAGATGGATGGAAGAATCACAGGATAATAGGATAGACTGCATTCTTTTTGTAGCTGGGTCCTTTAGTAACTTCAGTTAAATACTTTGTCTAATTTTTTAAAAAAAATAAGATTGATTTATTTATGCATACGAGAACTGGGGTACAGGCCAGAGGTGGGGGGAGGGGGGTGAGAGAATTCACAGAGACAGAGTGGGGAGCAGAACAGGCAGACTGACTGAAAAACACTGTTGAGGGGAGCAGTGGGTGAGATAGCAGCGGTCTGCTGCACCATGTGGGTATCCCCCTGGCAGGCCAGGGATCGAGCTTGTGCTACAGAGGTTGTGGATAGCTTCACAGTGCTGTGCTTAACCCCTTGTGCCACCAGGGAGGCCCACTTTGGCTATTTTCTATTGAACCATCTTGGAAAGCAAGAGTGTGCTTTCTTTAAACCTATTTGAGTGAAAAATGCTGTTGAGTATTTCTCAAACACTATTCCACATATTCTGCATTAGAAACAACTGGAGAGATTACAAAATATATTTATACCTAGGTATAACCTTACCAGATTCTGAGTCAATAGGTCTAAGTTGGGTCTTTCAACCATTTTGTTTTATTGTTGTTGCTGTCTTTTTAAATTTCCCAGATGATCAAAATGTACTGCCATGCTGGGAAACCATGGAATTAAACACAAATGCTTCATCTTTCTACACATTATAATCAATAACTTCTAAAGTATATTCATCTTATATAACTCATGAAAAAATTCTTCTTAAAAATCAAGACCTAGTAGGGGCCTCCCCAGTGGTGCAGGGGTTAAGACACAATCTATGAAGCTATCCGTAGCCTCTGTAGCATGAGTTCAATCTCCAGCCAGGGAGCCACCCACATGGTGCAGCAGACCTCTCCTGACTTGCCCATTGCTCCCCTCAGCAGTGTACTTCAGTCATTCTGCCTGTTCTGTTCACACTCTGTCTCTGGTGAATCCTCTCAGCCCCCGCCTCTCTGGCCTGTACCCCAGTTTTTGCATGCATAAATAAATAAATCTTTTTAAAAAATTGAAATGTAAAGGACACCAAAAAGAGGGTGTCTTCTCTTTCTCCCTATAAGACAAATTTTACTCCAATTATCTGATACCAGAGTTTGGAATACAAGAAAACATATGTGAAATGCTAGAGGAGACTGGATTTTCATACTGACAAAGCCCCAACCCTATGTGACAATAGATAAGACCTCTATTTTCTCATCTATAAAATGGGGGAGGGGTGGGGGGTCAGATGACATGATTCTTAACGTTCCTTAGACCATAAATTTATAAAACCTGTGGAATCCTACAGAATTTGACATGAAAAGAAACTTGAGTAGAAACATTTATTACTCATTTCCTCAAAAGCATATGGGTCATATAAAGTGCTGGAAAAATGTACAGCAAACAAAAGCCATAAATAAGTGATTAGTGCTTGAATTAAAAAAAAAAAAATCTCCCTCACAGCTGAAACTATCTAAAAGACCAGCATTAGAGTCATGTAATGATTTAACCTGCCTTGGTCAGCACTTTCATCTTATTTCATAGTCAGTCCAGACACGGTGACATGTCTAGAAAGAAGCTTGTCAGTGTGCTGAGGTTGGGCAAAGAACAGTTTCCAGGGTGGGAAGGGTGACTTTTTTTTTAGTGAGATGTCACGCCTGTCTGATTAAGACGCTGTGAGTCACTATGTGTTTGGCATACTCTCAACTGAAACATACCTTTGCTTTTCTCCCTTTGTTCTCTCCCTCACTTATCATGGGAAAGATAAAATGCACAAACTACAGCTTGAGATAATACTTTTCCAGAGAACGCATCCCATTTTAGGAGCACATCTAACTTCTAGAAACACAAATTGCTTGGATTGTCTTCAACCTTAAAATATTACGTGTCGTCAACCTAAAAAATCTGTGATAAAGCACTCTACATTTTTCACATTGCTCTTTTATGTTATTATACTTAAACTGTGCCACATGCATGCTTATTTTTTGTCCAACTGGGAAATGGTTGTAATTTATTTATCAGTGATAGCTAGAACATCAGGTGGCAATATTACAAATTGTTTCTTAAATTTTGAGATTAGTTTTGTCTTTAATCTCTCTTATACCCTCAAAGACCCACAGTCATTCCATATTTCTATTCCTGATCTCCTTAATGCTACTATTCAGATATTCATTCAACAATGGAGAAGAAAAGAAACAGTCGTGTGTTCTATGTAGCATAAATGACTTTAATTCTATAAGGTGCTGCTTATGTTGTCTTTAATTTCCATTTACTTTGGATGAGAGTCAAAGATACTTTCCTTTGAGTCACTCAATAGGAATCAGATTCCGTATTGCAAATTTAATTTTGAGTCTTGGCAATAGATTGCCTTCAATAAGACAATCACATTGAATGTGTTCGCTCCTTCATTGATCTTGCTACACAAATCTAAGGTGTCCTCTTGTGACATTAAAGCAGGTCCAATGTCACCACGTCCTCTTCTTCTCTCTTAGATCGTCATTTTTCGTCCAAATATCTCCCTGCTCTGAAGAGCTCAGAAATCCAACACTGGCCTTTAGATTTTTATAAGCAGATAAAACTTGATTTTTAAGACTTGGGCAGTCTTCTTATGCTCCCTTCATCATCAATTGACTTAATTACAAAGCACAAAAAGTGGTAACAAAACCAGGATTTCTATGTCAAAGAAATAGGCCACCTCTCACCTAGCAAAAAAATATCCTATTGGCACATTGAAACCCATCTTGAAGTATGGAGCAAGTGACTTGATCAAAATAAAAGTGCACATTTACTAAATGTATTTTCATATTGTAAAAATCCTTCCCAAAGCAAATCCTTTAGACTATATGAGAGCTAAAACATCTGACTGAAGTGTAGCATATGCATGTGAATATTTAAATATAAAATGCAAGATTTAGGGCCTTCCTGGTGGCGCAAGGGTTTAGGCACAGCACTATGAAGCAATCCGCAGCCGCTGCAGCAGTTTGATCCCCAGCCGGCCAGGGAGCTACCCACATGGAGCAGCAGACCTCTCCTGACTCTCCCGCCGCTCCCCTCAGCAGTGTATTTCAATCAGTCTGCCAGCTCCGTTCCCCACTCTCTCTGGTGAATCCTCTCGGCCCCCACATCTCTGGCCTGTACCCCAGTTCTTGTATGCATAAATAAATAAATCTTAAAAAAAAATAAAACCTTCAATGTTATTGATATAAAAATTTTTTTAAATAAAAAAATACAAGATTTAGGCTTGTGGTTAATATTTAGGTGGAGGAATGCAGGTTGATTTCTGGCCCATTGCCAATGCCATTCTCTGAGGAGTGAGGAAGCTACCAAGCTGTCACCACAGCCTCCAGCTCTCTCCCAGGTGTCCTGCTAGTGGTGGTTTCTGTGCATCTATGTATGTAAATTTCTCCGCCCTTGCACACAAGTCAAAGCTCTCCTTGTTTAGACTTGCCTCATTAGACTTCTGAGGTCAGACTAAAACCAGGCGAAAGTCCTGATTACTGCTGAGATAATCTGGAATAACTTGAGTACATTTTGCAACTTCTGAGCTGGGCGGTGGTGACAGTTTAATAATTATAATTGACACATCTCATAATGTCTTCCTAGAGATTGGTATCCATATCAAAATCCCTCATGTCTACCTTGAAGCTCTTGAATTTGTCTTGAAAGTTTAAACTCAGACTTCAGAAAGTCTCTTATCTCAGGATTTGGTCATGTCTGTTTATTTTAGCCTTGACCCATAGTTTAGCAAAGACTTTTGATTGCCTCCTGGAGGAAACAAACTGTATGACAATGCTTGATATGTTTAACATGAAAAATACACAGCAAAAGAAGTCAGAGTTAAAACTATCTCCATTTTTGACTCTCACTATTTGAAGAAATTTGGGGGCTTTTACACCATGGATTTTCTATGTGTTGAAACCAAAGTCCATAAAATGAGTACACACACATAAGCATTTTTTAAAGTTTTCAAGTTAAAAAGAAAACTAGACTTTTGTATTGCTTTAGTTCAGAGCATCTTATTGTTCTCTTTTTAAATTTGTAGAGTTCTAGCTTATGGATATTATGATAATTAATTTTAGTCTACCTGAACTGCTTCTTTCTATTATCTAGATACCATCTTTGGGAGGGTAGGAAATAGCAATGACTAGACTTCCCCCAGGTGGAAAAACAGGACAAAAAAGACCTAGGAGTCAATATTCATTCTTTTACTAACATTAAAGACAAACCATTTTGAATTTGAGAATGAGGTTTAGAAAGGCAGAGAATTACTTAATTTAAAAATATCTAGAGATCCACTTACTATTCTTGCCTTATTTAAAACCCTCAGTTTTGGGGCCTCCCCGGTGGCGCAGCGGTTGAGCGCTGGGTTGCGAAGCTGCCCGCGGCCTCTGCGGCGCCGGTTCGATCCCCGGCTGCTCCCCGGCCACCGGAGGAGGGTCCCACATGGCGCGCAGACTTCTCCTGCCTCCCGCTGCTCCCCTCAGCAGTGTACTTCAGTCCTTCTGCCTGCTCTGCTCCCTACTCTGGCTCTGGTGAATTCTTTCACCCTCCCGCGCTTCTGACTGTACCCAGTGCATGTATAAACAAAACAAACAAATAAATAAATAAACATGCCTCTAAAAAAAAAAAAAAAAAACCCTCAGTTTTGTACTTTCTAGAACAAAGTGAGTTTTGCAACTGCCAGAGGAAAAAGAGGAATTATTTGTGTACATGTGCATCCACCTTGAAATAAGATCTTAAAATAAAATTCCTTTGAGAGAACCTAATAAAACTGTGGTAAGACTGTATACAAATTTCAATTGAAAGGAATGTCCTATCTTTTACCTTTAGGTTTCCCAATAAATAAGCATAACAAGAAGTTCTTGATACGTATGCAAACTTTGAGAAGAAGAACCAGTCTTTGGAATTGCTGTGATATAAGCTTGTTATAGAAAGCTGTATATTTTAGGCCAATGATTAGGACTATCAAAACATGAACAGCTAAAAGAAAAACAGTAGTTCAAGTAAGATATATTTACTTTTGTTTGATTCCTTTAGAAAATAGGAATCTGGGGCTTCCCTGGTGACGCAGGCAGCTGAGCCTCTGCAGCACCATTTGATCCCAGCCGGCCATGGAGCAACCCACAAGACTCAGCAGACCTCTCCCCTCTCCCCCGCTGCTCCCCTCCCCAGTGTATTTCAGTCAGTCTGCCTGTTCTGTTCTGCACTCTGTCTCTGGTGAATTCTCTCACCCACCCACACATCTGGTATGTACCCCGGTTCTTGTATAAATAAATAAATCTTTAAAAAAAAAGGAAAATAGGAATCAAAGATGAAAGGTATGCAAGAGACTATAAGACAAATACTGTAGTCTTCAACATTTTATTGTTATAGCCACTCACATGAAAATTCACTTCCAAATTATAGATGGCAAATGTATTTATGTATATTTTGCAGATTCTAAAATATCAGTAACCAATAAATGGTACTGAATCAACAGCTCAGATGTTTTGATCTCTTGTTATGTCATTTAGTAAGTTGATTACATGTGTAAATCTAAATTGTCCCTTTATTTTTTAATATTGTTTTAATGCAATTATAATAAACTATTACTATTAATGATGGATATTAATGATGGATAAATGAAACATGTGATGAAGCTTTATATTTATATTTAAAATGCATTTACTATGTGCTCAATACTGGGTGTAGCAATTTCCATAAATAATGATGCTTAAGCCTCAAAGGAACTTAGTTAGTTAATGCCTATTTAATAGTGAGGAACCTGAAATGCAGAGAGGGCTTAAGAAATTTGTTCAGTCCACACAGGTAATAAGAGAATGAACCACAATTCAGACTGTGACAGTTTGTATGATGGATATAATGCTCCCAGACCTCTTTCCTTCGCAATACCTGCACTTAAGAGAAGAAAGCAGACAAAATAATAAGCTAGGTCTAGGAGCTGGAGCTCAGTTAACACAAAGGTAATTGCTGTATCCTGGTTATGTTAAAAAGAGCCCAAGAGGGCCTCCCCTGATGGCGCAGTGGTTGAGCGCTGGGCTGAGAAGTTGCCCGCAGCCTCTGCAGCGCAGGTTCAATCCCCAGCCGCAGGCAAGGATCCCACATGGCGCGCAGACCTCTCCTGCTGCCCACTGCTCCCTTCAGCAGTGTACTTCGTCAGTCTGCCTATTCTGTTCCCAGCTCTGGCTCTGGTGAATTCTCTCACCCTCCCGTGCTTCTGACTGTACCCAGTACTTATATAAATAAATAAAATAAATCTTTGGAAAAAAAAAAAAAAAGAGCCCAAGAACTTACAACAACCTGTCACACAGCCACTCTACAATCTTGAGCAAACTGCTAAACTGCTCTGCATTTTGATATACTTATCTGTAAAATGAAAACAAAGTGTAGCACCCTATGCAGGAATGTTGAGAGGATAAAATTAACATGAACTCAACCTGACTCAAAACAGAATTCTAAGCCTTTTCCTCATGTTCTAAAGGCCTCAGGTTCCCAATTTCTGACACAGAAATTAGACTAAGTACCTATTGGTCTTTACTTAAGTTGCACAGGTCTCTGACATTACAAGGTTTTAAAATACAGAAGTTCCCAATCAAGTCCTTTAATACCAGAATATTACTATCCTAACTTTTAGACAGGAGCCATCTACTCTCATACTTAATATTGCTCATATTTCATTAATTGGTGCAAATACTCAGAATTTTTAGAAGTATTTATTATCATCCCCCCCATAAGAAACAGAGAGATAACAATATGCATGTCTATAGTGTCCCAACTAAAGGCAATTTGCTGGAAAGCTCTCCTCAGAAACTCCATTTTCTTCCTGAGAAGAGGTTTACTTCTTGCATACCTTTCCTTAGTCAACTTGTGTTTAGGAAGAGCCTGCTCTGCTGCCCAAACACTGAGTGAGGTCCTGGGGACACAATGGTGGCAGGAAAGCTCTTGATTCTTGCCCTCAGGAGTAGGGTCTCCTGAGAGTAATGGGTGAGGAAACCAACTGCAGTGTATGAGGAGGCATGGCAGGAAAGGAAGGTGCCAGGGACTCCAATCTGAACTTCATGGAGAGGAGTCTGGAAGGCTGGCTGGTGGGATTGACCTTCAAAGATAAGAATCACCAACTAAAAGAGAAGAGTGGAGCAAACAACTTGTATTTGAAAGAAATCCTGAGAGACATAAGAAACAGAAAAGTTCAACCTGACTTAAGCATAGTGTTTGAGGTGCAGCGCCCCCAGAATTGAAGATAGAGAGTCAACTTTTACAGGGTTTTTCTAGCAACACTTAAAAATTAGGGTTTTCTTCTGAGGACAATATGTTCCAATTAGGATCCAGGATGGCAACATTGGGGGCAGGGAGTTGACGCAGAGACATTTAGAAACCATTATGTCTCCTTTGAGGCCAAATTATGATTCTGAATGTACAGTCGTCACAAAACTGTCTGGAATCCTACATTGACCCTCTTTGTTAGAATACATGCACATAGTTGGGGCCTCCCTGGTGGCACAAGGGTTAAGACGCATACTATGAAGCTATCTGTAGCCACTGCAGTGCGAGATCGATTCCCATCAGCCAAGGAGCTGCCTACATGGCGCAGCAGACCTCTCCTGACTTGCCCGCTGCTCCCCTCAGTGGTGTACTTTGGTCAATCTGCCTGTTCTGTTCCCCGCTCTGTCTCTGGTGAGTCCTCTCACCCCCTGCCCCCATACCTCTGGCCTGTATCCCAGCTCTTGTATGCATAAATAAACAAATCTTTAAAAAAAAAAAAAAAGAATACATGCACATAGTCACTGCAGACATTTCACAGATTAAAATGGAAAGCATCTTTGTAGGCAAGTGTTTGCTTTTTTAAACAATTATTGTTTTGCAAGAGAGACCCCATCACCTACAACCCACCTGTACTTCTTCCCATGTGTCTTTGACCACATCTAGTGCACAATTGTTCCCGAGTTTGCCCCCTCTTTGCAAGGGAAGCAGGGGGTTTGTTCTGGATGTTCAGTTTTATCTACTTGAAACTATAAAATTTTTCTCAAGCCCAAATAACAGCCCCCATTTCTCCTTCAATCACCTCATTTCTTAGAAGGAGAGTATGTGGAGTTTTTCACATTGCATTGTGAAATAAAAGTAGAAGATTGAATAAATGCTGAATGGAGGCCTGAGTCCAACTTCATTGTGTAGTTACATCATGTATGGAAAGAGCATGGGGCTTGGGAGCCAAAAGTCTTGAACTTTAATGCCAACTTAGCTGCCTGTGAGTTCTATGACTCCAGCAAGTAGTTTAACCATTACAGCTTCATTCCCTACCTCCTTGAAACTGGAATCCCACTCCTGCCTAATTGTCTTTAAAAAGATATGTGAGATAACTATAAGAAAAAGCACACAGTGTAAAACTTGATAAGCAATAACAGCTCTCATTTGTTAAGTATGAACTATGTCTGCTTATGTTACATATTTTGTTTAATCCCCATTACACTCCTTGACAAGTTTTACTTTTCACTCTCTACAGTTGAGGAAATAAGAGTCTTCAGTAGCTAAATAACTTGCCAAAAGCCACACAGGTAATCAACACAGTTAATTGTCAGAACTGGGTTCGCACCCAGCTGACTTATAACAAAGATACCTTCTTCACTCCAATGCTTTTTCTTCCTATTTTCGTGCATATCAACTCCATAATATTATGTTATAATGTAAAACACTGAATAAAAACATTTTTCATCAAAAAATTGAAATACACATTTGTATATCTTGCACATAACCATCATGAGCAACACACTTTTGCAATATAATTTATTCAAGGAATAATTCTGATTATTCTGATAGTATGTTTGTTCCATTCCTGATACCATCTGCCGTGTTCCACAGATGTGCGGTGCTGCTTGTGCTTGCTCAAGCAAACAGACTCAACTGCTCCGAGCCTCTCATTCCCCAGATCTGCCTCAAGTGAGTAACTCCGTGACTAAAGTCAACATAGCAGGGAAGCAGTGCCCTTTTAATAGAGCCACAATATAAAAAAGATGTTCCAACCAGTTCCAGCAACTGCAAATGATTTATTGGGAGTGCCCCACCCAACTAGGTCCAGCAATTTCCCATTTGTCCCTTCCCTCTCCCGCCCCTCCCATATCTCCACCCTCCTGCAGCCTGCTCTTCCCAGACACCTCCCTCTTTTTATGGTGATTGCACCTCTTCAGTTAACAGCTCACACACCACGCCCTGTCTACTGTGCTGGCTCTGGCTCCAGAAGATCCCCTCGGCACCAACCCTCCATCCCCTAGCTTCTAGCTTAATGAAGCCTCTCATTAATGTGTCCTCCCTGACTCCTCCAGACAGTTCCCACCTAGATTCCTCAGTCCATCTGCCTGCATTTTGCTTTTCATGTTGTGGATTCTTTCCAATTATTTCAAATCACAGGCAAACCAGAATAACTGAATAAATGTCCTGGAAGCCTCTCCCCAAAGACAGGTCATCTTACATGATGAACTGCTAGACTCCTGTTAGGTCAGCAACCTGGGACATGAGGCAATGCAATGTAAATGCTGAAAGGTGTCCATTCTAGTGCAGACAATCACCAACTACTAAGAATTAGGATAGTGCTTATTTTCTTACAGTAATCGGAATAAAAAATTCCATTCAGTAGTCTAGAATTCAGTTTGTCAATTGCGTTTCATGTTGTTGCTTATGCAATTCTCATAACAATCTGGTATAGGTAGGTATTTTTACCTCATCTATGGATGTGCAAGTAAGGCAGAAAGAAATTAAGACACTTAATTTCTGGAATTATGTACCAGAAACAGATGCAAAGCCAGTGTCTGAATGTCTGCCTACACTTCCAGATGCCTCCAACATCTGCTCTTCTCTCCATCTTTTGTTTGTTCCTCCATCTTTATCATCACTAAGACTGACAATCATATAGTCATTGGGGGTATCTCCTTATTCATCATGCTCCTTCAAATATTGCTTGTTAGAATACTCTGTAGGGCCTCCCCTGGTGGGGCAGGCGGTTGAGCGCAGTGCTGTGAAGCTGTCTGCAGCCTCTGCAGCACCGGTTTGATCCTGGCCGGCCGGCTGGTGAGGGTCCCACATTGTGCCACAGACCTCTCCTGTCTTGCCCACTGCTCCCCTCAACGGTGTATTTCATCAGTCTGCCTGTTCTGCTCCCCGCTCTGTCTCTGGTGAATCCTCTCACCCTCCTGCGCACCTGGTCTGTACCCCAGTTCTTGTATAAATAAAATAAAATAAATCTTCCAAAAAAAAAAATACTCTGTAGATAACACTCTCTCAGTCTGTTTCCTTTTCCATTGCAAACACCATAGTTCAGGTCTTTGTTGCCTTCGTCCTTAACTATCACAGTCCTTTTCTAACTGGTCATTTGGTTTCTCCTTTTTCTTGCTCACTCTTGCTCTCTCTCCAATTCAGCCTTTGCCACACTGCTACCTAGTTCTCCTATTTTTCTATGCCACTTGAGTAAATGAAACTTCTCACCTTAGTATTAAATATAGGAGACCCAACCTATGTGTTGTCAAATTTATCTTAAATATTCATGGACTATCACAACAGAGGTCTGGGAACAAAACACACCATGCATACAAACGGATTTAGGATCAGAACTAACATGTCCAGAATGGTCTCAATTTCAGAAGAAGAGATGCTTGAGCAGAAAACAATGCCAAAGCATCCTGCAAAGAAGTGAGAAGTTGAGTGCCAGAAATATTGTAATGGTGGGAGAAAGATTCAGAAGGAAGAGATTCATTCAGGAAATACTGAACGTACAAAACTAACACAACTTAGTGGCAAATAAGGGCCCATGTGGAGGAAGGAGGGACAAAAAGGAGTTAAAGATGGTGTGGGTTTTAAGTCTAAGTGAATTGAGATGTACCTGTGATGCAAAGAGGAAATAGTAAAGAGAAATTTAATCTAGAAAAATAGGAATTTTGCTTTGGACATTCAGCGCTAACACAATTTATCCTTATTCTTGCAAAGGTGAAATTCTGGTGCTACTGACATCTGGTACATCTACCAAAATGAATTGAACATATATGATTTTTGCCTTAATCATCCAAAAATTACCTCATTTACCTGCTTCAAAAGGTAGAGTTATAGAAAATATAAGATCATGTTACATAGCTATCATAAACTCATTGACATATGTATTAATAGAATCCTTTTTACAGTTCATATCTGACTTCCTTTACTTTAAATGACTTGAGGGTTTTTCCCCCCCAAAACTTATGGGTAACAATTAATTTGTTATGAATTGAGAAAAAAAGAGTCCCACACCTGGTCCTGTCAGCAGCCTCCTCTATACTTAAAATTGAATATTTGTGTTAATATCTCTAGTTTGATGAATTTAGGTTAGTAGCTAAAATTATTTCAAGACCATTGATCAGTGACAGTGTATTTCTGAATAATTAATTTTAAATTGAACACTTGTTGAAAAATGGTTCCCAGGGTACTTAAAGTTTACTTCATTTTATTCATGCTTTCTGTGTATATGTGCGTGCATTATTCAAATAACTGAGGAAGTATTTCAAAGGTTTTTTAGAAATGTGAATAAAGCTAATTATAATGATAAATGACCATCATTATTCCTTTGGAAAGCAAGGCAACATAAATTGACTAGCTCCACCATGTAATTATGCAAATTATTTAGCAGGGGGATAGTTACTTAGAACATTCCATGTCTCCAACATACCTCATACCTCTTTAGCACACCCACATCATTCTTTAGTGAATGAACAATCTGATGCCTTGTATGATGATGGGGAGAGAGTGACAATGACTATTTGTAAGGAAGAAAGAAGATTTATCAAACTATTAATCTGTTAAAAAAAATTTTCATTATTATAAATGTTATAATTCAGGTTGTCTTGACTCTGGCAGGGTAAAAGAACAAGACAGACACTCATTCAAGTTCTAATTTTGTGTTCTCTATAAGGAAGAACTGTTTGAGAAAACACTCTCTTAGGATTTCACTTTGGAATCATTCCATTTATATGAAAAAAAAATATTTAAATTGTATTTATGCTATGTTTGCTAAATATCATCAACCCTAAAAAATTCTCCAATTCTATCTTCTTTATACAGTACAAACAACACACATCTTTTTTTTAAACTTTTTTTTAAGACTTACTTATTTATGATTACAAGAACTGGGGTACAGGCCAGGGCATGGGAGGTGAGAGGATCCACCAGAGACTGAGTGGAGAACAGAACAGGTAGACAGACTGAAGAACACTGCTGAGGGGAGCAGCGGGCAAGCCAGGAGAGGTCTGTTGCACCATGTGGGTAACTCCCTGTCGGGGATTGAACTTGCTTTACTCTTCATGGTGTTGAGTTCTAAACATTTTTACAAATGTTGTACACTGAGTTTTATATATATATATATATATATATATATATATTGAGTTATATATATATTTTTTTTGAGTTTTATATATATATATTGATATATCCATATCAAAATAACCATGAAGAACAGTTCCATTATCCGCCAAAATTTCATCGTGCCAATTAGCAACTCCTCTCACTCCCAGCTCTTGCCAATGACTAATAATTTCACCAGGTCTATAGCTTTGCCTTTCTCAAAGGTAAATTCTATAATGTATCATTTTCTGTGTCGGGTTTCTTTCATTTAGAAAATGCTCTCAAAATTCAACCATGTTGGGCCTCCCCTGGTGGCGCAGGCGATTGAGCACCACGCTGTGAAGCCGTCCGCAGCCTCTGCAGTGCTGGTTCGATCCCGGCCGGCTGGTGAGGGTCCCACATGGCATGGCAGACCTCTCCTGTCTTGTCCACTGCTCCCCTCAGCACTGTATTTCAGTCAGTCTACCTGTTCTGTTCCCCACTCTGTCTCTGTTGAATCCTCTCACCCTCCCGCGCATCTGGCCTGTACCCCAGTTCTTGTATAAATAAATAAATCTTTAAAAAAAAATCAACCATGTTGCAAGTATATCAAGTTTATTACTTTTTATGGTTAAGTAGTTTTCCAATGTATGACTGTACCAGTTTTTTTTAATCCATTCACCCATTGAAAGGTATTTTATATCTTTCCAATTGAATAAAGCTACTGTAAGTATTTATATATAGTTTTTTGTTTGAACATATGTTTTATATGTCCTAGGTAATTACTCAGAGCTGGATTCCTGGATCATATGGTAAGTGCATGCTTAAATAAGAAATGATCAAATTGTTTTCCATTTTACATTCTCACTAGTAATAAATGAAAAATATAATTTGTATTTCTTTGTACTTTAGTTTTGGTAATGCCTTAACTGAATTTTCCTTCTCCTTCCCAAAGTTTTTCCATGTTAGCTAAGCTATTTAAGATGGCATCTGAAGCCATGTGGGCAAGTTATACAGTCATGGTAGATCTCTCCATATATACAGGATGTGTACATATTATTAAACTTCCTTTTTATTTTTCTCTTATCAATCTGTCTTATAGGACACACTTGGAGACCCAAAGGAAAACAGAATGATTTCATTTTCTCCCCAACAATGTCCTATATCTTGTTTTTCTGTTACCCTATATGTTGAACTGGATCATGAGCATATCTGTATTCCAGCTCAAGGGAATGGAGGTGGGGGAAGACAGAAAATTAGAGCAATTACTTATCTTCTAACAAGTGAGACAGAAATTGTCCCCAGCAATTTTACTTCAATGGCATTGTGAAGAATGCAGTCAAATCTCATTATTAACTGCAAGGACTCTGGGAAATGTAATCTCAGCCAAGGAAGCCCTATATTCAACTTAAACTCTAGAACCACAGAAGAAGGGGAGAATGGAATTTTGAGAACAGCTAGCAAGCAACCTCTGACACAATACTTGATTCCAGTGATCCAACAATATTGGCATATACATGATTTACCTAGGAAGTAAAATCATTATAGTATACCACAGTATACCATTATACTGTGATCCAGTATCATGTAGTCATGACTGAGATTTGCTGTCTTCTTATTTTCGTTAGTGCAAATAGTGATGTGTTGGTGTAAGTGGAAGAAAGAGGCTCATCATTGCTTGAATGTCTAAGTAATGAAACATGCATGAATAACATATAACAAAGAGTGACAGCAAAATAAATAAAACATTAAATCCAAGCTAGGAGCAACACTTAAAACAATATACTTAATATCATATAACAAAATTATCCCATTAAAATACAATTTATCAGTTGTTAAAGACCTGTAAATACTGCATTTAAATGGTATAAGCAAGTGGAACATCATGCCTAGTTAATGTTTGTAAAGGTTGAGAATGATGCCTGCAAATTTACCTGGAGATTACAAAATCTTCAACTGAGCAAGGATGTCCCATGTCCCCCTCCTTTGCGGGGGGAGGGTCTTCTTGCACAAGGAATGCATGTGCAAAAGACTCTATGTCAAAGTCTTCTGGCATATTTTAAAGTGCTATAAATATATGGTAGGGAGAATTTCATGTTTCCTATGTTTTCAAAAATTCAGGTGTTTTATTAACAAGAGCTGATATTAAGACCAACTCAGTATTACTTATCTAGGCGATAATTTTCTCTCCTTATTAAAATTTCCTCACCTTAAATCTTTTGGGATAAAATATATTTACATCTAACTTCTTAGATAATTTTTTTCTAATCCCTCATTTTTCCTAAAGATCCATAGATCAGGCAAATGAATTTCCAGTTACTGTGTATGTAGAAGAAATATGTAAGGTTGGAAAGTGATTTCAATTTGGTTGATTTCCTGATCGCTTCTCAACTTAATTCTTCATATTTTTTCTGTCAAATTTGTGCTAGGATTAAACTCTGGATTTTAGGAGAAGTAAAACAGAACTCTTATCAAGGAGAATTAACTAGAATGTAAGCTAAAGATCAGTTGGAAGCTCAATATTCCTTCCTGGGAGGAAATAGTTAATATTTACTGAGAACTTCCTATGTACTAAGCACTACCTGAGTATAGTACTTAGATCATCCTCTTTAGTTTTCACAATATTCTTGGGAGTTTGATAAATTATTAGTTCACATTACTGATAAGATGCATGAGACTCAGATACCTTGAGTAACTTGCTAGAAGTTGTACAACCGTAAGTGGCAGAGCTTTATTTGAACTCAGGCACGCTCTCAATCTGGGATGCATAACCACTGATGGAGTGACTTTAAGTTCATTCATTCTATTAAGAACCTCTAGTAAAAGACAGACTAACAGTTGTGGGAAAGATTAATTTGTCAGCATTTTGATATATCCTGTGCTACTCTATTATGATTTGTTCTGCAGAAACAAAGTAGGATTTACTGATCAATAAGGGGCACTTAAAACTGCTTCTTCATAAATAGATGAACACAAAAGAGATCTAGACATATATTAAGTAAGTCCCATGTCTGTGCTACTGAATGAGTGGGTGAATATGACTTGCTCATTTCCAGAATCCAAATTACTAACCCAAAGTTGAAGTGGCTATAGTAGCTTGTCCTTGATAATATGCACAGAAAATTCCAAACCTGACATTTTTCTCTTTTTTTTCTTTTCCTTTATTTATTTATGCATAGAAGAATTGGGATATAAGCCAGAGTTGGGGGGGGGGGGGAGGCGAGTGGTGGTGAGAGAATTCACCAGAGACACAGTGGAGAAGAGACCAGACAGATCTACTCGCATAAACTGCTGAGGGGAGCAGTGGGTGAGACTGGAGAGGTCTGCTGCACCATGTGGGTCAGTACCCTGGCCAAATATCGAACTCAGGCTGCAGTGACTGGTGATAGCTTGATAGTGCTGAAACTTTAACCCTTGTACCACCAGAGAGGCCCCAAACCTGACCTTTTTTTTATTCACATTCTCTTACTTAACATTTATTTTTTTCATATAAGCCCCACCTAAGGAAAACACAGATGAATTTTAAAGAAGCAAAAATATATCTTTAAAGTAACCTGTGTAAATACAGAAGTTTCCCAAATATATACACAATCAACATTGCTTCATTAGATGTTATTCCACTTTAAATATTAAAACTATTCAATTTTAAATATTAATACATAAAGAATGCCTTCACAACCTCTTCTTCCCGTCAGTATTTCCTTTCTTTCCCTCAAGATGCCCTACATACCTCCAATGGAGGCACAAACATACCAAGCACCCTGAACACTCACATTCTGCTCATAAACCATCATCAAATTACCACAGATTTCAACACTTACCTCTTTCTTTAAAATTGCTCACCCCTTTTTTCTCCCTTCAAATCCCCCTTCTTAAAGGGAAGCTGATATTTGATATTCAGCAGAAAATAGATCAAAATAAAGTAATTCATATTAAAATGTAAGTAAAATAATTCATACTAAGATGTGAATGACTGAAATGCTAATAGAGATGTATAAAGGGCATTATCTTTAGAGTCAAACAGATCTAAGTTAAAACTCTGTCTTTTCTCCCATTTACTGACTAGGAGTTTTCTGAACCTGTTTCTTCATCATTGTAAAACAGGCAAAATAACACCTCATAGTTTTGTTGTGATTATTAAATGTGATATTATTTATGTAAAGTATAAGTGGCAGGGTAAACTAGATTACAGTAAATGTTATTTACCTTCCTACTTGAGTCTATGACAATACTTAAGTACGTTAAAGAAGAAATTTGTTTACACAGCTGAACCTCAAATTGACAGTGTTAAGGTGAAGTGTCAAAGTCCTTATTAGATTACTCAAATCATTCATTCTACTTACTCTACCATACACTTTATAACTATATTCAGGAGAGTGAATATTCATAAAATACATACTATAAATAGGAATATACAGAGATATTCTTGCACTAAATTCAACTCAAGAACTACTTCATTAAAATGGAAAATAGCTTTACCTGTAGGTAGCAATTCATTCAACAAACCATTTACTGGCTCCTCCTGTTTCAGACTGTGCTTAGACTCTTGACACGGATAAGAAGACACCATGAACGGTGAAAACATGCAGAGGTAGTTCCAATCTTGTTGCAGAGAGGCTAAGCCAAAGGTCTTAAATTATATCAAATTGTTAAATATGTTTTTATTATACTTCTTCCTTTGAGATTTGGGTAAAGAGGTACTTGAGGACACAGAATTCCTACCAAATCGAATTTCCCAGAAAACTATATACATAAGAGCTGGTTGCAAAAGAATTTCTTCCTTAACTCTCTTTTGCCTATGTAAATTTCATCCAGAAAATAATAATTAAGGAATCAGGTATGCATATTCTTTGGTTTTTCACAATATAGGAAAAGATGTTTGGGGACATATGTGTGTACACATATGTGTAAAGTCTCTAAAATGATATTCATTGAGTAATACTTTATCATCGTTTTCCCACAGTAATATATGGCATATTTCCAACTTATCTCCACTCATTCACAGCTAAAAAAACACAATATATAAAAATACTTTACATGGGCCTTTTGAGTGGAATGTTTGATGAACACTTATGTCATGTTCTTCAGATTTTTTTTTTAAGTTTTTTAAAAAAAGAAAATCCCATTTCCTTTGTCATAGTTGCTTGTCTTTCACTGTTCTATGTATAATTATTATGTAAAGTAACTCTATTCAAATGTGGCAATGTCTCTTTAAAAGTCTCCACCAGTAAACCAGTTTAGCAACTTTCCTGGGTGGAAGCACCTATGAATAATTAGCCCTGAGCAATGAAACTGTCCAGCAACACCTCCTCTTGAAATCTTTGATCTGCTGGAGACTGCAGGATTTCCAACTGAGATGCTTGTTTCACATCTACACACCGAGCAGCAAAGGAACTTCCTTTTTGGCTTTAATGCACCCCATTTGGGCATCCTGGTGGTGGTGTATTAATGAGTGACCCTCCATTCACCCCACTACACCCCTGCCATCTCACCCATGCCAGTCAGGAGAGCCTCCTTTCTGGGTTCTCAAACCCCACCTTCAAAAGCTGAAATTACATGACTCATTTATTTTGATACCATCAAAGTTTTGCTGACAACATGGAATTTTTGGCTGCCTTATGTTAGCAAGTATACTCAGGTCATTTGACAGACAAATTCAAGTCTTGGTTAAGGGCCTAAAGATGAAAACTGAATTCATTTCATTCCAGTCTCAGCCTCACTCCTTCCTCCAAGTGGCCATTAGGGGATCAGTGACTTG
Organism: Talpa europaea; assembly: GCF_964194135.1. Lineage (NCBI taxonomy): Eukaryota > Metazoa > Chordata > Mammalia > Eulipotyphla > Talpidae > Talpa > Talpa europaea. The sequence goes on from NC_140080.1 coordinate 67,385,573, forward strand.
TGACAAATGATGGTACAGTGTCAGGACCTAGAAGTCCCATCCATTAATTCCATCCAAAGAACTACAAACTCACTCACCATGTGCTAATATCTTAATAACAGACACACAGAGAGATGAGTCTTTATATACAGATAATGGATATTTGTACAATATATAATATAATATTGACTTTTTACCAAAATATGTCAAGGTGCCAAATTGCCTTGCCATCAATTGATATGCCAAAGAATCAGTGGCTTTATTCACCTTGGAGGAGTAGTCATTTGGGGGAGTAGTTTCAGTAGATATCTTTTATTGTTCTTTCCAGATTACAAATTCCTTGAGGCAAGAGCAGCATTATTGAACTTTCTGTATTCATCACTGCACTACTGAGGTGCCTGACACACTGGGCTATCAATACATTCTGTTTGGATGAAAGGACTTAATTAGGGGACACTTGAAAGTAATGAACACACAGACAAGAAGAGGTGTGAAGAGACCCAGGTTCTTATCCAGAGTCACTCATTGCTAATTGTGAACATTTTTAAATCACTTAAAAGTACTATATCTCAGTGTTTTAATATATAAACAGCAGGTTGGATAACAGTGGAGACAGGAAAAGAAATAGTTAACTCCCCTAAAATATCCCTGTTTTTTTATTTCTCCCAGTAGAAATAATAGTTATTTTTTTAAAGGAAGCTTTAAAAATATTATTATTTTTTAAACTATTATATGTAGGAACATATCTTAGTTGTCTGTAAGTGATTCATTCTGAAAATCATGCAAAGGTTTCTTGATTTTCTTACTGTCTTAAGTTAGTCAGTCTCTCAACTGATTCAACTCGAAAATACCTTGAATTAGTTTGATAAATCCAAAGTACTAGAACTTACTGAATCAAATAACTAACCTTCCATAGAATCTGGCAAATTGCAAACTAGACTTGGTCTGTGATCTCTGAAGAGTATGAATACTATAGCTGGTCATTGTGGTTGCCCAGATAAAGACACAGGCAAAACTTCCTTATTTAAACTTGGCACACAGGCATGGTCATGAACAGCAAATGGGATCATTTGTTATCTTTCACAGTGTGTGCCTGCCCATGGAATGCAGGACTGGGAAATCCCACAAAAACAGAGCCAGTTTTCAGCACTCAGAGCAGGGCTGCAACCCCCTCACGGAGACAGAAATACTTGAGATCATACTATCTATCCCTGAAGAGTGAGCTACAGCAGCCCCCTGGTGTATTCCTGGAGTTCACTTTTCAGTAAACTGACCTTACAAAGGAGACAGATTCAAGTTATGGGAAAGCCCTCCAACAAAAAATTACTAAAAGCTGTGGCCAATGTATTTTCAATTCCAATTATGTTCACACTATCAGTGATTTACACTTGATCTTAGCCAAAAGGCCGAGAAGCAATCACACCATCAGTGATTTAAATTTGCCATTTATCAGAAAAGTCCTTTTTCCTCACTTCCCTCCACTTTGTCTTGACCTTTGAAGACTGTGGTATAGCAATAACCTAGAAAACAAAACCAAAAGGAAAAAAAAAAAAACCCTCCAAATAGTCACTAGAATGGAATCTGAAGATATGGGTTTGAGATTGGCCATCACCAATCCTGAATCTAAGTCCTGTAATAGGGTGATGATATTCAACTCATAGAGGTTTTAAAAGGGTTAGACAGGACCTCCTCTGGTGGCGCAGGCGGTTGAGCACCTAGCTGTGAAGCTGTTCGCAGCCTCTGCAGCACCGGTTCGATCCCAATGAGCCGGGAGGGTCCCACATGGCGCGACAGACCTCTTCTGTCTCTCCCGCTGCTCCCCTCAGCAGTTTATTTCCATCAGTCTGCCTGTTCCCCGCTCTGTCTCTAGTGAATCCTCTCACCCTCCCATGCTTCTGGCCTGTACCCCAGTTCTTGTATGAATAAATAAATAAATAAATAAAAGGGTTAGACAAGAAATAATTAGGATATGAAATGCTCCATAACATTTGAAGAATGGCAAAATCAGAAGACTTGAATAGCGATTGGCCTTTTCTTGGGATACTTAGTCTGAACACAGGACTGGCCTAATAATAGCTAATTTAAAGTCAGCACCCTCTTTTTTTTTTTTTTTAAAAAGAACCAGAATTGGAGATAATCAGAGTCCTGCACAAGAAGACCATTCCAGCAAAGAAAGGCAATGATATTTTGAGTCTCTTGGTTTTAGATAATTTTGACTAGTCTTATGGCAGAAGCAATATGGCAGAACTGCCAGTAATAATGACTAGAGAAACAATTAGACCCAAGAACCACATTTCTGAAGGTCTATACCATATATGATTTGCCTAAAGGTGTATAGGCTGGTAAGGATGCAAGAATATCTGAAGAAAATGATAACAGGGACATAGAGCATTTTGATTAGTAGTCTGTCTCCTAGCTGAGTCTTTCAGAAATGAAAAAAAAGGAATTTTTCAGCCAGGGTCTCTAATGTGCATTGCATTTCTTACATAAATCTCTCATCTCTTTCACATTCATGATTTAACTTGTCTTTTACAATGCCGCTTTTTAAATTGGAAAGGAAACTGCTGAATCTCAAATTGCACTGTAGTTTGTCAAACAATGACAGCCTTCACTGCCAACTTCCAGAACACTCCCTTCTCTAATCCATCCTGCCTGATTGAGCACAGCATTTTCTCCAGCCTTCTGAGTTGTTAAAAGAATTTGGGAAGTGCAAACACGAGAAGAAATGTCTACAGTGAAATGAACTGTGGGCTAATTGGTAAAGGAGCGCATGAAGGCCAAAACAGGAAAGGCATCTCAAGACACAAGTCTTTAGGACAAAACCTATGCTGATAGAGTAAAAAGTAACCAAATAAAAGAAACAAAAGCCCTGATTTCAGTCTTTCATCTTTATTAATAAAAGTTTCTTAAAAGTTTCAAGAAAGCACTTGAAAAATAAACATTTCACACCAAATAGAAAAAAATGTTATGATAGAAATTGTGCAAAATACAGGGAATCAAAAGAGAGAAAATCAATTTCTAAGTGTCCCCAGTACAGATATGAACCACAGCTTACTTTTTGTTCTTTTGGTACAGAAAAGGTTTTGACAGTCATAATGTAAACCATCCTTCCCTGGCCAGTCTGACAGACACATAATTGCACGGAGCAAGAAGAATATTTTTTAAGTTGTTAAATATAAACAATAAACCTAGCAGATAAGAATTATGGCTTAAACATTTTAAATCAAATACACAGTTTTTTTTTTTCTCCTCGGTAAACAACTCTGGTTTTATATGATTTAACCTGAAATGGCAATGCATTGTATTTTAAAACTTTTTGAAATGATAGGAAAGGATATGGGAAAACAAAAGGTGAAGTTTGGGGACCTCACTTGTCCATGAGGAAACTACAGAAGCTCTTTCTCAGATGTTAGTCTTGCCCAGTCAGCCGATGTGACTGCTATTTTCAATTCCTTCCATCACATTTGGATATTTTGATTTTATTTATAACTTAAGATTTATAACTTAAGATTTATTATAACTTAAGATTTTATTTATAACAGAGAGGTCTCAATGAGTACCAGGTCAAGTGAGGGTTAATTAGGCAGTTTCAGGGACAGCACAGGCAGGGACTTTGGGAGGGTTAAAAAATGTTTGAGGGCATCCCCTGGTGGCGCAGCGGTTGAGCACTGGGCTGCAAAGCTGCCCGCAGCCTCTGCAGCGCCGGTTCGATCCCTGGCCACCAGCGAGGGTCCCACATGGTGCGCAGACCTCTCCTGCCAGGCCCGCTGCTCCCCTCAGCAGTGTACTTCGTCAGTCTGCCTGCTCTGCTCTCCCCTCTCCCCTCTGGCTCTGGTGAATTCTCTTACCCTCCCGCACTTCTGACTGTACCCAGTGCTTGTATAAATAAATCTTAAAAAATAAATAAATAAACAAACAAATAAATAAATAAATGAAAAGGTTTCTGAGAGAAGGGCGGAGAAATTCAGGAGGGGTAATGAGGACAATAAATTTTAAGGCTAAAATCTGAGGATAGTTGGAACAGTATATTTTAAGAGACATTGGAGAAGGGCGGTCAAGAGAAACTCTGAGCTAAGAGCTGGGTAAATGGGCACATCTTCTAGGAGGAGTATGGCCACTAGGAGAAAGAGCCAGTCACAAAGCAGGATGATAGAGGGAATAGAGGGAAAAAGGCTCAATACCCATAGACACTGGCCCATAACGGGTTCCTTGCCGCTCCCAAGTACAGCATACCTGGGAGTCCTTAATTTCTTCCTTTAAATAAACGTTACTTTCTTTAACAAAGTTTGTTTCTCTCTGTGTACTTATCTAAAATGTTTGTGAATTCCTTTTTATGGCTTTGTGGGATAAGAACTTGTGATGGTTCAAAGGCTAAATTAACAGCATATATCAGCTTTGCCAGAGAGCAAGTTTCAGGGTTCCACGTGCCCCTCACCTTGCCTTATAATATAGCCATATGCAACTTTGTTAGTTTAACTTAATCCTTTAGCTTGAGTCTAGTTCACACTTTGTGTAAATGTACTACCAGTAAAATATTTTAAATATTTCCTATGATATTTAAAATCCAAAACTTTTATTCCAATATAAGGTCTGTCACTTTTGTTGATGAAGAATATCTCACTGCCAAATGTTGAACCGTCTCTCTGGGATATTTAGAAACCAATTCGCTGACATCTTCACTGATTATTTCAATGTTAATTATCCCAATGTCATTGATTTGTTAGGCCTAAATTAGACTTGGACAGTTATAGAGAGGTACCAGATGAAATGTTAGGAAGAATGAAACTTAGAGGATTTAATGACTAGAGTGGAAGCCAGAAGATCTATTAGAATTAGTCTAATCAGGACAAGAAAACAGGAAGTGGGAGATAAAATGGCTACCACCAGAGAAAAGATATGACTCAGGTAAGGTAAATTTTGCTGAAAGCTGTGCCTCAAGGAAACATCAGATTAGTCACTCAGCAGCTACATTTTGACTAAAAGCAAGAAGTAAATAAGTTTGACTTGCCAGAGGCAACAGCAGCAAGAATTAGAAGAGAGGTGTATATTAGGCCAGGAGTTGAGCTGAAAGGATTATTCCCAAAGTCTCAACACCTTCAGGGAAGCTGGAAACTTGCTCAGAGGAATGAATCTTGCCTGATAACTTCCTCCATTCCCCCAAAGAAATAAAGCAACTAAAGGACTATATGAAAGAAGCAGGCCTAAAGACCAATTCCGGAAAGTATGACTCTTTGCAGTTGTGATTACATATAAAACATGCAGTTCATTAAGATTTAAATACATCTTCTTAGAGCTACTGCTTACTCTTTATGTGCTTAGTAGTAAACAATAAATCAGCCACTTGGAAATATTCTGTACACTAATTCACTTAGAAAAAGCAGATAACAAGGATACCAGGGAGATGCTATAACACCATTGGAATATACATACAAGTCATCATCAGTCTCATGGATAAAAAAGCTTTATTCCAAATTAATAATTAAGGCAAGTCTCTAGTTTTTGATCTTGTGACACCTCCATCCTAAATTTTCGACTCTTAACCTCCATCAGTAGGTATGTGACAATCTCTTCGAGTTGGATAATGATTCATATGGTCATGTGAGTATGTGCTTTGAATACTGCCATCTATCATTGACATGTTCCTAGAGTAAAGTCAATTTTAAAGGAAAGAATAAATACATCCTTTAAGTGGAATGTTGTGTTGTCAAGGAGCAACCCTAGGATCCCCCAGTTCACATCCATCTTGACTGTTTTGGGCAACTCTCAGACAAAAACAGAGGTTACCAGGTGTCTAGGGAGACTGTCTTACTCATTATGCTTATAAATTTAGAAAATGTGCAAAACACAAATTTCAAGCAATGCTATCTGGTGTGGGAGATTGAATAACATTTCTCTCTTTTTTTAAGATTTATTTATTTTTGCATACAAGAGCTGGGGTACAGGCCAGAGGTGTGGGGGCTGAGAGGACCCACCAGAGACATAGCAGGGAACAGGACAGGCAGATCCACCAAAGTACACTGCTGAGGAGAGCAGCCGGCCAGTCAGGAGAATTCTGCTGCGCCTCGTGGGTTGCTCCCCGGCAGGTCGGGGATGAACTGGCGCTACAGAGGTTGCAGATAGCTTCATAGGCTGCGTCTTAACCCCTTGCGCCTCCAAGAAGGCTCTGAATAACATTTCTTAGTGATAATTTCTTGTTAAACTAATGAATCAAAGGACCATGTACAAGAAAATGAAGTAGTGTGTGGTTTAATCAAAACACAACTTTAAAACACTTTCCCTTCAAAATGTGTTGACTATAATCTTTCCCTGCCCTGTGAGCTTTGTGTTTATTCTCAGATGAATAGACCTTTAAATCACAAAGTCACAAAATGCAGTTTCAATTTAGAGGTGCAAATGTAAAAAAAAAAAAAAAAGTATAGAAATAAACTCAGTAGTCACTGAAAGGTAAATCTTCCCTTTTCCCAAGTAAGGTCTTTGTTGTTGATGACATTTAGGTACAGAGGAAGGTGAGGCTTCTGCTCAGACATTTTTCCTGGCATTCTTTAGTCCCTAGGAGGTGTTTGCATTCCCAACAGCGATTAAGTGTGGGAAGGCAGGAGAGATGAGAACTTGGACTTGGTTGGGTGACTTCATTCTCTCGTCCTGCCTATCCTGTCCTGCCTGTTTTTATAATGTGCCCTTTCACTATGACACTTAGGACACAGGCAAAGTTCCAGCCTTGCTGGTGGCCCTCCCCAGTAAGGCACACCTCACTGGTGTCCCTTTCTCTCCCAGTGTCTCTAGGTCCTTCTCTGTGTAGGCCATATGTTGCCCACAGGAAACATGCCGGCATCTTCTGGAGGTACACATCTGAGCTCTTCGGACATGGTGATGCTGCCTATCCCACCAGGTCATCAGTCAGCATCTCCCCTGCCCTCCCATGGCCCTCACTGAAGTCAGAGCCCAGGAGTGACATCAAAATAGCTAAACAAAAACATAAATTGCAGACCTCCCTGGTGGCACAAAGGGTTAAGTTGCAGCACTATGAACCAATCTGCAGCCACTGCAGTGTGAGTTCGATCCCCGGCCAGGGAGGTACCTACATCGGGCAGCAGACCTCTCCTAACTCTCCCGCTGCTTCCCTCAGCAGTGTATTTCAGTCAGTCTGCTTGTTCTGTTACCCACTCCGTCTCTGGTGAATCCTCTCACCCCCCACACCTCTGGTCTGTACCCCAGCTCTTGTATGCATAAATAAATAAATCTAAAAAAACCATAATTTGCAAAGTACAAATCACTCTTGTTATTGATTTATTCAAAAGCTTTATTAACTCTATCTTCAGTTTATTTAAATCAGCATCATACTATATCGTTTAGGCTCACAGAGACAACAGGTAGGATCTTGTCTTCAGCCTACGGGTAACTACCTCCCTTGTTTTGCCAGTCTTGCTGAATGAAAGCGGAACATCCTGATTAAAGACAGAACACACCCTTGGCTCTTAAAAACATCAAAATGAGCAATGGCGCACGCTTTCTGTCAGTCCTTTTTTGAATCTGGATGAATGTGGATTCTTTTTCTCTTTGTGAGCTCTAAAATAATTTTTTAACAAAAACTCCAGTGAAAATACATTTACATGCTAGAGATAAAAATAACTTTCTGTGGAGCATTTATAGATGGAAGAGTGAGGATAGAACCCCTCTCTTGCTGTTCACTATTTCACAACTGTCTGTATAATCCAGAGCTTGTCTGCACTTGCTGATTGCATTTTCAGAGAATGGTTCATTTCTTAGGGTATTCACTTCTTTTGATATTTTTTATGAAAAATCAGTAGAATTCTAAAAATATTACATACAAAATTAGTTGCCTACTTTTCCCAAAGTTGTATGAACCATGAATATCTCTTCATCATAAAGAAGAAAGAGAAGAGGCAGTTTATCTACCATGGAGAGAACTCCAAAGGGACTATGCATTGACATTGACCATGGGGTGTATTTGTCACCTTCTAACCATGTCACTAATCATGCTTTTTGGATTTGCTCATTCTCTCAATATGAGTAAATACACCGCAGATCTTTAGAGCTTATAGCTCAGACTCTGAATTACTGGATGGAGGAGAGAAAAATTTATTTTATCAGTTATCCTGAATTCTGCACAAATGGTTTTTCTTTTGTGTGAAGTCCCCAAATTTGCAAAACACTTTTTTTTTTTTTTTTTTTTTGCAAAACACTTTTATTAAAAATTTTAAGAGTCACCTACATAGACAAAAGTGGGCAGTCTAGGGACCAGAGCTACTGAGAAATTTCATCCTTGATTGTACTCTTTCATTCATTCAACACAGGCTTTCTGAAATATGCATACATAATTAGTGCGGGACTGATGTTACCATTGTGAATAAGACTATCTCTGCTCCCATGGAGTTAAATCCATTGGGTTCATTCATTTAACCTATCACATACCAGATTTCTACTTGCTGGGATAGAACAGAGAATCAGGGAGAGAATAAACAATAAAAAAGCAATACTGTTATCTAAAGAATGTCCTGTGAAGAAAGTGAAACAGAGAAAGTCAATATAAAATGGTGGCAGATGCTATTTTTAGTAAATTCATCACAAAAGTGATGCTTGAGTAAAGATCAAAATGATCAAATCATTGAGTCATTCAGATATCTTTGAGAAGAGCATCCTGGGTAAGAGAAAGCACAAAACATCAGGTCTTCAACAAAATTCTAGTACTCCTCACTCTCAATACCTATAAGTCCTATTAGGGGTATCCTAATAGGATAAATTGGTAAATTTATTGGTAAATAAATTGGTAAATTTATTGGTAAATTTATTCTTCCATTTCCCTGCCTTGGAGAAATAATCCTGGCATTTACCCACTCTGAGTTAATGGAAGAAGTGGGCTATGGTTTTACCATGCAGTTAACACATTTATTTAACTCCATTTTCAACATGGGAGATGATTGCTTATCCAGAGTTTTTCTAGATGAACCATTCCACAGAGTAAATTTCCAGTTTTTGTGAGTAAAAGAGAGTATCAACTGCTCTGACTACTGACTTTTAACTTTGTTTTCCTCTCCATCTGCATCTTTCGCAATCCTTAAGACCTCAAAAAAGCAGAAATTATGGCACCTGGAAAGCAAGAGATCCAGCAAGGGAGAAAGGAGAGAAAATTCCAAGAATGAGAGGAAAGGAGAATCCTAAAACCAATCTGATAAAAAGAACAACCAGACCAACTGGAGTTGAGAAACACCATCTAAAAGGACAAAATCAAATAAACAAGTAAACAAAAGAAACCTAAGTGAATAATTACCTAAGTTTTCAGAGTCCTTTGAAAGTATTGAAAATGACTTAATGAAAAGCACACACAAATGTAAACAATAAGTTATTTGCAAACTAAATCTAAGACAAAGGGACAATTACACCAAAAAGAAAATATGACCATAGCAGAGACAAAGGAAATGTCAGACCCAACGTGAGCTATAACCTTTAAGAGATTTGCCAAATAAGAAAGGGAATTTCCCAAGCATTAATGGATTTCTCAAATTTCAAGTTCCAATATAAGAATCCCTGAGATAATTCTCAATGACCAATGAGAAGGAATAATTGTGCTTGACGAAAGCCAGACAATGGGAGGTTATGCTTCTTTATGACGTGATGTGCCTGTTGGGGAAAGGAAAGAAGAGCATTATTTCTTCCATTCAAATTTATATCTATGTATCTAACTTTTTTTTTAATTGAGGTAGCACTGGTTAACCACAGTGTATATGTTTTAGGACCACACCTGTTTAAACATGTCACCACATCATGTCTACCAGGAAAGGACCAATAACCCTTCACCCAGCCCATTGGACCCTCCACCCTTGGCTCTCATCCCCAACCTCAGATCTACAGTCAGAATCCAAGGGTTTGTTTTGGTTTGGTTTGGTCTGTTCTTTTTTGTTCGCTTGTTTCATCATATTCTACATCTGAGTGAGATCAGTGTTTGTGTTTCTTCTTCTGACTTATTTTGCTTAACATAATCCCCTCTAACAATTGTCTTCACAAGAATTTTTAAAATTTTCCTTTCATACTTTAAAAGGTGAATAAATCTTTACATTTAATTATTCTTAAAGCTAGTGCTTTGGTAATATGTACATAAATTAAATAGAAGTTGAACACTCCTGAAAATGGTGTCTGGCATTGCATTTTAGCACAAGTCTCTGTTTTCCCAAGTCTCATCCCAGTTGCTATTTACAAGGTAAGCTGCACCCCTCAATATCTCTCACTCTGAAAAAACAGAGCCACATTCTTCTCTTATCAGAGATTTCTTCCTTGGACTCAAGCTAATGTTCAACTAATGTAACTCACACATGTTTTATTTATTTGACAATGCTTTTCTTTTTCTGAGAAGAGAATTGGCCCATTGAGTTGTCCAGAAGATATATTTTATTCCAACGTATATAAATGTTTTATATTTATAAACATTCACAATTATAGATTGTTTCCAACCTAGCTTATTTACAAATAGATATAAACAACTGCCTGCATGTCACCTACAGTTATAAAGTAAATAATCACCTATTAACATAATTACCAAAAGAAATAATCATATATACCAATTTATGTCTATTATATAATGAATCTTAAATTTTAAAGTTATCAGTTGAATCTTCTGTTTTCATTAGGACATTGACATTAGGTGAGATTTCAAATTAGAAAGAGTTCAATCACAACTATTCCAGTGGAGGTGGTCATTTATATAATTTACAAAGAGGAGATGCACAAACAGTACATCTCAATGAACTGGAATACTCATGCATTGTTCTAAGGAATACAAAATGGTTCAGCCACTCTAAAAAAGAAAAGAAAGCAGTTTCTTCAAAATTAATCACACCCATTGACCCAGCAGTTCCACTTCTATAGAGAAGTGGAAATATTTGCTATAGAGAAATAAAAGCTATCTTCACACAAAATATCCTGTGCCTGAATGTTTATAGATCTACTGTATATTCATAATAACCTCAAGCTAGGGCAAAAATCCAAACTCTATCAACCAATGGATAAACCCAGGTACATCTGTACCAAAGGAACAAGCCACTGAAGAAAGGAAAAGAGCAAACTATTGATAAATTCTTCAACTTGGACGAATCTCAAAGGCATTGTCATAAGTGAAAGAAACCAGTTTCAAAAGCTACATCTTGTGTGATTCCATATATATGGTTCTCACAAGAATAAAGTATAAACTCAGAGAACAGATCAGGGGTTTCCAGGAACTAGGATATAAGGAATAGCAAAGGATAAGATGAGGGAGATTTTGAGGGTGATAGCATTATTCTGTAATCGAACAGAGTAGTTAGCCAAATATAAAATTCAAAATCCACAAGTGGTTCACCCCCAAATCTGTTTTATTGTTTGGTAACTTTAAAATTTAAAAAATTGGAATTATTAAATTGGACAGCTCTTCTATGTATATGAAATACTGCAAGTTATTATTAAGTATTAATTAACTTATATGTAATAATCTGTGTGGGTATATTGTTAAGTGATCAATCAAATTCCAGGTATTTTGTTAATACAATCTCACTTTTTTTTTTTTTAAAGATTTATTTATGTATACAAGAGCTGGGATACAGACCAGAGGTTTGAGGGGTGAGAGGATTCACCAGAGACAGAGTGGGTTAACAGAAGAGGGAGGCTGACTGAAATACACCGCTGAGGGGAGCAGCGGGAGAGACAGGAGAGGTCTGCTGCTCCATGTGGGTTGCTCCCTGGCCAGTGGGGGATCAAACTCCTGCTACAGTGGCTGAGGATTGCTTCACAGTGCTGTGCTTAACCCCTTGTGCCCCAAAGAGGCCTAATATGATCTCACTTTTGTAAAATTAAAACAAAACTAAGTATATGTGCATGTGTGTGCATGTAACTGTGTGAGTATACATATATGTGTTTATGTATATATCTATGTATATTATTTCTATAGGTACTATATTGAACAGAAGTTAAAGTTAAAGGGGAAGTGAGGATTTAGAAGTAGATTATAACTGATTACCTTTATGTCATTATTGTGTAATTTCAGTGGTTAAAGAATAAAGGAGCTATAAATGCCTGGCACAAATTAAACATTTGTTATCTTTTGTTTAAAAAAACATACTAATTATGTTTTAAAAAACTACTAATATAATATCCCTTCTATAGGCATGTGTTTTTTGGAAGAATGGTGCTTTCATAAAACATAAAAACATTTCCGTACATAGAATTTTTAAAATAGTTTTTAATTAATATTTATCTGTATTTAATCTTCAGTGCATGGTGAGCATTGAGGACATTTATGGAATTTATTAGCAATTACAAAATGTTTTAAATCCTTAGCTCTAGGTAGATTTTTATTTCTAATGAGTTATGACTTTGAACAAACTTCAGATATCAGTAATATTTCTTTTTTTTTATAGAGGCATGTTTTATTTATTTATTTGTTTGTTTGTTTTGTTTATACATGCACTGGGTACAGTCAGAAGGGCGGGAGGGTGAGAGAATTCACCTGAGCCAGAGCGGGGAGCAGAGCAGCAGAAGGACCGAAGTACACTGCTGAGGGGAGCAGCGGGCTGCAGGAGACGTCTGCGCGCCATGTGGGACCCTCCTCCGGTGACCAGGGAGCAGCCGGGGATCGAACCGGTGCCTCAGAGGCCGCGGGCAGCTTCGCAACCCAGCGCTCAACCACTGCACCACTGGGGAGGCCCTATCAGTAATATTTCAACCCAATAATAAATGAAAGCTGATTTTAAAAATAAATGCATATTTTTCAGTGCTTCTCATGGAATTAATGAAGCATAACTGTATATTAATAACAGAAATAAAGGCATAAGAAATTAGAAATTGTTTTATCATATCTATTAAGCAGAAATATTACTTAGGAATTTATCAAATGAGTTTAGTGGTATGTATTTTGTTAAATCCAGGGATAATTTTTAAAGTATATAAAATTCACTTTATAGCTGTTAATAAAAATGATATTTTGTTTCTTAATGAGGCAACATAACCCATTTCAAATGCTTTTCAAAATAGAATTTTTTTAATATCATTGGTAATATTCAACTCTCCAAAATGAGGTGAAAGAAAAATCACCATTTGATGAAGTGACATTTTAATCCTTCCTAAACAGAAATGTATTCCCCAATATGATAGATACACATCATCATAAAGTAAAATTTCCTGAAGGTGGCAGCATCCTAAGCAAATCTATTCTCAATCTTTGCAGCAAGCTGTTCTTATTTATGAAATACTATTATATTTCTTGGTTAAAATGGCTAATAACATTATAAACTACTGTCAATTGTGTAGAAAAATGTAACATCATAATTATGTGCTTTCTAAAGGATTTCTAGTTAAAGAATAGTTATGCTTGCTTACAAATAGGACAAGTATCTTCGTCAAGGCCTTGATCTCTATAAAATTTCTGCTCCTTGATTCATTAATTTTCTTATTAACAAATGTTAGCAAAGTGACCATGTGACAGAGATACATTTCAATATTCCTTTTTCAACTTTGAGTGATTTTTTTTGTATCAGAGAAAAATAATCTAATGCTAATTGTTTCTTTACATTTCTTGGAAGATGAAAAAATAACCATGGAATATTATGACCATGATTGTTGGAACTAAGAATGGTTCCATAAATCAGGAAATAAATTCTAATCTAAATGTTGGGTTTTAAAGTACCTGAATAGTTCAGTTCACTTTTTAAGTGAAAACCATCAAATTTTCTTATCTGTCAATACAGTATTTGCTGATGTACTTTTGAAATTATAATGCTCCATGTAGACGGTTATGGTTGTTATCATTATTATTAAAAGACAAGTTTCTTGACCTTTGTGATTAGGGAGTCTTATAAGTTACAGTTTATTATCATGGCCTGGATGCTCACTGCATATCTGATTAAATATTCCATCAGAGATCAAAGTTCCCTCAAGGGAAGTGCTGCCTGTGGGAACAATTGAAACAGTGGTTCATTAGTAAGAATTATATAATTCCCAGATCTTTTCATCTACCCTTGATCAGTTCGTACCTAAATTCTCCCACATCCATTCAACACCTGAAAAGGGAACCAACATTTTCATGGTAATAGCAGACATTAATCCTTCACCATATCATTCATCAACAGAGGTTTTCTGGTTCTAGATATTTTTCCTTTAAAACAAGATGTGTTTGTCCCTTCATAATAATTTATTGGCTTATTTTCAGTCCCCTGTTTGTCATTTCATGTCTAAAAGTGTGGATACATGTCCAAATTCTACAGTGTTCGTCAGTAACCTCCAATCTAAACTTTAACAATTCACAATACATATTAAATTAGGTTGCTGTACATTTCAATGTTTCTTAGAAAAATGATGAAGTCTTTAGGTATAGAAACATGGTGCTGCTTTGCAAATGGTAACGTGCAAGCCAACTAGCCCCTATATGACCACGGAATTTTGCAAAAAGTCCCTAAAAGACTGCAAAAGCAATCACAATCATTTTGTTTTTTTTTCTTTAGACTTTTCCCAACCAATTTTCCTCTCTATTCCTTTCACATTTTCCTTCATTCCATTTCTTAGCTTTACTCTTCTGCATGTCATTATTCTTCCATCCATTTATTTTATTTATTTTCTTTTTAAATCTTTCTTCCTTCTCTATTCGGTTGCTGATTCTATGAGTCTGGTGGATATTCGGGATTTTCCTGGGGTATTTTCCAAAGGTTGGGAAAGAGCATCATAATTGGGACTTGAAGTCACAGAACCAATGATAGCACAGATTCTGGGAGATGATGGGCAACAGTGTGATGGTGAGTGATGATTTACCCAGATATTACTGAGTGCGGAAAATAAAGACTAGGAAAATTCCATGCAGTTTACTTATGAATTGAAAACCCAATTTTCCAAAACATACACATAAATCTGTTTACATATTTGGGTTAAAGTTAAAAATACATGGTAAAAATTCTAAAAAGAGATAGCCTAAATTCCTCAGTTAATATATATTTTTTAAAGATTTATTTATTTATTTATAGAAGCACTGGGTACAGTCAGAAGTGCGTGAGGGTGAGAGAATTCACCAGAGCTGGAGCGGGGAGCAGAGCAGGTAGAAGGACCAACGTACACTGTTGAGGGGAACAGTGGGCGGTAGGAGAGGTCTGCGCGCCATTTGGGATCCTCGCCTTGCGACGGGGGATCGAACCAGCGCTGCAGAGGTTGTGGACAGCTTCACAGCGCAGCATTCAACCGCCTGTACCACCAGGGTAGGCCCGTCACAAGTTGATTTTCACATCACAAATGATAGGGCAACAAATACAAAATTTAATTATTGTTGAAAGTAAAGGTGACACTAATTGTATTTAAAATTCTTCATAATCCCACATGAAGTGATGGTAAGTGAATTGTGGAGAGCCTCAACCTTATCTCTGCTGCTCAACTAAAGTCATTTAAAAAAAAAAAGTTAGCAAGTAGTGGTTTATGTTTTAATTCCATATAAGCTATCTTAAAAATTTTAGGTACTTTGCATTTGAGACACATTTACTTGTTTCCTGGTTCATTCTGCAAAATAAAGGCCTGTATGCAGCTATTGGCAAAAGTGAGCAAAGGAAGGAGAAGCAGGGGAGAGTCATCTTAAGTGTTCGCATTACCTCCTTTGCCCTTGTGTAGAAAAGGGTAGTCACACAAAAGGTGTGGCATTCGTAGCCTCCACCCAACTTCAGATCTGCCACTAGAATATTGACTTTCCTCTGTGGACGTCCAGTACAAGGAAATGAGTACGCAAGAATGTAATAAAAACTCTTAGTTTCTAGGTAATAGTCTTATTTCTTATACAGACCAGCATGCTTCACCTCTGTATTTTCATTCCATTGGTGTCAGAAGAATATCATTTACATAAAGGCCCCCAAGTCTTTAGACAGGGTGAGGAAACACCAGTGCTTGTAACCAGCGTTACCTGTGGATAAGTCAAAACACCAAAAGTAAGAAAAAGGTCTGTTTTCCTTCACAGTTCTAAAGGAATTCAGAAACTTCTTTAAAAAAGAAAATTTATAAAAAGTTCCATCTAACCAAACCAATGACAAACCCTACAAATCTGTTTGTAGAATTGTAGAATTAAGGGGGTGGCAGGAAGAGGGGGGAAAGAAGAGGTGAAAACAAAAAGGGGAAAGGAAACACAAGGGACTGTGGTAGAGGACTATGGGTGCCTTGGCAGTGAGTGTGTTGTAGTGACATACATCTGAAGAGGTGTGACTGATCCTACATTTCTGAATCATATGTAGTGTTGTAAACCAATGTTGCCTCAATAAAATTAAAATTTAAAAAATGTTCTGTCTAGACTCATAGGGATGGTCTAATCACTCTTTAAATTAACATAAAATATAAATAATGTGTACTTATGGTTCCTATGAAAAATACACCCATCATAGGCACATATTTTTATCAGATAACCACACCCTAGTAACTAGTTCACTAATCATGATATAGTGTCTTATCAGAAGACCCTCCATCACCAACTTCAAAGGTAACCACTAACCTGAATTCTATCAGCACAATTTGTCTATTTTTTTGTCTTTTAACTTTTTTGTATTTATTTTATTTTTTTTCTTTTTTTTTTTTCCAAAGTTCTTTTTTTTTTTTTTTTTAATATATAGAGGCATGTTTTCTTTCTTTCTTTCTTTATTTGTTTGTTTTTATTTATACATGCACTGGGTATAGTCAGAAGCGCGGGAGGGTGAGAGAATTCACCAGAGCCAGAGCGGAGAGCAGAGCAGGCAGAAGGACCGAAGTACACTGCTGAGGGGAGCAGCGGGCGGCAGGAGAGGTCTGCGCGCCATGTGGGACCCTCCTCCAGTGGCCGGGGAGCAGCCGGGGATCGAACCGGCGCCGCAGAGGCCGCGGGCAGCTTCGCAACCCAGCGCTCAACCGCTGCGCCACCGGGGAGGCCCTTTTTGTATTTATTTTAAAGAGTTGAAATAATGTTAAATGATCTCTTCAGTATTTGACTTCTCCACCCAATCTTAAATTAATATGAGTCATCCATATATCGGGAAGTCATTATGGATTGGTTAATCTCATTGCTGTATAGTATTCCATTACATGAATTGCTGAATAGTATTGCTGTATAGTATTCCATTACATAAATATACTGCAATATATTATATATTCTACTCTTGATGGACATTTGAGTAGTTTCTAGTTTGGGATAGTAAGAAATAGTACTCCTAGAAACATTCTCAATTCCTTCAGTGCATACTTTTATTCTTTTAAAATAGTTTTGTATCAAGGAAGTAGAATTGCTACACCACAGAACATGCGTATGTTTATGCTTTAGTACACAGTGCCCCAAAAAAGTCCAGAGTGTTTCTACCAATTTATATACCAGTTTAATACATGAGGGTTTTAACTGATTTTTCATACTACATAATTTCCATCTTTTTTATTTTAGCCTTCTAATGGGTGATCACAGGAGGTTAGAGTTGTACTCTAATAGGAGCTGAGGAATCTCAGATCTAGATCTTATATATATGCCAGATCTAATTCTTATATGCCACATCTCACATACGTCAGTGTGGAGCATCTTTCTGATAGTTGAAAATAGACTGATTTTTTTTAAAAACCTACACAGTGAGCCTGTTTGCCATTACCTATCACAAAAACCTTTGAAAATAGTGAAGGGGTCAATTCTTCAATTTAATCACATTGAATAAACCTATAGTGTCAAGGACATGCATCTTTTCAAGTAATTTTGCCTTTTTCCTAGTAATTTTACTTTTAGTCAGTCTAATTACCTACCATTTGACAGATTAATCAAGAATTCTTTTTTTTTCCAAAAAATGGACTGAAAATTGACTCATTAGAAAACTTGTTTTATATTAAACCATTTTGCATTAAATTATTACTACATGGTATTTACAGTGATAATTATCAGGGATGCAAAGATTAAGAAAATAACAAGCTATGGGGAAAGATAACCACAGCAACATTCTTTGAACATGTTTTTAAAGGTTTATTTATTTATGCATACAAGCACTGGGGTACAGGCCAGAGGTGTAGGGGGTGAGATGATTCACTAAAGACAGAAAGGGGAACAGAACAGGCAGATTGACTGAAATACACTGCTGAGGGGAGCAGAGGGCGAGACAGGAGAGGTGTGCTGTGCCATGTGGTTTCTCCCTGGCTGGTGGGGGATGGAACTCATGCTACAGAGGCTGCGGATTGCTCATAGTGTGGTGCTTAACCCCTTGCGCCACCAGGGGGGCCAAAATACATGTGTTTTAAGACAGGACTAAAAACAAAGTTTTCTGACATATGCAGATGGGAGAGATGAAATGTGGCTATGAAAATAGAGAAACTTACGGCAAGTACATAAAATGAGACGGATTTTTGAAATTAAATAATACTTCAAAGGTGGAAATATTGGAGGAATGTAATGTGCTTGTTACCATAACCCTTAGAGTGAAAAAGCCTTGTAAGTCAGCTGATGTTAAGTGGATGCAGAAATTTAGGTCATGCATTCTATAGCCCTGTCCTGTACTTCAAGCGGCTGATGGATGAGAAAGTGAATAACATAGAAGTGGATGAAGACATGCAGAACATGTTCAAGGAAGCAATACATCTGGGTCAGCATGACCAAAGTATAGGAACTAATTCTGTGCAATTTATTTATTTTTTAAAGATTTATTTATTTATGCATACAGGACCTGGGGTACAGGCCAGAGGTGTGGGGGGTGAGAGGATTCACCAGAGACAGAGTGGGGAGCAGAACAGGCAGACTGACTGAGATATACTGCTAAGGGGAGCAGCGGAGGAAACAGGAGAGGTCTGTTGCACCATGTGGGTAGCTCCCTGGCTGGGGATCGAACTCCTGTTGCCATGGCTTCGGATAGCTGTGACTTAACCCCTTGCACCACCAGGAAGGACACAAGTAGATGTTTTATAATCAGTGTCCAAAGTACTTAGAAAATACATATCATTCTTATCAAGAAAGAAATGAAAATTGAGATGACATATTACAAATAATAAACTTGAGATGACATATTACACCTACAAGGGGGTCAAATTATTTTCAGTGATGGTGATGCAGTGAAATTGACCCAGCAAAATATTTCTACTGGTTTTATAAATTATACAATAGTTCTGGGAACACTATATTTTAAGAATAATGAAGAAATCCATATCATATTTTTTCTAGTTATATAAACTTTCTCATTAATTTATTTAATAAATGTTTTTCTATCATCCATCTTAGGGACCTACAGTATAAATATCAGCAATATATACTCCCTTTCTACAAGAAGTTAATACATTAATCGAGAGCAAAATTGAAAACAAATAATGAAATATTACCTTTTAGTTTAATAATGATATATAAGTTCTACGATGTATAGGGAAAATGAAGACTAAGAATAGTTTATCCTAAGGAAACCATTTGATACAACAAAAAAAGATTCATGAAGGTTTTAATGGAGAATCTGCTCCATTAATAGTTAAAGCTAATAGAAGGGTGGTAGGGCATCAAACACCCAAAATATATTAGCTTAATGAAACAGATGAAAATATTCTGATTAGGCAAGATAGTACCAAACTTAAAATTGTGATACCAGAGTGATATAAAAAATTATAATACAAAATGGTTTATACAGTATGATCATGATCTGTTTTGATGTGCAGATATGATGAATGGATATAGTATCCAGGGATAAATGGAAAAAATTGATCAGCACTAAAACACTAAAAGAGCTTTTCAATAAAAAATGCACTTAAACTTGTGTTACTTTTCTAAGAAAAGGTAAACTTTACTTATTTGCTTGGAAAAAATGGGTTATAAAATTATAAAGATCACACCTAAGTATTAAGCAAAACTCTGTTAAATTGCAGTGTTAAGACAACAAGTTTTTACATTTGCATTATATCTTCAAAGTTAAAATCTTCTCATTTATTTTCATCATAAAATGGTATTTACATTATATTTAACAATATGAAACACTGGTTTCTTATTTTTCCTGCCAGTTTATTATATAGAACTATAGAGTCATTCTGGAGTCTTATTATGACTCTGCTTTGTTTAAAGTAGAAAGATACAAAATTCTCAAAATAAAATTAAGCCAGTAAATTTTTTTCAAGAAGAAAAAAATTTCATGAGGTTTATCTTCACTATATGTGCACAAAACAATTTTGTGACCAAACAGATGAATGCTGCTGCTATAAGAAAAATAACCCTATACTTGGGCCTCCCCGGTGGGGCAGTGGTTGAGCGCTGGGTTGCGAAGCTGCCCGCAGCCTCTGCAGCACCAGTTCGATCCCCAGCTGCTCCCCAGCCACCGGAGGAGGATCCCACATGGTGCACAGACCTCTCCTGCCGCCCCCTGCTCCCCTCAGCAGTGTACTTCGGTCCTTCTGCCTGCTCTGCTCTCCACTCTGGCTCTGGTGAATTCTCTCACCCTCCCGCGCTTCTGACTGTACCCAGTGCTTGTATAAATAAATAAATAAATCTTTAAAAAAAAAAAAACAACCCTATACTATACATTAAGATCAACTTTACAGCATTGACCTCTATTGTTATGCTGTCTTTAAATAATTGTGGTTGGAAACAATTGTAATTAATTGCACTGCAAATTAAATAATAATGCTTAGGTTGTGCCTTTTTCCCCCAAAGCTATTTGTAGTTGTACCAACAAGTTTGATAGGCAGGATGTGACCTCATTTATAACCTCATTATAACTTGCACACTTTATTGTTTGTAATAATTTATGTAGGTCCCAGTTTTTAAGCAAATATTGTATACACAAAAGTTACTATGACTGCTTGCACACAAACTCTTTAATTCTGTAAAACGTAGAACATTACTTCATGTAGGGATTAACCTGACTTTGCACAGTCTAAATAGAAAACTGAAACAAGTCTCTACTTAAAAAACAGTTATTATCAATTCTTAGTATTGAGAATACCTAATTTCCTAGAATTATATCTATCTATACCTTCAGAAAGTCAAATTTGTGAAACAAAAGTTATAAAACAAGTATTTGTCTCTTTTAAAATTATGACTGATAAGAAAAGTAATTCCAATTGTGTTTCTTTTTTTTTTTTTTTTTTTTAAAGATTTATTTATTTATTTATACAAGAACCAGGGTATAGGCCAGATGCGCGGGAGGGTGAGAGGATTCACCAGAGACAGAGCGGGGAACAGAACAGGCAGACTGACGAAATACACTGCTGAGGGGACCAGTGGGCATGACAGGAGAGGTCTGCAGCTCCATGTGGGACCCTCGCTGGCCGGCCAGGATCGAACCCACGCTGCAGAGGCTGTGGACAGTGCAGTGCTCAACCACCTGTGTCACCAGGGGAGGCCCCCAATTGTGTTTCTAATTTGTGTTCATTTTGGTCTGTCTATCCAAATGTTCTTTGAGCACTTAAACATAGAGCTGTTCCTGATCTGATCATTTTCCCTATTTGCTTGATCTCAAGTCTACATTTTAAGTTATTTTCAATCAGGGCAGATTAATTAATCCCAACTTGTTCATGGGAACCAACTGATTCAGAAGAAATCTTTCCTAATTGTTTTGTGTTCACATGGGTGTTCACTTTGGCTTCTCATCAAGCCTTCAGCCAAGGGAGAAAATTGCCTTTCCACACCCAACTGAAAACAGAGTCAAAGAATAATTCCTTGGTGAGCAGCGTCACTGAATAAGCAGTTTTTACTTGGTGTGTGTGTACTTTTTTTAGTGAAGATCTGTTTGTAGATTAAGTCAACAATACTGTTTTCACATAAGAGTATAAGATCCTGTGATTGTTATTTTTTAGAAATCACATTCTGATTTAGAAATCACAAAAAGCAAATTATAATCCTTTTGCAGTTCCTTTTCTTTTTTTGGTCTTTCATCTCTATACTTTTAAAATAACATCTGATTTATTATAATTTATGCTATTCTGTGTTTTTGAGTTAACTTTCTCTGTTCAGAAGCATTAGTACCCTAGTTAAAAAAAAGAAAAAGCTGACAATATTATTGCACATAACTTCTTTTTTTTAAAAAAAAAGACTATTTATTTATGCATTCAAGAACTGGGGTGTAGGCCAGAGGTCGGGGGTGGGGGGTGAGATGATTCACCAGAGACAGAGTGAGGAGCAGAACAGGTTGGTTTATTGAAACACACTGCTAAAGGGAGCAGTGGGCAAGGCAGGAGAGGTCTGCTGAGGCATGTGGGTTAGCTCCCTGGAGATCTATCTCAGGCCCCTAGGCCACCAGGGAGGCCCGAATATAACTTCTTATGCAGTTTCCTCCCCACCCCCTTTTATCAATATAAAAGTCCTGGATTAGTTATTGCCTGACTTGACCTGGTAAAAGTTTCCAAGTGCTCCAAAACGGCCTGATGCAAGCTACTTGTATCAGGAATTGCTTTATTTTAGGAAAGCAGCATAGATTAGATGCTTCTGTAAAAGAAAAGAGAAAAATCCCCATTGACATTCTAGAGGGAGATGGAAAATTTTTCAATAAATAATGAGGACATTTTTGGAGGTTTTATAGCCTTCCAGTTCCTCTCCAACCCACCTCCAGGAAATATTCCCTACCCACTCCCCCTTTCCAGGATGATGAATCAGATAATCTACTCATCTTGTCTTTGGAGGAGTGGTTTCAGCAGTGGTAGTTGGCAAAGCACCCCACTTAGTCACTGATAAATGCTTTTTTGGAAATGGGGGTGATGTCAAATTGGGTGGGCTTTTACATAGGGTTTATAAAAGTGCTAGAGGTAGATTTAGATGGATGGCACTACAAGTGAGAAAAACTAAATACAATCAATAATGTATGGTTGTAGGGGCTATAAACAGTAATTTGAAAACATTTCTGATATCTACAAGGTCATAAGAACTTATTATGAACCCAGGAAATGAATGACGTCCTCAAATGTTGAGGTAATTCTGACTTAAGATAAATACATCAACATCAAATGAACAGGTCATTTGTTTTCTTTCTTTTTTGCCAGAGAAGCTGAATTCTGCAGCATAAATGCTGTGATACTATTTACCAACTAACCCTGTTGTAGAAAAATGAAAAACTTGTCTGACCCCTTATTTTTTGAGCACTCCCTTTGCCCCCGCGCTTTATAACCTGAGTCAGCTAGGTAAAATAGGTCTCTTTAACCTGATATTCATCAAACTATGTGGGTTTCTGTTTCATTTTTCACAGAAAAGTGCAATCTACAGGTAACCAGGTCACACAGTCCACAGCCTGTTAATGAACGAATCTCAGGGAGTATTTGTAAAACAACAGAGCAGATCTTTCTACTGTCCTAGACCGCAATCTCTTGTGTTTATTTAATGTCCTTTTTTATTAACTCATTTATAATATAGAGAAATGTAAATATTCTAGTCTAATCCCCCAATTCAAGGGTACATAAATGGTGCTTCCTAATTGCTTTTTGCAATTGCCAGTAAGCTGTGTGTCCCAGTGTCTGTTTGCTTCTTTTTCCCCCATACTGTTATCCTCTGTTCGGGAAACAATACACAAGTGTTTACTAAGCACCTTCCACACATTTACTCTCCAATGTTAATTTCTCCCTTCTTTGAACACTTAATAAGATAAATTATGAAAGGTTTGGTAAAATACAAATAAGTCCTAACCTTATTCTTCTAGAAGCTTCAATCTGAGTGTGTGTGTGTTTAGTGAAAGAGAAGCAGAGTACATGGCAGGGCGGGGGTGGGGGGACACTTAAACAATAGTCAGGTATTCAGCAGTAGAGGAATTTTAGATGTTTTCCTTCTGATTCTAAGACATATCCAGAAGTTTGATGGAAGGAGACAAACTCTTGCCTGAGGTGGAAGCTGGTAGGAGGTGACTGAAGGAGAATGAGGCAGAGGTTGTATTCTCCACCACGTCAGCATAAATAGGGAAGGGAAGGGGAGAGGGTGTTCCTGCATGAGGGAGCTGAGCTGCCTCTGTAGGTGACTAACTTAGTCTATTTCTTTCTTTTTTTTTTTTTAAGATTTATCTATTTATACAAGAACTGAGGTACAGGTCAGAGGCACGGGAGGGTGAGATAATTCACCAGAGAGAGCGGGGAGCAGAACAGGCAGACGGACCAAAACACACTGCTGAGGGGAGCAGCAGGCTCGACAGGAGAGGTCTGCCATGCCATGTGGGTTTCTCCCTAGCCAGTGAGGGATCGAACCTGTGTTGCAGAGGCTGAGGACAGCTTCACAGGCAGGACTCAACCCACTGTGCCAACGGGGAGGCCCATAGTAATTTCCATTTGCCTTTATCACTAAGGAATTGAATGTCACCATGAGATGACCTTGATGACCACACATCATGTCATGTCAAGTTAGCCCATACATGCATTAGTTCTGAAGGAGCTGGATTTCATCTCTATCAAAAGTGGCCTCTCATTCAAGCACTGTTTTCTTCTGTAGCTGAAAGTTTCCCATTCAGTTTATACCTTAGCAAGATGATTTGAATCCTTAATTTCAGGTGCTTTCAAATCCTCATTTTTTAAAAAGGAAATGTAATCAAAGAGGGAAATATCCAACACCAAATCCAGAAATATAAAGTGATATCTTTCCCTTGAAATCCTTTGCTAATTTCCAGCATCACTCTCTCCAGGATTGTCTTCTTATAGTCTGGTCACACTTTTTAAAGAATAAAAGGTCAGGGGCCTCCATGGAGGTGCAAGAAGTTAAGCGTCAGCACTATGAAGCAATCCTCAGACACTGCAGCATGAGTTCAATCCCAGGCCAGGGAGCTGACCCACATGGCTCAGCAGACCTCTCCTGTCTCTCCCGCTGCTCCCCTCAGCAGTGTATTTCAGTAGATCTCTGTTCTGCTTCCCACTATATCTCTGTTGAATCCCCTCAGCCCCCGCACCTCTGGCCTAGACCCCAGCTCTTGTATGCATAAATAGAGTAAATCTTTTTTAAAAAATTACTTATTTACATGGTATTTATAATTGCATATTGTGTTCCAAGCACTGCCTGAGAATTCCAGGTATTTAAAGCACTTCGTGTTTGTGTTTTCTTGTTGTTGCTTTCATCTCATTTAGTTTTTAAAGGAAAAATAAAAATTAGAGAAGAAAAAATGCTCTATCAGGATAGTCCAGGTACTCTAGGAGCCTGTAAGAAGAGTATTTAGTGCCTGTCTAGAGAGTAGGGAAGGATTCCAGCATTCAGCCCAACTGACTCTTAATAAGATGTAGTGAAGGAAACACAAGGTGAAAATACTTAAAGGTTAGTGTTAAAAAATATGAGAAACTGAGGATGGTAGAAAACTGTAACCAAAAACTAAGAAAAAATGAAGTTGGAGTGACTGGGCTTTTTTTGCACTGAAATGGGGAAGAATTACTACAGATTCTAAAGGTCTTTGTTTGGCTTCTACCAATTAATTCCTTATTAATTTCAAAATGGCAGTGACTGAGAAGCAGGGTATTGGCTGGCCTGGAGGATATTCTAGCTCAGGTTTCAGGATCTTTAAATACCCACAAGTGCTTTGCCTAGTCTCACATTTAACCCCACCCCTGGACTCCCACTACAAGGGAAAGTATATTCCAGTTGATTAGGTTTTTCAACAATAGGAAGGTAACAAATAAGGATCAGCTAATCCAATAACATAAATAAGGACCGGGTTCCAGGGGCCCTGTAATAGAAAAACCAGTTTAAACATGTTGAGTTCATGATATCTCGGGCCCTCCCACTTTATACTTGTTACCTCTTAGAACACTAGGAAACCATCCTTTAATAGGACCAAGTCCAAACTTTGCAGAAGGCATTCCATAATCTGCAATCGTGAGTCTTTGCTTAGCAAGTCTCTGTTTAGCTTTACTCGAACTGCAGAGTAAAGTGAAGCTTTCTAGAACACCTTCCGATCCCTTAGTCAAAATGAACAGCTGGCTCTTCTATACTGCCATGGTATTTTAATATTACCTCCATTAAATTAGCACTTATAACATCTGACTAATAATACCTAATAAAAAGCTATGCATACCACTTGCTATGTGTAAGGCATTTCCTGAACTATATTAACTTATCTAATGCTCATAACAGCCTGTACAATACATATTATTATAACCCCATTTTACAAATGTGCAGACTTAGGCAAAGAGAATTTAGGTGATGTGTCCAAGACCATACAGTTAATAAGTGGTAGAGCCAGGATTCAACCCACTGAGCCTGGCTGCAGGGCCCACACACTTAGCCACTGCCTTATAGTGAATTCTTGAAAAATAAAAACTGAGTTTCACTCATCCTTGAATCCCCAGTATCTTTAGAACTGGGTATACTCTACAGCTGCCTGTTACACTAATATTTATGTTAGTACTTTTTAAATATCATAGAATAACTTTTAATAACTTCCTGTGATAATGTTTGGATCTCACTGCCATTATGGTTAAGAAATTCTTCCTAATGTTTACCTTTAATCTCCCTCGATAGAGTCAAAACACATGGAATCCCTAGTACAGTCTTCAATGGACACAAAAATGTTTTCTGGTCTTCAGTATTTTTCTCTCTAGTCAATCATTCCAATAACTATACCAACACATTTCCTGTCCTCCCATCTAAACAAAATTTGAATCAAAAAGTTTTTCAAAGTTCTCTTAAATTCACTTTTCCTCCCAACTATCTTCTCTTTTATCTTTTATAGCAAAATTCTTAGCAAGAAGATTATATTCAATTTTTCTATTTCATCTTCTCCTTCTCTCTTAAGCCTATTTCAATAAGGTTTCCCCACCACCTCAGAAATTGGATCCAACTAAAGATCACTTTCTCATCATTCATATGACCTATCAATATTAATCAATATAGTTGCTCATTTTTTTGATATACTTTCTTCTCTTGAGACCAATACACCACACTCTTGTTTTTCTTCTCTTATTATTTAACACTTTATAGATAATTTTGCTGGTCCTGCTTCTTAGCCTTAAGCTTTCATTGTTGGAATTCCATTAAGACTCAGTTGATTGTTCTCTTCTCCATTCTTGATATATTCTTTGAACACTTAACATGTTCAGAATGAATTCCTCATGAGGACTCTGTCCCAAACCTACTACATCCACAATTATTCCCCATTGCAATACATTTAAAATCCATAGTTTCAGTTTCTCAGACCAAAAATCTTAATGACATGATTAACTCTTCTCTTCTTTTTTTCATACCCTATATTCAACCTGTCTGCAAATCCTCTTGGTTGTACTTTATAAAATTTGTCCAAAACAACATCTTTCTGCTTCCATTGCAATACTAATATTTATGACTAAGATCTCTCCCTAGAATTACAGCAATAGCCTCTGAGCTAGTCTGACTATTACTCCTTTACCACTCTACAGACCATCTTCCACATTGTGATGATAGGAGTTATTTGAAAATACAACTCTGTTTCCAACAATATTTTACCTTATCCAGAATAACAGTCAAATTTCTTTTGATGCCCTTGAAATGGCTCCACATAGATTTGCCTCCACCAAAGAGGGAAACAAAAGCAAAAATAAACAAACATGACTATATCAAACTAAAATACTTCTGCACAGTGGAAAAAACATACTTCAAAATGAAACAATATTCTACCGAATGGGAAAAGATATTTGTGCATCACACCTCTAATAAGGGATATATTGAAAATGTACAAAGAACTCATAAAACTCAACAATTAAACAACCCAATGTTAAAAATGGGCAGAAGATCTAAAGAGATACTTTTCCAAAAAGGACATACGTATGACCAATAAGCACATCAAAAAAATGTTGATCATCTCTTGTTATTAGAGAATGAAAATCAAAAAAATAAGGAGATATCACCTCAGATCTGTGAGAGTGAATATTATCCCAAAGACAAGTCACAACAAATGTTGATGAGTATTATGTGGAAAGAAAAGAACTCTTATATACTGTTGAGGGAATGTAAATTGGTGCAGCCATTATAGAAAGCAGGAAGGAGATTCCTTGGTATTTTTAAAATAGAAATTTCACAAAACCCAGTTACCCCACCTCTAGATATATACTTGAAAAGTATAAAAGGCACTAATTAAAAGGGACATGTGGATATTTTTGTCACATGTCCCATGTTTGTCCCAGCATTATTTACAATAGCCAAAAACTGGAACCAACATAAAACCCAGCCCACCAATGAATGGATAAAGATGTGGTGTATATACATGGTGAAATACTATTCCACAATAATAAAGATGAAATCCTGCCATTGGCAACAGCATGGGTAAACTTAGAGAGTATTATGCTTTGTGAAATTAGCCAGATGGAGAAAGACAAACACAATATGATTTTATTCAGATATAGTCCATAGAGAAAAAAAATTAACTAAATAAAACAAAACCTTTTAGACTATAATACCTTTAGTGGTTACCAGAAGGGGAGGAGGAACATGGAGGTAAATCAGGACAAAGGGGACAATGGTATGGTGAAAACTGAACTGGACTTTTAGTGCTGTACTTGAGGTGGTATATACAGATGCTGATGTATAATGATCCACACCTGAAATTTATATAATGTCATAATACAAGCTTAATAACAAATAAAATAAAATAATTTGACTCAATTAAAAAATAATAAATAAAAGACCCACATAATCTGCCCCATTCTGGTATGGGTGTGAACAAATATCCCTAAAATACATGTATATATATATATATATATATATATATATATATATATATATAATGTTGTCAACCAACTTTACTCAATTAACAAAATAAAAACAAGATTTTTATTGGTTGTTTCCTATACCTGAGATGTTCATCCTGCAGATATCAGGATGGATAATTTCCTTTCTTTCTGGAAGAATATGCTCAAAAATAATGGGCTTGATAATACCTACCCTGATCCTATATTTATAGTGAGAAGTTCCCGCTCTTAAATTCCCCTTATGCTGCTCTAATTTTTCTATACTTGACACTATATTACATTTCATTTAATTTACATATTATTTTATTGCATTTATCCTCTCTGCCTCTAGGATCTGGGGACTGTTTGTTATTTATCTCAAATGTCTAAAATAGTTCCTATCACATATTGGGACTTAATCAATGTTTGTTGAATGAATAAACATGAAAAAATATTCTTCCATATATGTGTTTTCTAGACTGAAAAAAAACTTCATCACATTTAGCCAGCTTTCCAACATGAATTTTTTTTATGATTCTACTCTAAATTATCTCCATAAATTTTAGAACATTACATAGTATTCATCCAAATGGAACTCAGCACTACAATAAAGACTGAGAGTCTGGGAGAAGAAGAATATCACATGGAAATTCTCTAATTATTCTTCTGTGTTTATCATGGAATTGCTAGTTGATTTCTGATTTTCTTATTCTAAAAACTGAAAAACTATCATAGAAGAAGAAACACTAAACTAGAGCTCCTTCACTAATGTCAAATTTACCTGGTCTCTGATAACCACATGATTTGAATGGCAGATTATTTGTTTACCTCTCCATAGATTCTTTCCACTAAAATATGAAACTTGGTTTTATAGTCTATAAAACCTCAAGTAATTATCTTCCAGCTGCATCTAACACTCCACGTTGGTAGAATATGTGTTTCAGAAGAATAAATGATTTTTTCCTTTGGTCTTTTCTTATACCCAGCAACAATTGGATTACTCTGGAAGATTTGCCTGGCTCTTATTTGCTATTTGAAAGTAACTACAATCTATTTGTGTCAAAGAACTGAATGTGACCATATTTTAGAAATAATAAGAGCTAATAAAATGCAGTCTTGGCTCTAATATGATTTTTACCTTGATGCCACATTGATGTCATTGTTTATAAAAGATTTTTAAAAGATGCTTTTTTATTTGGTGGGAGGTGGGTAGAGGGGCAACAGGTGGTAAAGTTTCCTCTGTGTGTGTCTTTTCATATATTGTAGAGTGTGATGCCTTGGTAGCAGGACTTGATGATAAATTCTGTTTGCTTGCCTAAAGGTACATACTAGTTTTCCCTGTTAAGATTTTACAAGAGATCTTTTCAGAGACAGCAGTCAGCAAAACTTTGTCCAATAATCAGTCAGCTCTGTTCATACAGAGCTTGGAGTCAATAGGGCATCTGGAATTAACAAGGGCTTTGTGGTCTCTCAGAATTTGATTTGAGTACCCATCTGCATCACTTCGTTCATAACAGGGAATTCATTACCAAGCCAATTCTGGTTTCTTGTTTTCATGGAGTTAAACCCCACAATTTTAATATCTGAGAAAACCCTCATTGATAATTTTATTTAAGCATTTTTTAAAACAAATTAAGTGTCTAGTCATATATCACCTCTTGGGAGTAATTTTCTTCTGAAGTACTCTGCTGTATAATAGAGTACCCAAGAGGTAATAAGTCTAGTGCTACCTCATATTTAGGGGAGAAAATGAGCCAATCACTTCACTTCTTTGGATGAAAGGATGAAAGAATGGGATTTGATCTAATGACATCAAAGTTACTCTATAGTTGCAAGATTTCATAGTTCTACCTCACTAGTCCAAAACATATGTTTTTAAAGTTGCAAAGGATAATCTATATTTGGAATGCTATGTTCACTCATATACAATACTCATTCATGTATTTTATAATGTTATGGATTCCAAATACTTTTTAAAAATTTACAGTTCCCAAATAAATGAAAAATTAGGAGGTTTCTTTGGATTCATCTTGTATTAATTTCTTCTGTTCTAGGTATATGAACACATCCATGGGAATGTGTGTATATGCATGTGTATAAGGTCAGTTTAAGCATTTTAAGGAAAATATTGTGGGGAAAGATACAAATGGTGCAAGCAAAATATTGCTGTTCTTTTATTCCTTTCAACCTGTGATCCCAAGGAAAATCTATCTCTTCATGTATTGGCTTCTAGTCTGCAGCTTACTGGATTCCTGTCTAATCCCCATTTTAAATTTCTAAACATATAGATAAGAACCCTTTGGTTATGATACAACTCAAATTAGTTTAAGTCAAATTTCTTGGTTCACGTTATACTAAAAAATATAGGGGTTGATCTGACTTGGTGGCAGGGATTCCAGTGACATCATCAGTACTTGGTCAATCTCTTTTCTCTCCTTTTTCCTCTCTTCCTTCCTTTCTTTTCTATTACACCACCAGCCCCTCCCCCACCTCATCCTTTTCCGGAGCTGTTCTTGCTGTTATCATTTTCAGGCAGGCATTCCCTAAATAGATCCACACTGAATCAGGGAGAAAGGCACCCCAAATGACCCACACATACAGTGGATGCAAAACTATCAGTTCTTCTTAAAGATGTCTGGAGGGAAAAAAATATTCATTACTCGAATTCCCTAAATCATTCAATCATAATCCTTTTTTAGGTGGCTTTGATAAGAATCAAAGTAAAAATGTTAAAGAATCAAAGTAAAAATGAACAGTCACAGCCTATTTCCTAAAGTGATAAATATATCATTTTAAGAAAGGCAACTAGTAAAGTTATCTATTTTCCTTAAGGGCTTGAAATTACAAGGCAAATAAGCTGCTTCTTCTCTTTTTAAAAAATCAACTCTGTTTGAAATGAAAATGCTCAATCAGATTTCCCTGTGAAGTCATCTCAATCCCAAGATAAAATGGCATAAAATAAAACAAATCAGCAATAAAACTTAGCAGGACTTGTGGGTACAGCTCTTTGAATTACTTATTATATTTATTATTTCAATTAATTAGTTTATTAGTCATTGAATATTCAAGAGCCCTGACTATTAAACTGTCCCTTTGCTAGAACTCAGGAAACATGGATGACTAGAATACAGACTTTGATCTTATTAGTTAACAGTCTAACATGGAGAAGATAGATTGTAACAGAATATGTTAGGTATAATAATAGAAATGGGTATTAGAATCCTAGTTCTTCCTAGGGAGTCAGAATAGGCTACAAAGAGAAGTCTTTTGAGATGCATACACAAAAGTGCTATGATAGCTATACATAGTGGAATATGAGCTATAAAAAATGAAATCTTGCCATTTGTGAGACTATGGGTGATCTTGAGGGGATTTATGTTAAGGGAAATAAATCAGAAAAAAAGACAAACACTGTATGATTTCATGCATATGTGGCATATAAAGAAACTATGCAAAAAAAAAAACTCTCTTAGATTCTTATAATTCAATGGTTTTCACCAGAAGAGAAGGGGGTTGGGAGTTAGGAGGGGTGGAATGGGTAGAAGGCTTCTACCAGATGGTGGTGGATGGCAAGTCAATCTTCAGTGGAGAACATAGTGTGGTATATAAATTTGTTGAAGCATGACTATGTGCCTGAAACATATATAGTACTGTAAACCAACATTACTTAGATTTTTTTTAATGAAGTGCATCTTAAATATTAAGAAAAGTATTTTTATGTTGAAGGAAACAGAGTTGGGGAAAGATATCCCCAAAAGATGAAACCATAGGAGAAATATCACAGAGGAGTGAAAGGTCTTAACATTTGGAGAAAGGATAAATATGTCAGCGGAGTACATGATGGACTCTGGAAATAATAAGGGCAGAAAGGAAGATTTCAGCCAGGTCTGGAGAGTTTAGCTACCAAGGGAAGAACCATATTCTTCCAGTTTGTACTCTTTTTCAACTCACTACTTTATAGACATGGAACCTCAAGTAAGCATGCATGTGGGACCCATATATATAGCTCATTGGATACTATACTAACAATTAAGTTCCACAATCATCACACTTGATTCATTTTTCTCAGAATGGAACAGCCAGACAATACAGAAGGGGTTTCAGTATAGCGTCCATCACTACCTCTGGAACATAGGGACCTTAAGGATGGTTGCATAAAGAAAGCTGTCTTTCTTCAGCAACCTTATGTATTCTTCCTTGTAGGATGTAAACGTGGGGTATTTATTGAGCATATTTGAATCTCATTCAACAAATTTGCTTTTAAACAACAAAATCTATTACAGAAAATGCACTAAATATTCCAGTCTTTGATACACTAATATTATTGGTTCTTGTTTCCCAGCTGCTGAGAAAAATCTGTTCCTATGAAATCTATCCTGTACCTCAACTGTCTCTAGAGTGCTTAGACCCCCCAGGATGTCTCAAGCATGCTCATCAACATATATTCCACGATGTCTACCATCTCCTTCCTCTCCTCCCTGGCCCCCTCTGGTGACATTTGCTGCAGAGTGCTACAGTGCTCAGAGAAGAACCCCTTTTAAAGTTATCATCATCTTTTCTACACACTGCCTTCTCCTCCTAAAAATCCTCAAAATGTGGAAATTAAAAAGTGTTCTGCACAAAAAAGTTATTAGTCTTTTCTTCCCAATTGAGAACCATGAATTTGTATTGCCAATAATCAGTGTTAATAAGTTTTTTGAAAATGTTTCAATTTTACATCTAGCACCTCCTTTTTGAATGGGACCAAAACAAATGAGGCAAATTGATACTGTGGACACCAAGGTATATTCATGATTGTTTCTTCCCCTCTGACAACGAATGTTTTGTTTCCTAAACAGAACAAGTCTTCCTAACTCTCTTCACAGGTGAGATTATAGTGGTTACCTAAATTTCTGATGAACCCATCCATACATAATTATCCCAGAGGTACACTTCAGGGGTAGGAGGAAGGTAATCTTTCCTACACTTCTGTTAACATTTCTACTTGTCAGCAGCTCTTACTTTTTAGGAAAAGACTCAAAAGGAGAGAACACATCAAATATAGTTTATGTATTTATTCATTACAGTTACCAAATGCTTAAAGATTTATCAAAAAATGTTTAGAAGCTATAAAATTTAATAAAAAGATATCTGTTTCCCATTAGCATCCTTTGAAACTGTTTCTATAAATAATAAGGTGAAGTCAGTTACAAAATGTTATACTCATAATCAACTAGGGTTCAGGAGCGGAGGCAGAGACTTCCTGTATAGGAAAGACAGTCAGAGTTTGGTCTGGAAATGAAGCCTGGATTCTGGGAGAGTGAAAACTCACTTGAGAACAATACCATGTGCCACTCAGAGCTCTTCCTGGTCCACCCATGCCAGAGGTTTAGGAAGACAGTGGTACAAAATTCTCCTCCTTTGGAAGATATTATAATGCATCATTAATTTGATGCCCATGAATAATCAAAGAGGGTGACATTCTCATTTCTTTTTCCCAGACCACTGTACTGTGGGATCCTATTCTCAGAGAGAGAGAGGGCATGTCTGGACTGGGGCAGGATGCACATGGCATCTGGCCAGATCTGCTCATGAACACTTTGATGAAATCCTCTGCAAAAATCTCAGAAGTGCTTGAGGGTTGAAGGGTGGTCTTTTTAATGAGCTGGGGGTATCTATTAGCAGGTGAGGTCTTATCTTTTAAAAAATTGATTACAATTAAAAGGATTAGAACTACTTATTCCACCCTATTTTCCCACAGACAGCACTTAATGTCCTCTACAATTTCTCATTTTTTAGTGTATAGTTATAACATTTGGCGACTTTCTGGGGTGGTTCCCTATCACCTTATAATTGTCCCCAAACAGATCGCACAAGAAAGCACACCATTACCTTTTGTGCTTCTTCAATTCATTGTGAAATATACAATTAGACAAAAGCTCCTCATCAGCATTAGAAACCAAATTTTGGAGTTTACTAATGTAGCCACAGCATTTTTGTTCTTATACACTGCATCAAGTATAAACTACGAATAGCAACATCACTTTAATGTGCCATTGTTCAGGTTAGCTCTTAATTGGCTTTCGAACACTGTCCCACACATCATCTTGAGTCATAGTAGTCTAGCATGCCAAGATTCTTATTCAACAGACTCCAACATTTTCTTATATTTTTTTCTCCAACTTTCTTCAGGTCTCTAGCCCTGCCCATTTATTCCTCTATCTAGTTTCCAACAGTGCTATCCTCAGAATGGCATCTCATGCCTTATGAAAGTTAGCAGACTTAGACATTTTCTCTCCCTCTCTCAACGTGCATCTCATCCTTGAGGGGACCAAGATGCCTAATCTCAGCAGCGCCTCTCCACCCTTCACACAGACCAGCCCAGAGTCTGAGTACACGTTGCTGCTTGCTCTGGGGTTTCTCCACCCCCACCCTGTTGTACCTCTCCACCCACTGCCTCTGCACCCCGCCCAGTCTACATCCTGAGGCAATCCCCTGCTCTCCCAAGCTACTTATACAATTATCCTCACCAGTTTTACTACGCACTCTTCACTGGGGGGGTGGGGGGGGTAACTGAGGCAGCCCTTAAATAACTTTAGGTGTCAGCTAAGGAGGAATTCGGATGCTCAAGAACAATCACTTTCAATCCTTTGTCACCTAACACAAGAAATGCATTTTACTCTGAATCCAAAGCATATGCATATAAATGAAAGAAAATGTAAATTAATACCACACTACAGGGATGAGCAGAATATGCCAACTATAGCATGCACAGAACTAATGTATGTGAAATCAACTACAAACTTTTAAAAAATGGAAATTTATATTGTGTATTGTATTTTATTATAATATATGCATTTCTGCATTATGATAACAATACTTAACATTTATTTAGCACTAGCTGTGTTTGGCGCATATATTTACTCATGTAAATTAAACCACACATTTTAAAAAACAAAATTTATATTGTATGTGTACCTCTTATTAATTATGTATATCTTTGTGTTGTAATAATAACAGTTAATAATTTTTCAGCACTTGTTCTGTGATTGGCACATATATTAAATCATGTAGTTCAGTTAACAACATAGGTAGGCACTGGTACTGTACTTATTTTACCTATTAAGGAAACTAAGGCACAGAGAAGTTAATTAACCTTCCCAGCATTACAAGCTTAGGAAATGATAAAATAAGTAGGATTTGAACACAGGTTGCCACCCTCTGGGACTACTGCCCTGCCCCTCATACATTAGACATAATTTTACATCACTACATAGGTATATGCTGTGTTTCCTGGATTACTATAATGATTGTAATTCTGGATCTATTCACTTATTTTATAATCTTACTCCCTGCAAGAAGAAATTAGCTACAAATACTTTTGACAGATACACTTTTTTCAAATTTTTAAGGTGATCATTTTAATGCAAAAAAAAAAATTCATATAATATTTCTGTTAAACAGAAAACACATAATAAGTCATCTATCTAGGTCTCAGGAGAGATCAATATTATGAATTGACTACAATGAGCATCATTCTATTCTTTTAAACAAAAAGAGTAAAGTGCTTGTTATTGCCATCACTACCAGTTGAATAATGACTAAGAAAAAAAAATGTCACCCATCCAAAACCACTACTGTGTGATAATGTGCAGGCAATCTAAAAATCATAATAAGCATCAGAAGTTAAACAAAGACCAGTTTTTTTTCACTTAAAAGCAAAAAATAAAATAAAATAAAATGTGTATCCTACATTCCAATTGCTTATCTTATTTCAATTATGGACTGAAGTTTCCATTCATTTTATAGTTATGAAGATAATATAACTCTTTAGTAATTTTAATTCTAGCAACACCTAAGCAGCATTTTTATCATCCTGACAGTTATGGTAGGGTGTCATCTTTTCAGTCTTATATCTGAATGGCATTCTTTTTCTGAATAAAAATGCTTAAATTTATGAAATCTCAGTGTGAGAGGCTAACCTGATGTGAAAGACAGCACTAAAGGGCTATCTCAGACCTTCCCGGTGAAGTGAGATGGTAATGCTAAGGAAGAAATATAGATGTTCCCAAATCTAAGATTCAATTATTTAAAAATGTTGAATGCCTATTATTGTGCTAAAGACTGGGGTATTTAGTAATAGTAATTTGTAATCAGATATGTTTGAAAAGTTTACTGCACAGAGTATCTTGATTATCTTATACATTGTGACTAAAAACTAACTGTGCAGATTTATTTAATGCAATTCCAAAGTTTCCTTTTCTTAAATTTGTAACTGTTCTTATTACAAAAATATTTATGTTTTAGAGTCATAAACTGTCAGAACTAGAAGGAATTTCATTTCATCTACCATAATATTTGATAGAAAAAGAAAATGAAACCCAGTGATATAGCAACTTTGCTCAAGGTATGACTTACTTAAAAATTAATGACAGGAAAACTTTAAAAATTAACCACACTCTCCTTGATATTGGCAAGAAAAACTAATTTTTAATGTCATAAATTTTTAAATAGGGCTATAAAAATCAGTTTATCTTCTTACTTTTCTATGTTTCTGAAGTAGTTAAAATGCTTTGTCTTTAAACCTAAATTCTATGTGAGTAATTTAACTTGGATCAGAGAAATAACAAGGACATCTGTGAAGTTACTCTAATGGGTCACACCTACTCAGGAAAAAAAAAAAAAAACAAGTTTAACAAGTTCTTGCTGAGAACATTCATTTACTAGACCTATTAATTTAGCAAAATAATAGCAATATTATTTGTATAAAGCAATTGAGCCAGATGGTAAGATAACACTACGATAGCAGTGAACACAGACAATGGTCAAATCCTTCCAGAGTTTCACAAGTTTGATTTCAATTCAACATGGGCATGCACAGCAAGCTCAGCTGGAGGTGTCAGTTATGACTATGCTTACATCTGAGAAGTCTCTTAAGCACATATATGTAGTTAGCAGTAAAGAAAAGCTCATCTGGTTTCTAGTAATGTCTCTAATTTCAAAATTGTGTTGTGTAGCGGCAGGAAGGGGCACAGCACAGGATCTCTGTGACCTGAGCAGACAGGTAAAGAAGGAGTCCTGGAGCCCTCGGTGGCTTTTGCAGGCTTTTATTGAGTTTACCAGGTACACGGCAGGCAGGGGTGCTGGCAGGCCTCCCAGGCCCAGCGAATCATCACTCTTCCTGGGCAATCTGACGTTCTCTCGTGGCCTCTGTTTCTCTGCTGGTGCTGCTCTCCTTCTCATCTCTTTCACTCTGCTGGTGTCCCCATGACGCCGCCCTAATAGGCCCATCTCAGCCCAGGTGTATCCCACCTACTTATGCCTACACACTACTGCAGGTGCCTGCCATCAGGCATGCACTCAGGACCACAGGGTTCATCACTAATCCAATGATGGGAGGATGGAAAAGCCTGATACTTTTTTACTTACCCTGCATATTGAAATCAAGAGCTTACCATTAAAATATTCACCCCCAATTTAGAAAATCTGGCAAATGTTCATCACTTGTACTGATACTACTTTTAGATGGGGGTCTGGGAAACGCGCCTGTGTCAACTTCGTAATTTATCCATTGTCATTCAGGAAAGTCATTACCTGTCTAGATTCTACAAATACCACCCTGATGTAAAATAGCCCCTAGTAAGCAATAGATACTTAATTGGGTTCAGAAGATGGCACAATTTACTTATTTGTTCAGTGCCATCAAGTATTGGTTGCTAGAAATATGGCAGAGCACTGACGCGCCCATTTATCTTTTAGTAATTTTTCATAATCTTCCATTTTAAATGCCACAATTTCCTGAAATTCAAGAATTGAATAAACTATATAGAAGATCCTTGAAAATTAAATTTTTAAATGACAACAAGTGATTATTCCCATAGTGTGTGCAAAAGAAGTGATGTTCCAAGGCAACAGTCTTCAAATTTATAGGAAAGTATATTTTCAAGCACTTTCATGAATTTTGAAACTCTTTTGATCTACTAGCCCTATTGTAGTAAGAGGCATATGGCAGAAAATAACACAGCCAAAATTTCTGATTTAATATTTGGTTTACATTGTCAGTACTTATATCCTAATATTAATTATGACTATAAAGCAGTACTATTAGGGATTAGCTCAATACATTAAATTTTAGAATTTTGGAAAGTTTAAAACTATTTCCTATTAAACACCATATAAGAGGATAACTCAAGCATTGGGTTAAAGAGTGAAATAGAAGAAATTTAAATTTCTTTCCAATTTTTGCAATTAAAAAATGTTTATCACTTCTAGGCCTTTTTGCTAAGATCAAGTGTATAAAACATTTTTCTTATATTCTATTTCACCCTTAAATTGGTACTTGATATTATTTATTAGGGTCAGTAATATTTTATGAAATATTTAACAATGCATGTAAGAATGAATGAGAAAAATAGATTCATTGCAGATAAATAAATCTATCCAAACATCCTGTTAAAGGCTTAATCACAAATATTTATCAGGTTTTAAAATAATATTCTGAGCAGCAACTAGTTGCAAGCACTCAAGTAACACCAGTGAGATACATAAAAGAATCATTTAAATCTTAACAATTTTTGGAAAATCCTTATGGTGAAATAAAGCAACACTAATGAACTACTCATTTGTTTTAAAATAAATACGGTTTAGGCTCATTCATGTTAACAGCTAAGATGTCAGTGGTTCTCAAGTAGTTTCTATTTTTATTTTTATTTCACTTTTATTTTTTAAGAAAAAGTTTATATTTTTATGTCTTTTTTTTAGGCAACATTAGTTTATATAATACTGTTTATGCTTGGAGGAGATAGGCTCACCCCTCCTCCAATGTAAGTCTCCACTCCATACCTACTACCAAAGCACCCACACTCATTTACCATAGACAGTTGGGCACCCTACTCCCACTCCCACACTCCCACCTGATTTAGTAGCTTCAATTTGGCAGTCATTTTCTAAAATTTTGTATATATTTTTATATCATTCTTCATTTTTGTACAATATATGCTTTCTCATCTCCGTTACAGACCCCATGAAATTCCCACCAATTCACCCATGTACCACCACCATGGTCCCCTGTGCTCTTCCCACCCCTGTTTTGATCCTACTCCATTCTCTTCCCCAGCAGAATGTCTCTGGTTTATAGCTGCCTGTTGATTTTGATTTTTGCTTTATTATAATTAATTTTTTTTCCTGAACCCTTATTTGGATCCCCTACATTCCTCCTATAAGTGAAACTATATGGCATTTTTCTTTATCTTTCTGGCTTATTTCACTGAGCATGATCCCTTCCAGCTCTAACCACGTTGCTGCGAATGGCATGAGCTTATCATTTTTGATTGCTGAGTAATATTTCATTGTATATATATATGTGTATATATATATATATATATATATATATATATATATATATACACACACACCACATCTTCTCGATCCAGTTACCTATTTTTGGGCATTTGAGTTGTTTCCATTTCTTACCTATTGTAAATAGTGCTGCAATAAATATAGGGATGCAGGTGTCCTTTTGAATTAATGTTTTTGTGTCCTTTGGGTAGATCCCTAGGAGTAGAATTGCCGATTTTAGGGAAGTTCCATTTTTAGCAGTTTGAGGAATCTCCGCACAGCTTTCCATAGTGGTTGGACTAGTTTGCATTCCCAACAGCTGTGTAGGAGAGTTCATTTTCCTCCACATCCTCACTAACATTTGTTGTCTGCAGTCATATTTCTAGGCTCTTGTAGGGTAAAGAAAATATCAGGCTTTTCTGCCCTTCCACCATCAGGATAGATGATGGATCCTTGCCTGAATGCATGCCTGATGGCGGGCACCTGGAATAGGGTGTGGGCATAGGTAGATGGGATTCAGCTGAGCTAAGACTGTGCTTTTAAGGGCAGCGTCACGGGGGGATGCTAGTAGTAGTAGCAGCAGCAGCAGCAGCAGCAGCAGCAGCAGCAGCAGCAGCAGCAGCAGCAGCAGCAGCACCTGAAGGAGAAGCCGAAGCAGAAGCAGAGAACACCAGAGAGCCCAGATAGAGTGAAGACTTGCTGGGGGCTGGGAGGTCTGCCAGCCTCCCAGCCCCCCAGCCAGCACCCCTGCCTGCCATATGCCTGGTGAACCCCAAATAAAAAACCTGCAAAACTACTGAGGACTCTGACTCCTCCTTTACCCGGTCTGCATGGGATCAGAAAACCTGCACTGTGGCCAGTCAGCCTTTACAACTGGCGTAGACGGCAGGACAGTTCGAGGCAGGACAGCTCTACTGCAGACAGAAACCCTAAGGGTTGGTGATTACCCCCAACAGAATAAAATTGCCAATCCCAGAGCTAGTGCATCCTGGGGGTGGATGCTGTGTGTGCCTTGTAGCCGAGACTACAGCCAGAGAAGGCCAGGAAGCCTGACGGCTCTTGGTGTGATATAGTAAATGCCGTGAGTGATTCCCCTCCCTCATATGAGCAGTGCCTTCGGCAGCAGATTTGGTGGCTTATCTGCTGGTACCAATAATTGTCTTTTGCACTAGGTTGGTGCCCTGCCTGGACTTATTTGTGTTCTGTTGTATTTTGTTGTGATGTATTTGCTTTTGTGGGCCATGGCTGCACTGTTTATGTTTGCTTAAAAAATTGTATATACGTGGACTATATGGCAGAAAACCCTGAGGGGGTGGACTGTAGGGTAAAGAAAATATCAGGCTTTTCTGCCCTTCCACCATCAGGATAGATGATGGATCCTTGCCTGAATGCATGCCTGATGGCGGGCACCTGGAATAGGGTGTGGGCATAGGTAGATGGGATTCAGCTGAGCTAAGACTGTGCTTTTTAAGGGCGGCGTCACGGGGGGACGCTAGTAGCAGCAGCAGCAGCAGCAGCAGCAGCAGCAGAACCTGAAGGAGAAGCCGAAGCAGAAGCAGAGAACACCGGAGAGCCCAGATAGAGTGAAGACTTGCTAGGGGCTGGGAGGTCTGCCAGCCTCCCAGCCCCCCAGCCAGCACCCCTGCCTGCCATATGCCTGGTGAACCCCAAATAAAAAACCTGCAAAACTACTGAGGACTCTGACTCCTCCTTTACCCGGTCTGCATGGGATCAGAAAACCTGCACTGTGGCCAGTCCAGCCTTTACAGCTCTGTTTTGATTTCCTTTTATTAGTCCCTTTGTTTTGTTTTCCTATATTCCATAGATGAATGAAATCATCGATATGTGTCTCTCCTTCCAACTAATTCCACTTAACATAATCTCCTCCTTTTCCATCCAAATTGTCCCAAATGGCAAGAGTTCATCATTATTTACAGCTAAGTAGTATTCCATTATAAGGTAAATGGAAGTTATCAGGTTTTTTTCATCCCTCCTGCCATTAACATCTATGATCACACCTGTGGTCTTACATGCTTGCCAGAGGGCAGGCACCTGGCATATGTGTGGGCATGCATAAATGGGCACACATCAGCCAAGAGAATGAGCATATAAGGGCAGCATCACAGAGGACAGGGGAGGCAGAAGAGGTGCAGAGGAGTGCAGGAGAGATGAGAGAAGAGACCACAAGAGAACACAAAAGAGCCCAGAAAGAGTGAAAATTAGCCAGGGGCTAGGAGGTCTGCCAGCCTCCTGGCCCCCAGGCCTCCCTTCCTGCCCTTCACTTGGTCACCTCCTTACAAATGGTGTAGAAAAATCATGAAAAGCCTGAAAAAAACCACTGAGGGCTCCAGAACTCTCCTTTATCAGTCTGCCTGAATCAATAGAGAACCTGCACTGTGCTTGCTGGCACTTCATCTGTCATGTAGATATTGTACATCTTTTTAATGCACTCTTTGGTCCTTGGGCAGATAGGCTATTTCCCCAACTTGGCTATTGTAAATAATGCTGCAGTGAACACAGGAGTAGGTGTTTCCTTTAAATTGGTGTATTTGAGTTTTCAGGTAGTTAGAAGTACATTTGCTAGAATATATTGCATATCTATTTTAAATATTTTGAGGAAAAGCCATATGGTTTTCCTTAGGCACTAGACCAGTTTACATTCCCATCAACAGTATATGAAGGAGGGCCTCCCCTGGTGGCGCAGTGGTTGAGCACTGGGCTGCGAAGCTGCCCGCAGCCTGTGCAGCACTGGTTCAATCCCCAGCCGCCGGCGAGGGTCCCAAATGTCTCTCAGACCTCTCCTGCCGCCTGCTGCTCCCCTCAGCAGTGTATTTCGTGGGTCTGCCTGTTCTGTTCCCCGCTCTGGCTCTGGTGAATTCTCTCACGCTCCCGTGCTTCTGACTGTACTCAGTGCTTGTATATAAATAAATAAATCATTTCAAAAAAAGAAAAAAAAAACTTAAAAAAAAAACAAAACAGTATATGAAGGTTCATTTTTTTCTCTACGAGCTCTCCAATGTCTGTTATTTGGGGTTTTGTTTTGTTTTGTTTTGTTTTTTATTTTGAAATGGATTATTCTCAGGGTAGTGGGGCAGTGTCTCATTGTGGTTTTGATTTGCATTTCCCTAATAATAAGGGAACTTCTTTCATGTTGGTCATCTCTATGTGTTTTTTTTAAGTGTCTATTTAGCTCTCCTCCCCATTTTTTCATAGATTGTATGAGTTCTTTGTATATTTTGATATTTGGCCCTTTGTCAATGTATGATAGGCAAATATTTTCTCCTATTCAGGAGAGTGTCTTTTCTTTTTTCTTTTTTTTTTTTAAAGATTTATTTATTTATTTTATACAAGGACCAGGGTACAGGCCAGATGTGCAGGAGGGTGAGAGGATTCACCAGAGACAGAGCAGGGAACAGAACAGGCAGACTCACGAGACACACTGCTGAGGGGAGCAGCGAGTGAGACAGGAGAGGTCTGCTGCGCCATGTGGGACCCTTACCACCAGCCCCGAATCTAACCTGAGTTGCAGAGGCTGCGGACAGCTTCATAGCGCAGTGCTCAAACGCCTGTGCCACCAGGGGAGGCCCAAGAATGTCTTTTCTTTTTAATGATAGTTTTCTTGACTGTGCAGAGGTTTTTTAGCTTGATGCAGTCCCATTTGTTTATTTTGCTTTTATTTTCATTGCTCATAGAATAGAATTCCCCAAAGACATCCCTGAAGCCAAAGTCGTGGAGTGTTTTGCATATCTTTTTTCCTATGTACTTTATTGTGTCCAGACTTACATCCAAGCCTTTAATCCATTTTCAGCTAAATTTTGTTTATGGTGTGAGATAGTGACCTAATTTCATTTTCCTGCATGTGACTATAGAGTTTTTCTAATATGATTGGTTGAAGAGATTTTCCATTCTCCATTGTATATTTTTGAATCCTTTGTTGTAGATTAACTGTCCATATAAATGTGGGTTTATTTATGGACTCTCAGTTCTATTCTATTGGTTTCTGTGCTTATTGCTATTCCAATACCATACTTTTTTGATTTCTATAGCTGTGTAGTGAATATTAGTCTGTAATTTTTTATGATGTCCTTTCTTCTTTGATTTCCTCATTAACCCAATAGTCATTCAGTAGTAAGCTATTTAGTTTCTTCAGATAAGAGAGTTTGGGGCTTGCTTTCTGGGGTTGACTTCCAGTTTGATACTATTGTGATCAATAAAGATAGTTGATATGATTCAATCCTCATGAACTTATTGACCCAAATTTGTGAACCAACATTTGATCTGCCATGCAGAATGTTTCATATGTGCTTTAGAAGAATATATACTCACCTTTTTGGGCCACAGTGCCATATGAAAGTCTAGTAGACCCCATATGATGTAGTATTTAATTTAAGGTTATTATTTCCTTGCTGATTTTCTGTCTGGTTGATTTGCCCATTGATATAATTGGGGCTTTTAAAGTCACTTCCCATTATTGTTTTGTGGCCCATGTCTTTGTATAGTTCTCTTATTTATTACAGTAGTCCTTCTTTCAGTGAATATATGTGGATGAGTGTTTTATCTTCCAATAAATTGAGTTTTTAA
This sequence comes from Talpa europaea, assembly GCF_964194135.1. Taxonomy (NCBI): domain Eukaryota; kingdom Metazoa; phylum Chordata; class Mammalia; order Eulipotyphla; family Talpidae; genus Talpa; species Talpa europaea. The sequence continues at coordinate 67,430,003 of NC_140080.1, forward strand.
TATTATAGAATGTCCATCTCCTTCTCCTGCTAGGTTTTTTAACTGGAAGTGTATTTTTTCTGATGTAAGTATGGTTGTCCATGACATTTTCTGGGTCCCATATGCTTCAAGGATTATTTTATAGTCATTTTCTTTAAGCCTATGTTTATCTTTAGAGCTCAAATGGGTTTTCTGGGAACAACAGAAATTTGGATTTTGTTTTCCAACTAACCACTCTGTGCCTTTTGATTAGTGAACTCAGTCCATTTATATTTAGTGTAATTATTGATATATGGGAATGGGTAGCAGCATTTTTGTTTTCTGATTCTATCTATTTATTTCTTCATTTCATATTTTGTAGACTTCTTTGTTTTGATTTAGATAAGAATGCTCTATTCAACATATTTTATAGGACAGATCTAGTGTTTATACACTCCTTCAGTTTTTGTCTGGCAAGGCATCATTTCTCATATCTTATAGGATATGGTATATAGGATTCTTAGCTGGCAGTTTTTATCTTTGAGTAGCTTGAATGCATCATTCTATTTTCATTTGCCTGTAGATTTTCTGTTGAGATGTCCATTGTAAGTCTGATGGGAGTACCTT